>NW_020664436.1:14711428-14843957 GCF_002925995.2 Terrapene triunguis | reverse complement strand
GGGGGGTGGTGGTATAATAATTTATTGATTTTTCTCTCCCCTCCCATAATGCATAGGTAAGTGGAGCTCCAGAATTCATTACAGGGATATTCTCACCTTTCCCTTGAGAATAGGAGGGAAGGGAATCAACAGGGGAAAGTGCTTCACAGTGCACATAGACAGGCGCATGCTAAAGATAGCAGTGTGGCTGCATAGGCACAAGAAACAGCTCAGGCTAGCCACCCGAGTATGGGGCTGGGTGGGTTTGTACTCGGGAGTGTAGCCTAGTCACTGCCCATGTCACTGTGGCCACACTTCCCATTTTTAGCATGCTAGCTCCAGCAGAGCTAGTGCATGTCTGTCTACCCACACTGGGAACTATGCTCCCAGCTGCAGTGTAGGTATACCCTAAGGATCTTCTTTCCCCACCCAAGTAGCTATGGGAGATAGAAGCTCCAAGGGAAGACTACCAATATAATTGCTCGCTCTCTCTCTGTGACCTAATTTCTCCACCTGCAAATTGGAGATAATGATGCTTATCCACCTTTGTAAAGCACTTTGAAATCGATGAATGAAAGGTGCTCTTTAACTACTAGAGGCTAAATTCATGAAAGGACTTAAGGTATGTCTACACTGCATTGTAATTGCCTAGGGCAGTGAGTCTCAGAGCCCAGGTCTGCAGACTTGGGTTCATGCAATGGCACTAAAAACAGCTGTGTAGCTGTTGTTGCTTAGGCTCTGAAGCCCACCCTCCTCTCTGGGTTTCAGAGCCTGGTCTCCAGCCTTAATGTCTATACAGCTGTTTTTAGCACCTTAGCATGAGCCTGAGACTGTAGACCCAGGGCTCTGAGACTCACTGCTATGGTTTTAAAACGCAGTTGAGAAAACCCCCAAATGCCTAAGGCCAACATTTAGGAGCCACTGAGATCCTCAAAACCACTGTTCATCTGTTGCCTAACTCTGGAGGTGCCTAAAGTCCCCATGACACCTAAGTTTTTGTCAGTAATCATATTCATAGCCATATGGGCACCTAGCTTCAGGGACCACCAACTATGATGTTTTCCTGCCTTCTGCTACCTGAGTATACATATAATAGGTGGTGTTGTCTACTATTGACTGCTAATGTATAAACTTTACAATGTTTGAGCTATGAAAATACAACTTTCTTTTCAAGAATGATCTGACGGTATTTACTTTGGTTCCCCGAACAGTAATAATTTAACAGGTAGATATTACAATGACGGATGTCTTATAAATAGGACTAAGAATAATAATTAATAGAGTGCTGAATTGAGAATTCCAAAATACTGTTTAATACACAATTGCAAAACACTCTGTTCAAAATCTGTGGAATAAAGAAAATACTGGAGGTAGTAAAAAAATTTCTGATGAAAAATTTTCATCCAAAATGGCTTCTTTTCAAAATCAGAAATGTTTGTGAAAAATGGTTGTTTTTTTAAATTTTGCAGTTCTTCAATGAAAGTGGAGCATTAATAATTTAGAACTTTTTTATGTTTAAGGGTTTTTTTTGTTTTTCAATTTGTTTTATTTTTATTTATTTTTACTTCTCCCTTATTTCCCCCCACATACACATACTTTTCAGTGACAAAAACATTAGGAAAGGGGAAAATTATATAATTTCAAAAATGAAAACAATTAATAAATTAAAAGGAATTAAGGGAGAAATAATTAAGGTACAGTTAAGAAATAGAATCTTCCATGAAATAATGTATATCTGAGAACCATGAGCCTACACAGAAATTTTCAAAAGTGGCTGTTAAAATGTTATTTTTAATTTAACAGTCTATCACTGTTAATTTACCCTTGATATGCACATAAAAAATTACTTGCCAAATTGTTTTGGGTTTCCTGTGTGTCTTTCCATTGCAGGTTGTACAAATGTGAAAGAAAATTACAAATGACTTTGTGTATGCTGGGTGCAGATTACTGGTGCTCACAAAGAGAGGATTATTACTTGAAGTGGAGAATGGGGGTTATTCTGTTGATAATGTACTACAGTAACCTTTGTTCATTCCTTTCATTCCTTTGAAGAAGCTCAAAATATGGTCGTGCACTGTAACATCCCATGCCAAGAGAGAGACTGTAACAGCCACAGGCATCCCACACCTGCTGCCCCCTAAGTCTTTCACTGATCAGCAGTATTGAGTGGCCCTTATAAGCAAAGGCACAGACAATCCTTTTCCTGGCTTAACCATGACTAGGAAGCACACCAAATCTTTTTCCATTTTATCCATTTAAGACACTATTGTCACTTAATGGAGAGTCCTTGGTGTACTGTTGTGCTGAGGTTTCTACACTTTGACTTTTCTAGATTTTACAATTCATGCCAAAATAGTAAACACTACAACATTGAATTTTATAGATTAAGTAAGCAAAATTTATATCTCTGACTAATTAAGCAGGTCCTGGGGGGAAAATAGCAGATGATCATGTACTTAAAGACTGTATTATAATGCCTATATATGATGGAGTGCTTGACTTTGCAACCTTAGCAGTCTTAATGTAATGTTTATGCAATTTCTTCATTAAAAAACTGAATAAAAAGTAATTCTATCACATGGAACCGTATTCAGGTCAGAATAGATGATCACAGATCACTCTCCTGGCCTTAAAATCTATCAATATTGGGGCATCAGCTGGATTTGAACCTTCAAATCTGCAGTACAAACCTCTTATCACTTGAACTACTGGAGTACACCTCTACCCCGATATAATGCGACCTGATATAACGCAAATTCAGATATAATGCGGTAAAGCAGCGCTCCAGGGGGGTGGGGCTGCGCACTCTGGTGGATCAAAGCAAGTTCAATATAACACGGTTTCACCTATAATGCGGTAAGATTTTTTGGCTCTCGAGGACAGAGTTATATCGGGATAGAGGTGTCTCTGGTAGCAGTAATAAGCTGTTATGCTCTATAAGGACCAGCCAAACTCTATCAAGTCTCCACTGAGCATGCGCAGACATATTTTTTGAAAGGCTCATAACTTGGCCAAATTTGAGTGTTTTTTCACAGCAACAGCAAAAGGCACATCCCTGACACCAAGGTGAAACCGCTGCCAAGTTTCCACTCCAAAGGCTGGAGGTGCTAGAGCTTCTAAAAATATTCTTACAACTCATTTAACTATTTTTATCTAATCTTGTTCTTCACTGTGGCTGAACCAATGCTGCTGAAACTTTAAAAAGAAAATCAGCCTGAGGCCAACATCCATCATTTGACTACTAGCGGTAAATATGCCCAATGGCTTGTGATGGGATGTTAGATGGGGTGGGATCTGAGTTACTACAGAGAATTTGTTCCTGGTTGTCTGGCTGGTGAGTCTTGCCCACATGCTCAGGGTTTAGCTGATTGCCATATTTGGGGTCGGGAAGGAATTTTCCTCCAGGGCAGATTGGCAGAAGCCCTGGGGGTTTTTCGCCTACCTCTGTAGCGTGGGGCACTGGTCACTTGCTGGAAGATTCTCTGCACCTTGAAGTCTTTAAACCATGATTTGAGGACTTCAATGGCTCAGACGCAGGTTTGATACAGGAGTGGGTGGGTGAGATTCTGTGGCCTGCATTGTGCAGGAGGTCAGACTAGATGATCATAATCGTCCCTTCTGACCTTAAAGTCTATGATCATGGAAAACTTCAGCCCAAGAGGTTAAAGTCTGGCAAAGTTATAAGCAACTGAGAACATGGTCTTGTAATAGAAAATACTGAACAATCAACTACTGGTGGTGCAGGTAGTTGTTTATAATCTAGATAGAATGAGAGAGATAGACTTTATATATGAGAACAGGGTTACTGGGGATTACAAACAAGTGTTAAAATGTCATGTTCACTGTGTCCTTCTGTGTGTGTGTGTGTGTGTGTGTGTGTGTGTGTGTGTGTGTGTGTGTGTGTGTTCGCGCATCCATCCATCCATCCCTCCCCGTCCCTGACTAGACACCAGCAAGATGGAAAGGAATTTCTGGATATGGGGAGCCAGTATGGAAAAGGAGATCCCACTATGGAAAAGATTGTGTTAGAACATGGATTATAGACTAAAATGTATCTGGTCTAAATCTTCTTTTTTATGCGTCACAAGTTGATATCTAGATTGTTCAGTTAACTGAACAATCATTGAGGGCAGCAAGGTAATGCAGTTCACCCTCCAATTTTCTAACTTTGCACTCCTCCATCACACATTTCCATCTGCAGGGCTACCCCACAGGCACACTGTGAAGATTGGGCTTAGCCAAACTTCTTTATTGTGGTAGCCACTCTGGCTCTTTCTGTCAGCAGCCTGTTAAGCCTCGTTCAGGATCTGCATCCCAGGTTGCAAACAGGTGGGTGTAAAGTAGGGCATCTGAAGTTCATCAGCATGCCTGTCTCTCTATCCCAGAGTTGTTACCACTCTGTGAGGACATGTTGTCAGCCCTGGTATGCTGTTATTCATTTGAGATTGGCACTGGATCAGCAGCACTGGATATGAATGCATGAATGGCCTCCACAAAAGGATATCACAAATTCTGTCAGGCCAAATCAACAAGAACTGCAGGTGTAGGTGTTTTCTTCTGGAGGCAGGCAGATCGTCTTGGGGAAGTGTGCATTGCTTATTTGTATCTACTGGAACAATAGTCAGCCTTGTTTGCACCAGGTTGTTTTCATCCATCATAGCTCTCCATGCAGTTTTAAAGATGATGGCATCTCGCCAAACTTTGGGGGGCACTATATGAGCCAACACATATAAATTAGATGTTAATGTGTGGCTGATATGAATGGCTGCGTTCAGCTCCAAATCAATGAGATGCATATGCCAACTTCTGCCCCAAATTGCTACCCAATATTCCACTGGAGCAAATACAAGTGCCAGGACAGAGGTTTATAGAATATTTGCCTCTGTTCCCCAGCAGGTTCCCGCTAGCTTCTGAATCAAAACAGTGTGGGAGGTGTTGTTTCTTTACGTGTTCTTGATGGGATTGGTATGTTAGACTATGGTCCAATTTGACTCCTAAATAAGTGACAATTGTCTAGAAAGACAGTGGGTGATCCTTAACACTTACTGGATGGGGTTGTTTGGCCTGGCTATTGTTCAGGTGAAAGTCTGTGACCACTGTCTCAGACTCCCTTAATGTAAAGTATCAGCTGACAAAGGTAATTGACCAGAGCATTTGTGTCCTGGCTGAGTGACCCTTCAATATTGTATAGATCGTTACCCACATCAATGAGACAGATGTCATTTTACATGTGCAGGCTTAATGGCATTAGTCGTTGGTAGGCTGTAAGTATATATGTTGAAAAGGACAAGTGCTAGAATAGATCCTTGAGGGAGTCCGTTACGGAGACACCTAAGCCAGCTGACTTTGTCTCCAGCTTGTAAAATGAAGTTCCGATTTGTTGTAATTTCCACGATGAACTACACCATGGGCTTACAGGGAATAGGTGCAACTACATGGCAGTCAGTCACACATGTCAAACAGTGTCATGTGCAGTTGACAGATCCATCAGAATGGCGCCAACTTTATTGACTCCATCAAATGGATTCTTTGATGTCTTGTGTTAGGTGAATGACTTAATCTTAGGTACACTGTTTATATATGAAGTCAGCCTGAACAAAGTGCAGTTGTGGTTCAGTAACCTCACCGATGCACATTAGAATCAGTCTCTCCATAAGCGTCTACATGACACAAAGAAGACAGATAAGTTGATAGCTTTTAGAATTGTCTAGCAGTTTTCCTGGTTTTGGAATGGCTATGACTTTTGCCCTGTGCCAGATTTTTGGGATGCAGTTGTCCTGGAAACATCAGTTAAGTAACTGAAGCAGCCAGTGTTTGGCTTTTGGGCCTAGGTGAAGTAGGAACTCCATATGGATATAATCCAGGCCTGGAGACTTTCCTGTTTTCATAAGCTTTATGGCCTGGTCCAGCTCTTTGTCTGAAAAAGGAACCATCAGGTTTAAATCCACACTAGGAGACTGCCATTCCTCTGTAACCTCAGTTTTTGACTGCCCAGCTAAAAGACTTATCCAAGTTTGTATATGGCCATTAACCACTAGCTGGGATGCAAGATCATTTGCAGTGACTGGAAACTTCATTTTGCCAAGGCTGGAATCTCCAGAAAGTCTTTTGATGATCTGCCAGGCTTCCTGGCTAGAATGAGTGAAGTCTATCTTTGTAACTGTCACTCTCCGTTGATTGGGCCTGGTTTGATCTAGCACTGAATGAGTTCCTTGCTCTTATTAACGGTTTTCTGTTTGTTACCAGCAGATCTGAATTTCTGGTAGAGCTTAATTGTCTCTGACTACCACCCAGGGATATATTGTTGGTGATAGCCTCTAGGGATTTATTTCTTAGCAGCTGCCTGAACTAATTTTCAGAAAATTTGGGAGGGATCATTTATATTAGCTGGACATATTAAGCCCAACTCAGCCAGTTCGTTGACAGACGTATCTAGTTCTGATTGAAAGACGTCCCACTGAGCCTTCCGAAAATTCCACCAGGCCTTCCGTAAGCTGTTTGTTATTGATATCCACATGCCTGTGGTGATCAAAGATAACCAACGCTGAGACTTTGGGAAAGCTTCAAGCACCTTATGCTCTATGACCACTGGCTGCAGTTGTCCGGAAGATGAAAAGATGATATCAGGTGAAGAGCCTGTTGCCCATGTGCTACTATGGAACTTTGGTATTTGTTTTGGGTCATAGAGGAGTTGTAGGTCAACAGATGATGGGCACTCCATTAGACTCTCTCCATCTGCATTGTTTTCCAGGTATCCCCAATTGATAAGACAGCAATTTAAGTTGCCACAGTCATTGGAAAGGCCTGGGAAAGTGGGCAAAGCAGAGGTTAGCCAGTTAACTGATTGAGGCTTGTAGACATCAATCAGCATAAGCTCATTCACCTTTATTGCCTGCCAATCTATGATGTCATGTGGGCCAGATGTTGATATGGTGACAGTGAACAGCTGCTTGTGATAGTGAGGAGCCATGACATCATAGCCTGGAACTGAAAGTTGCACATTGGTGGTGGAGTGTGTCTCCTGAAGCAAGATTGCACCTAGGCACAGCATCTTCAGTGCCCCCCATGCCTACATCTGACCTTCATGTTGCACACAGTTTTAGAGAGGTAAGGTGCCCCTAGAATGCTCGCGCCCCATGGCACGTGCCTACTGTGCCTAATTGGAAATCCAGCCCTGCCGGTACATCTGATTTCTGACGGCTATCACATGTTATGAACCCATGGGATGTATTATTTAGGCAGCAACCAAAACACTGTGCCTCACTGATCATTAAGTAGGGTTTCTGGTCAGTGGATAGTACAGTGTGACTCATAGGCTGAGAGTGTGGCATGGGTGTTGCCAATCTGCAAACTTCCCTCTAATCCCCCAGAGAGCTGCTAGAGAGCAATGCAAGGAGTTATGAGCTTCCCCCTGCACAAGATCTGTGCAGCCTTGCCAGCACCAACCATATGGAGAAACCTGACATTTCAAATCAATTTCTGGCCTAGCTTGTCTGCAGAGTGGCTCAGGATTTGGCCATAAGACAGTATGTTCTGTGTGCCTGTAAAGCTCCTTCAAAACAGAATGGCATTGATAATAAAGGAGAGACTCACTGAAGATTAAGGAGTTGCTCCACTCCCCGAAAAGCTATTGTTTTCATGAATATAACTGTGCTATTATTTTTCCTGTAGTAGAGCTATGCAAATTTAGGCTGTAAAGAAGACATTTGTTTGGCCTGCACTAATTTCTAGCAAATTGATTCTGAAGTTGAAACATCTAAAAAATTGCTTTCATTGCATCATTGCCCTTTTCTCTGCACCTGCATCACAACAACATTTCCTGTTGTAGCCCGCCTGCCCCTTTCAACAGAGACCTACAGAAACATATGCGGAAAATACATAAAAACTCCACTGTAACAACAGGTGTTCAACCAGTATTTCACTAAAATAAAACCAAATGACTCCTTAGCAACTTGGCTTGTAAACAGTAAAAGAGCTACCTGAGTTTGTGTTCTAACAGCATCTTTGTGAGAAAATGAGCCTTTCCTACTGACCTGGTTTGGTACATTCACTACTCCCAATTCCAATCTCTCAGGTTCTTCCCATGAACTCTAGCCTTTGGTGTCTCCCTGCCTGCTTGTCACTGATCTCCCAGAGTATTTATTGGCCAGAATCTGGAGTTGTACTAGATAAGGACTCTCTTTCAGCCTTGACAGTGCTTTCCCTTCTTTCTAGAGAGTACCTCTTCTGACAGCTTCAAGCCATAGACTAAACCATTCTGGCTTGGTCATACATGCTCTTTTTCTTAATGACATACCATTCTGAGAGAGGAGCTCAAACTATGGTTATTAAGTGCAATGATTTTGAACAAAACAAACCACTGTACAGGGGTCACCATTAAAGAATCCGCATTCACCAAGCGTTACCACATCACAGTACCTGAAATATTATAGTTATTTCCTATTCTGCAGAAAGCCATTGTCTATGTTCAGCTACCAACAGTGTACCAATTCTTGGTAAATGACATGATTGATTTTTTTAAATGGAAAACACAGTAGTATATGTTGAGACACACATTAAGGTAACTACAAGCTGTAAAAGTAATGGCAAAAGCCTCATGCTCCAGATTATAGAGTTTGCAAGTATTTTTTTTCCTTTTGCTTTTAATTGTTTACATTATTATTTTTGAATGTGGTGCTTTGGTATAAAAAATTTTAAGTACCTGCTGCAAAGGACAAAATATTGAAATTATTTACAATTAATAGGACAAGAACCAGAATTAGAGTGTTTTCAAAAATCATATCAGAGCCTTTCCTTCTTTCTCTGAGATTGAAATTCATCCCCGTATAGAGGAACAGCACAAGTCCTACATACCACTTAAACACAATTGATGCAATGAAAAGAAGTAGTAAAATATGGCTTTTGCCAGCCCTCTGCATAGGGATAAATTTATCCACAATGCATAATTATATACCGTTTGGAAAGGCACTAATAATTTAGGCCTGTCTTTAGAAAGTTATTTGGAATTGAACAGTTTTGATGGCAGAATCTTTGTGGTCTTTCATGGGCTCAGTTGTCTCACAGCATACGTTTCATTTAGGAGATAAAATATTTCCCCTCATTGTATCTGAGAAGCTTGGATTTTAGTTGGTTCAGCAATTCACATAGAATAGTATACTGGACATAGGCAAACTCTTGTCTTTTTGCCCTTATATGGAAATTGGCTCTTATCTTTGCTTCTCTGCTTAATTAAACTGATGGTACATAGAAAGAAGTTGGTGGAATAGGTAACTGTACTCCAAGGCTAAATGACAGTCTTTCAATATTTATGCAGAAATTTTCCCATCTCTTGCTTGGATTGGCCAGCTGGCCATGTGACAAGAAGTACTAGACTCTGGTTATGACTGCTTTCTCACAGCTAGTTCTATTGTTGCCCATGAGTGACTACAGGTAGAACCCAACAGATCTGTGCTTCTACCATCACCTGTTCCTCTTACAGTCTAGAGTGGTTTTCATTCAGAGCCAACATGTACAAAAAATCTTGCCTTTGTGCCACAAAGAATATGTAGCAAACATTGTGGACCAGATGATGTCATGCATCTTTGATTAGTTGCTGAATTACTGAGCTGAATGCAAAATGTATATTTTGAGCTCTTTTAGGGTTAGCAGCTTTAGAGATGCCCATTCAGAATAATTATTTTGAAAGAGGGGTTTGTAGATGGTTACAAAATGGTATTAAAAAAATCCTGTTCTTCATAAATCTTCACTCTTCTTTGATAGCTATATCTTAAGCGTTTTCCTATAATTCTGCTGAAACACATGACTATATACATCCACTAGTTCATTGCAATTCTGCTACCTCATATTTTTAGACACATGGTGCTGAGCACATTAGTGAGTCTCAAAAATGGCAGCAACAATAAAGAAAAATCAAATAGGACAGAGGTAAGGCATTATGGGGTCACATCTTCTGCTGGTATAATTCAATGTAGCTACACTGATTTACTCCAGATAGGATCTGCCCTTAATGTAGATATGAGAACTTGCTAGGCTAGGAATAAGGACACAAAGTATTTGTAGTCACAAGCAGGGACAGAAAAGTGAATTATATATTAGCAACAGCAGGAGATCATCACAGTTTCAGGGCAACTGCACCTGTAGTCCGCCTCTGTACTACCTGGAGGGCACCCACTTAAAAAGAGATGATGTGTGCCCGCTGATAGTGGGGGGACAGAGTGAGAGCAGCCAGCTTCCGCAGTGTTACTGAGCGTGCTCAGTCTGTGTGAGCATGCTCAGTACAAGCCAAGCAGCAAACCTTGGGGGGTCATGTGACCCTGCATGCCCCTCCCCACGCATCGCATCTGCATTTAAAATTTTCTGGCTCCCAGATATCACCTCTTCTGAGCAGAGACCCTCATCTGTCTCCCTCCTGACCCGGGGTTTTAAGTCTGCCCAGATCTCTGGATTGCACTGTGATATCCCCAGCAAGCCAGACAGCCTAAACAGGCCAGCACATGCATTTTGCTTTCTCTCCAAAGGCTTTGCCCGCAGTTTAAGTTATCACACAGTTCTCTCTAAGCAAGCACACTTATTCTTAAGGTAAATTCATTGCAGAGTAAACATATTAAAACAATAAAAGAACCTAAACACATGCTAAACACCTTCCCAGAGGTCACCCCAATGCTAGCCTAGGACTCTCCTATGTTTCAGTCCTTCAAAACCCACAACTGGATTTTCCCTGTGGCTACAAATTCATATCCGTCTTAGATCCAGAATGAGAACAAACACTGGGCAGATCAGTCATTTCTTTATACAGCTCAGGCCTTTGCTCTTGGCCTTCAGTAACAGGTAATCAGCAGACAAAGACCCTCTCCTCAGCATGTTGCTTCAAAAGGCTTGCTTTCTGCATAACCGGACTTGGGTAATTTGCATTCACCTCTCCCTAGGGAATCCTCAGGCAATCCTCCCTAGGGAATCCACTTAGCACTCATTGTTCCAAAGGTCCATACTCGTCTAGCATTTTCAGTATAGTCATTTGAACTCTCAAGACTCATATAAGAACATAAGAACGGCCATACTGGGTCAGACCAAAGGTCCATCTAGCCCAGTATCCTGTCTACCGACAGTGGCCAATGCAGGTGCCCCAGAGGGAGTGAACTTAACAGGTAATGATCAAGTGATCTCTCTCCTGCCATCCATCTCCACCCTCTGACAAACAGAATCTAGGGACACCATTCCTTACCCATTGTGGCTAATAGCCATTAATGGACTTAACCTCCATGAATTTATCCAGTTGTCTTTTAAACGCTGTTATAGTCCTAGCCTTCACAACCTCCTCAGGTAAGGAGTTCCACAAGTTGACTGCGCTGTGTGAAGAAGAATTTCCTTTTATTTGTTTTAAACCTGCTATTAAACCTATTAATTTCATTTGGTGACCCCTAGTTCTTGTATTATGGGAATAAGTAAATAACTTTTCCTTATCTACTTTCTCCACATCACTCATAATTTTATATACCTCTATCATATCCCCCCTTAGTCTCCTCTTTTCTAAGCTGGGAATATCTATCACATTTCCCACCTAGAGAGGTTACCTATAATCATGGCCCACAATAATAGATAAACTTAATACAATAAGGTTTTTCAAGGATATTGTAGGAAATTGCCATGTCAGTCACAGCTCTATTCCTTGATTTTTGTATATTTTATGTCTCCTGCAGATAAATTTCTAAATGTTTTAGGGAAATTGCAAATGATTGGCTCCTTTATGGCTGAGCTTGTGCACTTGTACCATTGTCTGATACAGGCTTGAGTTAAAATAGAGCAATTGTGAACTCTGCACTTGTAGTGCTTACCATTTTCAGCCTGTTATCCTAAGGGGTTTCCCAAGTGCTCTCTGTAGTGCAACCTCTCGCGCTGGAAATCATAAGTACTGGAAAATGTGTTTCTCTTTTCTCTGCTCCTTCTTTGCTGAGGACTTGATTTTGCCATCCTTGCTCATGTCAAGTGGTACATTATTCTATGAGTAGTTCAATTTAAGCCAAAGTAAACCAGTAAGGTACTACTCATTGAGCGTAAGAGTTGCAGAATCTGGGCCTAAATAAATGGAAATAGGATTAGAAAGTGTGTGGTACCAATACCACAGGGCTCTCATTGTAGTGCTACTTCCTGCAAAAGAAGAACCATTTTCAGTCTTTATGCAGGCAGCCTGACTCCCCATGATCTGGTGAAATTGAATAACTCATGTAAAACTGTGGAATGTTGGAGAAGCAGCACAGGGGCATCCAACAGACTATAACGTATTTGGGAAGTTCAAACTAAACCATTGTTTTTGTTAAGGACATAAGTTACAGTCAACAGCATTCAAACTGTAGCACATCCACTGATCACTGACTTATGGTTGAGGGAGGAGTTCACACTGGACCAATTGTGAATAAAAAAGAACATTTACTCTAAAATAAAATTGGCATTTTAATGTGTTTACTTTGCTTTATTTAATATATATATATATATATATTGTAAATATTTAACTATACGTAGCAGGTCAGTCTGATAGCCAGCTGGCCTAGTGTTCAGGCAGTTGCTACACCATTCTTTCTGGCCTGATCATTCTTGAGGGGGACCCCAGCTGAGTCATAGGTAGCAGGCCCCAATCCCCCCGGAGGCTCTCTTCCATGTGTAGCGTTCTGTGATGGCAGAGGATAGGGGAGCAAGGTAGGGGGACCCACGTCTCCCATTCCACCAGGTCCCAATTCAGGTCCCTAGAGGGGTATTATAATATCTGGACAGGTTCACCCCCAAGTTATACTCCTCCCGGGTGACTTCCTACCAGGCTGTGGCACCTCTTTTGGGGGCATGGTCACAGGTTCAGGAATATCTATTTAGTCTGTCAGTGGAACAATGTCTGTTCTTCACAGTCTCTTGTGGGTTTTCACCTCCCAAAGAGAGTGGTCATGGTAAATCTGAATCACCGCTTCTAGGGTAGCCTTAGGAATATCACAGCCACTCCTCTCACAGCTCCAAGCATCAGCCCCACTTTCTGGTGCACTTCCTCTCTGCCCCGGCCAACCCAGGTCCTTTTAACCTGGAGCATGTCCTGCAGCTGCCAAGGGGCAGAGTTCCTTAGCCCCATACTGCTTAATGCCTTGCCCTGGTTTAGTGTGGGGTCTGTAAACCGCATCACAGGGCCTTTAATAAGAGGTCTTTTGTATCTCTTTCTGCTTGATTCTGTAGCGAAGCCATAATTCTGTTCTTATGTCATAAAAAGATTGAAGAATCGCCAGTCCAATGTTATTACTTTAATGTGAATTTAAAAAGAAGGAGGAGATAGTCACTGATGAAAATGAGCCCTTATTTACGCACAAATAGCTATGGTAATTTGCAAATAAGGCAAATGATCCTGTGCCACTGGAGACAATAAGAGTTTTACAATTGACTTTAATGGGAGCAGAATCAGTGCCATGGTAAGAAAATATCCGTGAGTTCAAATTGGTGATCCTATTCCAGGCAGCGCTAAATAATAATAAAGTGCTGTTCTAGTTCTTTAAAGATGGTGTGATGATGTTTCAACTGTTGTTAGTGTGTTTTCCTTGTGAGTTTTATGGCAGTTTCAAGAAAATAAAAGATAAATATGCAAAAAGTAAATAGATTTATATGTTGAGCAAAACAAACATTTTAAGCCCATAAATATATTTAAACTGGGATTTTCAAAGGAGCCTAAGGGAGTTAGGTGCTCACATCCCAATAAAAGTCAATGGGATTTGGGTACCTACAAGTAAAAACAGGTTATAATCATCCTTTCATGGCTTTGTTGGAAGGTGAAACAAGGATGTATTTGATTGGATACTGTATTTCATAAACTTCACCCACTATGAGAGTCGTTCTTTAAATGAGTTGGCAGTTATCCCTTGTCTGGACAAACTTTAAAAATGGCAAAGTATTTCTCCTTCACTTTTGCTCTTGTGTCCACTCCAAATACCAAAACCAGAGAAATGGTGATAGTAACGCATACTTTGAAGTGCGTGATCGTTTTTTGCCATGAACATTCATGCTTATCTAATATATGGATACAGCAAATAAAACAGAAAAGTCATGCTGGAGAAAGAGTGACACTTATATTAAACTTATACAAGATCAAATTTGACAGGAATTTGGAGTATTGTCCTTCCAAGTTCTGGAAATTTATTCTTTTGAATGAAACTGACTCTGGTTGAGGGGGCTTACATAAGACTGTAAAGCGCAACTGAAGCACCACGTTAAGGTTTTATGTAAGACTTTGCATGGTTCCTCTCTACTGAGGGGAATTTCACGTTGTAGGTATATAATATGCATTGCAAATTAATTACTGTCATGAATATCTTTAATGTAATTGTTTCTAATTCAACCATTTGTAACATATGGATTAATGCAAAACCGTATTGTTCACTACTATTCACATACATTTTCTTATATGGACAATAGCAGCAGTATGTCAATTAATATGATTAGAAATAGCTTTTTTGTTCCATGCAGGATGGCAGAACACAACTAGAGGAGAAAGGAAACCTTTCCTCTGATTTGCTGACACAATCTATGTACTTCTTTCACACAGGTGTGATCTTTCTCCCATTGGTTTCAATTATAAAGTATAATATTCAGGTACATTGTTTTTTAGGACAATCTCTTCCCTCTGCACCTTCAGCATATAGTCTTCTGTTTTTGTAATTCCATTGGATATTTAGTAATGTGAAAAAGCTTTCTGGATTAGTATCTATAATGTCTGAACATATGAACTACTGGTGAAAACTACAGGTGTGTTCTGGGAGGAAGGAAAGATCTGACCCTCATCTGTTACTCTCTACCACTTTAGTGAAATGAGAGATTGAGTTGGAATTAATAATACCCAAGTGGATAGACAGAAATCATGGACTAGCCTTTTGAACCTTGGCCTGAACAACAGAGCACTGATGGCTCAAGGCATTAGTTCTTTTCAGTGACCTTCCAACAACCGTTCTGCTTGAAATCAATTCCCAACTCTTGCAATTTTGCACTTTAGCTGTAACTGATGTAAAATACCAAGTACCATCACTGAGTTTACCCATGCTTGCAATGCTGCTTTTATTTGCAATGACTGAAACCCCCTGAAGTTCTCCTATTTTGTTTATAACAGGACATACACCGCTACCTCGATATAACGCAACCCGATATAACATGAATTCGGATATAATGTGGTAAAGCAGCGCTCTGGGGGGGGGGGCTGCGCACTCCGGCAGATCAAATCAAGTTCAATATAACGTGGTTTCACCAGTAGCGCGGTAAGATTTTTTTGGCTCCCGAGGACAGCGTTATATCGAGGTAGAGGTGTCGTATAATTGTAAGTATTCATGTTGCTAAGGATAGTCACAGAAAAGATGTACCACAAAGGATAAGGTAGTATATGGTGGCCCTCACTGCTCCATCCATGTGCCTCAGTTATTTTTCTTTGCACCATCTCTATGGGTGAAAGGATAGTTCACAGCTAAGAGTACCAACAAAAGGGTTCCAAATTGTGGTGATGCATTTTTAATGTGGACACTTATCCAATAAGAAATGCAGTAGAATCACCAGCACATTTTACAGTAGCTTGTGAATAGTCATCTGATAGCAGGAAAGGGATGCTGCTATATAATCAGTAAATAAGTAGGTGAATTTCTGTCTACGCTATGGAGATTTTGGAAGACAAATCTGCTGCAAAGCTTCTTTCCCAACTAGAGCTGTATACTTTAATTTTTTTTTAGAAAATTTCCCTCATTTCATATCAGCCCATTGTGCATCTCAGAATTTTTTTTCCAAAATATCCACAAATTAGTCACATTCTTATGAAAAAAAAGTTTCAGTTTGATGTTTTTAGTTTTTTAGTCATCTCACAAAGTTATGCAGCTGGGACCTCATCACTCAAAGTTTATGTCTATGCCCAACTGCTCAACCACTTTAGGTTTAATCTGTGAGGGCACAAAAAGTATACAGTATATGTAAAAGCATGTATATGTTGTATGTAACATGTTTTAACAATGTTAAGAAAACAGGAATTGGAAGTGGGAGGAAATTTATATATATTCCTCCCACTTCCACTGTTTTTTTTTAAAGTACAGGTAATTTAAAAAGAAATTCATACAGGTGGGTGTTTGCGACAAAGGCAGTTAGCCAGTTTTCCACTCCTTCTCTCTCTCTCTCTGCCTTTCCTAACAGCTGTTTTTCTTCCCTCTTCTTCTACTGTCCAACAGTCTCAGGAACAAAAGTGCCATGAAAACTCTTAACAACTCACTGTAATTTTTTGGATGGAAGAAATTGAGTTAATTAAAACATTTACAGCAAAAGGCGAAGGGTTAAAAGAGCACTTCATTTCCTGGTAACTAAACAGGAAGTTCCCCTCACAAAAAACAGCTGTGAAAGGGAGCTCAAACAGCCCTTCAGTTTTGACTGAAAATGTGTGTTCTTTCTAAAGGTTTTATTTCTCTACAGGAAAAATGCTTTTCAATCAATCCTGAGGGCTGTTTGAGTTCCCCTTCCTACTGCAATTTTAGAAAGAGGAATTCCCTGCCTGGTCATTCAGGGACCTAGAAGTGGCATTGTACAGCTCTTGGTTGGTACCTCACTAGGCAAAACCAGAAAAATACAAAGTCACTTTGAAGGAACAGGAACACCTTACAGTTCTCAAACACAATTGGCCATATTAAGTCCCATTTGCACTGCTCCATTAGCAATTTAAAGCTGCTGGAGTAGGAGAATCCCCTAATGGTATAAAACTTGGTACTCCTCTAATCTAGGGAGTCCAGGGATGGGGTGAGGGCAGGGCCAATATGTGCTGTGTTCCAGCAATCCTAGGCAAGTGGAAGGACCCTATGGAACAATTCCACCCACTTTAGTTAGAGCAGACCTGTGGGTGCAGTACCCTGTGTGGGGGCCATTTTCACTCCAGACTCACCACAGAGTTAGGATAAATAGAAAGGTAGAGTGAGGGGCAACTGAGAATCAAACTCATTGTAGCCAAAAATGGATAGTTTCCCACAAATCACCCTGGATATTTTAATTCTCTATGGAAGAGCCTTGATAAAAATTTTTAATTCTCCAGACTAGCATTTTTAATAAGGCATGCTGGGCCTGATCTATGGCCCAGTGAAGTCAGTGGAAAGACTCCCATTGACTTCATTGGGCATTGGATTGAACCTCCTGTGAGGATGGCAATAAAGAGATAAAGTGTGTGTGGCGGGGAGTCAGGAGTTGAAGGAGAAAAAGTGCTTGTATTAGCCTGGTCCTTCCCCTAAAGTGGCAGCTGCAAGGCATGGCCTTTTCTGGCATTTTGATTTCGTCTTCTAAAAGTTAAACTGGGAGCGGTTCAATATTCCACATTTCATTTTTATAAAAGAAAGTGAGTTAAAATTATCTGCTGGGGATCAAACTGGGTGATGAAAGGACAGCCGTGTTTCTGCGGATAAGGAGAGGGTGCAGAGAATGCAAGAAACCTTAAAAAAGAGAGGGGCATGGCTTAGGAAAAAATGAACAAACAACTTTATTCAGAATAGAAGAAAAATGTTATAACATTTGTCCAATTATTTTCTCATCATTTTAGGAACTACTTTTTATAGTGGAAGAAGCCATTGCTTTACCCTCCTCTTCCAAAACTGCTTTTCATTTTTTTAAATGAAATGTAAAATGAATGACCCATACTCTAGCAATATGATATGACAGGAGGTGAAATTTTCACCCCCACTCTGGCCCTTTTACACCACGTGGTGTAAAGGGGCTCTAGAAGCTCCGTGTCTTGCTGGTGCCACATCATCCAAGAAGCACTCTCCTTGAGTGCAGAAACTGAGGAAGACAGCCATAAAGCTGCCCTGCAAGGACCTCCTTACAAGCCCTGGCATAGGGAATTGGAGGGGCAGGTTGGTGGGTAGGGGCTCAGCATTCCATGCTGGGGAGACACTGGGCAGCACTGTTACCCACAGGGCAGCCCGGGCAGGCTACCATAACTTAGATAGAGCTATCTAAGTTATGCCAGGGACCTCTTTAGCTCCTAGAGCAACCCAGGATTGGGAGGGCTCAAAGATGGTTTATAGCCACCTTAACTCCACACTCCCCCTGGGTTGGGAGTTCTTGCTGTGCCTTTAAGTGTTGCAGCACAGCCTCTTGCCCAGGGTGTGCATTAGTAGGTTATGGGTACACTTCTCAGGTGATTGAAGGTACTTGGGCAATGCACTTGAAGCAAGAACCAATAACCTACAAATGTGTATCCAGTCATGGCTTATTGCTGTATTGAATTTACACCACATTGTATAATACTAAACAAAAATAATGCAATATCCTAAGATGAATATGATATTACATTTATAATAAAGAAGAAAAGTTAGCTCTAACAGGCTTAAATCACATATATTATTATTTCACCCCAGTTCACTTCTGCACTGTGCTTTATATTGTATTGTTTGAAATTTGTTTGTGTTCTGTTTTTGGAAATGCTACTACATGGTGCATATAAATATACTGATGCAAACGAGAAGAAATTGCCAAAGGTCACCCTGAGTTGACAGGTGATGGACTCTAATTGGGTAGTAAGCCCAGATTCAACAATAGGATGGGAGACTTTGTCAGAGAGATGAGACACTTGTTCCAGGGCTCTTGGTATGCTTTGGAATTCTTGCCCAGAGACTCTGAACCTGTGTGGTTCCCACTTAGCAGGACCGCACCTGATATCAGCAAAGCTGACTTTGTGGGATTGGACCTGATAGCATTGGAACTTACTTCATGTGTCCAGAATTGGTATCAGCCAACCTGGTGGTGTTGATTTCACTGAACTGTGACCTGGCAGTAAAAGACTTGAGTGGAATATGGGAGGATGGACTTCACTGGACTGCAGCAGATAGGCTGAAGAGAACCACCTCCTGGCACCCATGTAGCACGAGCACGCAGACATCTGTGTATGGTAGTGTAAATATAACATTTTTAGTGTAAGAATTGGATTGGATGCCAGGGCTATTTTTTCTAGCACCCTGTCCCTGAAAGGGGTGGAACTCTGCTGAAAGGGTCAGATGGACTTAGCTCCAGTGAGCAGGATATGGGGATGCTGCAGTTTGGTGTTCCTGGGAGATTCTCCATCAATGGGGCTTGTGCAAGCTATGTGTATGCATGTGTGCATGTTGGATTCTAACAAAAGATTTAGTAAAATGCTCCATCTTAGAACAGCTCCCTGCTCTGTGAGTGTACTACCCACATGAGCACCCCTGAATATAACTAGATTCATGAGAGAGTTTAAGGTGGGTGGAAGATTGTTTTGTGACTAAGACTTCTGGCCCCAACAAACTTAACTGGGACCGTGGGGACCAGGGCCGGCTCCAGGAACCAGCCCAGCAAGCAGGTGCTTGGGGCAGCCAAGGGGAAGGAGCAGCATGTCGGGCTCTTCGGGGGCGGGTCCCTCGCTCCTTCTCGGAGGGAAGGACCTGACGCCGAAGAAGAAAGCGGTGCGGTGGAGCTGCCGCCGATCGCGATTGCGGCTTTTTTTTTTTTTCTGCCGCTTGGGGCGGCAAAAACCCTGGAGCCGGCCCTGGTGGGGACAGCCACTCCCATTCCACACTGTTTGGGTCTTGCTAATTTTGTTTTATTATGTAAATAGATATTTACCTGTTTTTCTCAAACAAATGTTATTTCTGGTTTCATATTCCCGAGGACTGCTAGGCACCTGTCAGTAGGGAGAAACACCTGTAAAAGTGATGAGGGGATTTAAGTGTAAAGTGCCTAAAACCAGGGAGAGAGTAAGGTTTTAGGTGGGAGCTCAAGACTATAATTTTATAATCAGCACGCCTAGACAATATTTGAACCTGACCTTTACTGCTGCTAATGACACATGGTAAAAGGACAACACAATAAAGATAGTAACAACAATTTAAAAAATGCTTTTGGAGACTGACAACTTGTTCTTCTAAGTCCTGTTCCATGCAGTTTGAAATGGGCTAAAACGAAAAAGCTTCCCTGAAAATAGAGATTTAAATGGAGATGCCAACCTAGGCTTTGGCCCAATCCTGCAAGCCTTCCGCCCATAAGTGGTCTCACTGAAGTCAGTACGTCAGCTGGCATGAGTAAGATTTGCAGAATTGGGTCCCTTATTTTTACTGTTGTTTTACAGTCTGATCTTTTATTATTATTTTTTTATTTGTATGGTTCTACCCAGGAGCTTCAATCAAGGTCAAGGCCTCAATGTGCTAGGTGCAGTACAGCATAACGGAAACTGCCTGCCTCACAGAATTTACAGTGTAAATGCAGACAAGGCATAGCAAGTTTCTCTAGTATGTGCTAGAGGGGTTGGCAGAGGGGGAAGAAAAGGATATCATCAAGAGAAATGTAAGATTATGTAGACTTGGTATGTGCATAATTCGTAGCTTTAAGGATTTTTAAAAAAAATAATGAATCATTGACTTCAATGGGAATTTTGTCTGGGTAACTACTGCAGGACTACAATTGGTCAATTCAGTGTGTAGTTTAGGAGTACTCTTGGGTTCCTCACTGATGCTGAGCTCTGAGATCACAATGGTCTTGAGTAAAGATTTCTACCATCTCTGGGTGGCTAAGAGACTCCATCCCATTCTGGCAGTTGAAAATCTGGCCTCATTTATTCATGCCATCTCTCAGCTGGACTACAGCTACACGATATAGCTGGATATCAGACCTGCAGCACTTAGGAAACGCCAGCTAATATGAAACACTGCAGCACATCTCCTCAGCAACACAGGCTACCATAAGCACATCACACCAGTCTTTGCTTGCTACACTGGCTACCCATAAAATTTTGAATCAAGTTTAAGTACTCAGTCCTCCTCTTCAAAATGCCCCATGGTGAGGGCCAGGATACCTGAAAGATGATTTAAAGCTCTGGGATGAAGACTGTGGTTGATAGCTTCACTTCTCTGGTACATTGGAATCTCAACAATGAGAGCAAAGCTCTTTTGTGCAGGAGACAGGTCCTTCTCGGGGGGTGGTCCAAGACTGTGTAATGCAGTGGTTCTCAACCAGGGGTACATGAACCCTTGGGGGTACGCAGAGGTCTTCCCGGGGGTACATAACTCATCTAGATATTTGCCTAGTTTTACAACAGGCTACATAAAAAGCACTAGCAAAGTCAGTACAAACTAAAATTTCATACAATGACTTGTTTCTACTGCTCTATGTACTATAAACTGAAATGTAAGTATATTCCAATTGATTTATTTTATAATTATATGGTAAAATGAGAGAGTAAGCAATTTTTCAGTAATAATGTGCTGTGACTCTTCTGTATTTTTATGTCTGATTTTGTAAACAAGTAGAATTAAAGTGAGGTGAAACTTGGGGGAACTCAAGACAAATCAGACTCCTGAAAAGGGTACAGTAGTCTGGAAAGGTTGAGAGCCACTGATGTAATTAACTCCCCAGGAACTAAGGACTATCATAAACCTGCTCCAAGCGCAAGGTGCATTTCTTTGACCTTGCCTTCCCTAATACAAACATATCGCAACAGGTATGTTTAACAAAACAACACTACCACCAACCACCTATCAAAACAAGACACTCTACTCCATGCGCTTCTCCCTCTAGGGAAAGGTGAGAGAACAAACAACATGTGCCAGGTGTGTAGTCACATTGTACTACAGGAAGGTGCTCAGACTCTACAATGATGAGCATGGTATAAAAACCTATATAGAATAGAACATACTAGTTTCTCATTAGAGAACTGTCTACCTGCCTGTCAATTCAAAGTTACCTGAAATATTTACATAAAACATTTCTGTCTCTTTTCATTATATTTTTAACCATCTCAAAGAAATGACCATACAGAACAGAGAGAGATTCAGATTTTGATTCACGGTAAACCATGTAGAACTTATGAAACTTTTAAAATAATATTTGTTTATCATGACAGCCAAAGAAAAAGATTGAAGAGTTCTGCAAAGTTTCCCATCTCAAAGTTCTCTGCTATTCCATCTCACTTAACAGCTGAGCCCCACTTTCATGTAGGAGAGACTCCTTGTCATGCAAATTAGGAGGCATGATTGGTCTACAGTTTTTCATTTTGTGTGTTCTATTTCCCTCTCTATGAACTGTCTCTCTCGCTCCCTCCACCTCCTCCCGATTAACTGACTCGTTTTTTTTTAATTTGTACCTTCCTTTGATAATGAGCTGTCAGTTCTGTTGATTCCAATAGTTGCAGATTGAGTTTATGCAAACCATTTGCTGGCTCCCTGCACAGCACAATGTCTCTACAGTGACACACTGCTATCTGTTGTAGGCATGAGTAATTCCTATATGGCAGCGGGGAGCTCAGATAAATACACAGACAACACCTCCAACATAATGGGCCCACTACTGCAAGATACCAAGTACCTCATGTGAGGTGCTGAGCGCACAGGGCCGGTGCTACCATTTAGGCAAACTAGGCGGTTGCCTAGGGCGCCAAGATTTTGGGGTGCCAAAAAGTGGTGCCCCCAATTTTTTTACAGCGTTCCTACGCCCCCTCCCCGAGCGCACGGTCGCCGCTCCACTTCTCCCACCTCCCAGGCTTGCGGCGCCAATCAACTGTTTGGAGCCACAAGCCTGGGAGGGGAGGAGAATTAGAGCAGGGGCGGGGTGCTCGGGGAGGGAGGCGGAGCAGAGGTGAGCTGGGGTGAGGAGCTCCCCGGGGGGGGGGGGGGGCGCAAGGTGGAAATTTCACCTAGGGCGCGAAACTTCCTTGCACCGGCCCTCTGAGCGCATATAACTCGCACTTAGGTCAGTTAGAGTTGAAGGCACCTGATACCTCACAGAAAGTGAGGATTAAATGCCAATGATATGATGAGACATCACAGATAGAAAGGATACGATTTAAGGGCCAGATTCTGTCACCTTCACTCACTCTGTGAATACTCCTATTGATTTTACTGTGACCGATGACTGAGTAAGTTCCTTCTGAAGGAGTGAAGATCATCCCTACACAAGGGGCCAGCACTATGCACTATTTAAATCCTACTTATGTTCTATTTTGTGGGCTTAAGTGGTATCTGAGTGGTGCATAGACCTTGTGCTGGTCCTCCCCACGGGGATGAATTTACCCAAGAGGAGTAAGGGTGGCAGAAACTGGCGTATAATTCTTACTGAGGCAAAATTCTTATTTAAGTCAGTGAGCCAATGTGCACTCAAACCTCCCACTGAATTCAGCGAACATTGCAGAGGCTCAACACCTCTCATAATGTGGCCCACTGAACTAAATGGGAGAATTCTCTTGCCATGCAGCGAATAAAAACTGAGTAAATAACCCGAGGATTCGGTGCTGTGATTTTTTTAGTTAACGTCTTTAGCAGCACATAGAACAAGATCCTATATGTCTTCCCTATTAATTTAGAAAGTTAAACCTACTAATCAGTAGACCAATCGTTAGATAAATTAATAGCAAATCACATAATACTTACATAAGGCCTGATTCTCCTCTGATTTACATCATATTACACCAGTGTAACTCCACTGACTTCCGTACAGTTAGTTCTGATTTACATTGGTATAAATGAGATCAGAATCAGGCCCACAGTTCTTTAACCAATTCAACATAGCAATGTTTGGACAATTTTATTTGTAGCCATTAAGACTATTTGCAGCCTGCATAGCCTGACTTTTTTTCCTCCTGTTCATTTCTCTGCAGCTACATAATCTATAGGAAAAAATATCTTCTCATTAATACTGAAGTTGCTATCATCATGCATGATTTAATCTGATCAAAATAATTTTGACTGAATGTACATTGACAGACAAAGTTGTGTTTACAGATAGATGGATGGATAGATGTAAAGCGGTTGTAGTGGTGATTTAGCATTGATTCTGTCTCAAAAAATTGTGAAATAGAATCTACCAGCTAAAACTAATGAGCACAAAACTACATTGATTTGGCCCAGGGTGGACAAATAGAACATCTGGCATATTTGGCACCAATGACACAGCTGGCATTGTTGGAACCGTTTCTGCAGAAGGTACAGATGCAGAAATGGGAGAATTGGTACAAACAGTGCAGATGGAACAGTTGGAACAGATGACAGTGGGCAGAGCTGGCGATGCTGGCACAGGTGTCATAACCTCAACAGCTGGCACAAGTTGTGACAATCCTGGGATTTCTTAGTGCAAGGCACATGTTCATTTTGGCTTTGGCTGCAGAGAGATAAGAGCATTTTATAATTAGTAAATGTGCCATTTAAAAAAGAACTCCCCCCCCCCATCCTTAAGGACATCCACCTCCAACTGTTAAAGCTTGGAATGTAGAGCATTTTTGCAAATTATAATTTCCCAGAGAAAGCCACAATTGATATCTACAGATTTAATAAGAAGGTAATTAGACATTTTTATTCTAATACAGACAATAATCATGAATAGGATTTCTTCATAAGAGGTTTTTTAAAAAAACATGGTCAGATCTGTAGCCTGATCGTGGAGATTAAAACATGCTTTGTCTTAAAGCCAAAGCTTGTTTACCACCAGATTGGTGGGTTATATTTTCCTAAAGTGCAATGCTTCACAACAAAATGAGTTTGCTGTAAACCAACATGTACAGAACAGCACTGGATGAGCTCCTACAGAAATGGTTAACTGTTTGGCCAAAAAGGAACTGTTCTTAAAGCAAGACTAAACAATGGAGAAACCACTATGTCCCCTTTCCTTAGCAATGTGGTTTTGTTAAATGTTATGGAAAATATCACCATTAAGAATCTGATTTTGATCAGAGAAAGCAAATGCTTCTCTCTTCTTAGAGCCCCTGCTGTGTAAGTGGCTATAATAAGGTAGGATTCCTTGATCCCTCTGAAGAGATGAGCAAAGAAATCAACTTGCTTGCTAATGATTTAGAATATAAATTAGTACCGGCTTTTATTTATGATATTAAATGTGTGTGACTAGTAAATTGATTAGTCAGAGAGCAATACTGAGCTCTAAGGTCTGTTCCTGGCCTGTAACCTATCTCATAGGAGTGATCAATGGAATGATATGCATGAATAGTGATTATTTGTATGAATTAGGGCTTGCAAGATGGGGATCCTATTCTGAGCAGACGTACATACTACAGAGAGCTTACCTGTTGTATACTTTTCTGATGCATCTTTTGTCATCTAGCTTACATAAAAGCTTACATAGCTCACCAACCTCATTTCATTGTACAATAGAACCCTTGGCTAGTAATTTTTAGTAAAGTAAATGAATTGAAAAGAGGATGAAGGAAAAGGGGAAGTACCAGGACACACTAGCAACAATAACTCTGAATTGAAAAATATTTAACAATTTTGAAAAGCAGCAACCAACTGCATAATATGTTGCTGCTAGAGGAATGTCTTGGTTACTCAGCAACATCAAGCAGTTTCTCTTGGCTCCTTCCTCTGCAGAGTCACCCATACATAGTCCTACCAAACTATTAGTTAGTCACCATATTTCTTTTCAGTCTAGTCCCTCACAATGCAAGCAATGTGTCTAGTGATTGGGGCAGAGAACTGGAAGCCTGGCTTCTGGGGGTTAGTCCTAGCTGTGCAAATCCCAACAGTTCTGTGCCTCAGTTTCCTTTAGCTGTAAAACGGGGATAATATATACCCACCCTAGAGGATTCCTGGGAAGCTTAATTAATTAATGTTTGTAAATGGCTTGAGATGACCCTACAGAAAGGCAACGAGGAAGAATTTCAGTTTGACTGTACAAATATAGTTAATTTATTTGAATTTTAACTACATGTTCAATTAGAAATCAAGAGCCAGTTCCTCAGCTGGTGTAAACTGACATAGCTCCATTAATTTCAGTATTCGAGTTTTGCCCAGGTGAAGGAGTGGCCCTAGCGTTTTAGAACAATGTATTTTTTAAATTGAATTGTCAACAATGACTGTATCTTTCCTGTTTCCTGCAACCTGATATGCAACCTAATTTAGGGCCTGACTCAGTAAAGGGCTGAAAGTCTTCTGTGGGGTACTCAGCACCTCACAGAATTGTTCCCTGACTGGTCACAGGAATTGCACTTCACATCTCAGTCTGTTTTATAACTTACTTCAGCTAGCTCCTTAATAACAAAATATTCATATGCTTTAATTTTCATAAATACCGTAATATGCTGTCAGTAGCCACGAACCACAGAAAGCCAGGGCAGAACAAGGGAGAGCAGTACTCCTCCAGGCTACAGTGCCAATGGCAGATGTCCTTTGTTTGGGTGAGTGGGCTAAACATTACTAACCTTCCCTACATCTGACCATTCTCCTTCATATTGGGTCGGACAATTATCAATTCAAAGACGTTAGTCATCACTCCCCCAGTCAGTACCTAATCCACATAAATGATTAATCCATGAGACAAAATAACTAGTGGCATTATAGAATTTAGCATTACAGGAAAGGGGCAAAGAATTCGCCTGGGATATTAATTGACTCACTGCCCTCTTTCCTCCCAAGTACTGCAAAATTTCTTTTCTTCTTCTTTTTTTTTTAGTTTAATCACTAAATATGCAATTTACTGCATTTTATGAATGATTTGAGATTTATCTCTTATTTAATATCTATCCAGGCACACACAGCTCTCTAATTTACTGGTATCTCATGCAAATATTCCTTTCACTCTCTTAGCGTCAAGATTTTATGATGTGCTTTAATCCCACCCTTCAAACAGTTGCTGTACATTCTGACTCACTGCTGTCCCTGGAGAACTATTGAATTGTATGTGATATTTCATCTGGCTGGCAACTGGGGGGTGGCAACTAATCCCTCGGACATATCTCCACAGTCACACCCCTGAACAAAAATTCTGTAGGCCTTGAGATGAGCTTGCCCTACACTCATTCGCTCTTTAAAATGAGATGAAATTAGGATCCAGTGAAAATTTCTTTTTCTCTCCCTTGTGTTCAGTGACCATAGGAATGTAGTGTACACTGCAAACCTACTTAGGGAAGACAGCACCTATCATTTTATTTTAAAAAGCTTGCCATATTTGTACTGTTTTTCCAAAACGTTGACTGAGCTCAAGACATTTCAATAGAGGCTGAGTGCATGGGTAAAATTCAGCCCTGTGCAGAAAAACAGCATAAGGCCTATGTGCCATTTATATCTCACTTAAACCCTCAAAATAAGGGTTAAATGGAATTTAAGTATTGCCTGTAACTGGTGCTGGCTCTCTGTGCAACAACTGAGTTTCTCCCATTGCCTCATAAATTAGCCCTATTAAGAATTTTCAAATGTTGGCATGTAGAAATTTAAGGATAACATTTGCTCTTACATCAATATTCTGACACTAAGGATCAGTTCTTTGGCTGGTATAAATTGTCATAGCTCCATTAAAATCGATGTAGCTATGCTGATTTACATCTACTGAGGATCTGGCCCCATACGTGGACATGACATCTCCATCAAATTATGATTTGGAAGCATATGCAGCACCTTCCCAGATGTGAGCACCATGATGCAGCAGATTAAACACACAGCTACTATGACAGCAGGCACAAGTTGACTCTTTGTGCCTGTAAAAGTCATTTGTATGCTCATTCACGCCAGGCCACCAGCCTTGATGCCCCTTTCATTTCCTTTTCCCACTCCCATTTCCATGCTGCCCACTGTCCCCTATGCATGCAATGCCCTCCCAATACCTGTTTAGTTCCTGTGGTTAGGGCACTAACCTAGGATTGGGAAACTTGCATACCACTTCCTGCTTCACCACAGACATCCTATGTGACCTTGGACAAGTTACTTAGTCTTTCTGTGCTTCAGTTCTCAATCAGTAAAATGGGGATAATAATGGGGATAACACCATAGGGGTGTGGTGAGTATAAATACATTGAAGACTGAGATGCGCTCAGATACTACAATAATAGGGACCATTTAGTTACCTAAGACAGAAAGATAAATACATAGGTAATTGCCATGTCCCTCCACTTCACTCACTCAGTTTCTCCCATTTCTTCTGTTTCCTACTAGAAATGAGTTATTTCCAATAAAACCCCACCCATAAAACTTGAATGAAACCATCAAGATGGCTCTGTGCCTACACTTGTGTAAGCTTATTACTGTAGCCCTTGCCTTTCCTCAATGCCCCCTATTTGGTGACTCTCAGTGTTTACATCATGCCTAAAATTATGATGTAAACTCTTTGGAAAAGTCTCTGTATACAGTCTGTAAAACATCCACCACTGTGAGTCACAATCTAAGTATTCTATACTACTTCCATTAATTAATAATATGCAACCAGAGTCACAGAAATTGTTTGTGCAACTATAAACGTAACTTGTCTGAAACTCTGTCCCCATAAGTATGGAATGTGTCCAGCTACCTGAGTGAATTTTGAAATAGATTTCTCTTATTTAAAATGATGAGCATTAAATTTGCTGCACAGCATGTTGTTTAGGATGGAATTTTCTACTTCATTTAGCAGCCTGTGTTACTTGCTGTATCAGATAATTACTTAACTTTTGTGTATTTTGTGTAGGCCTTAAAATCAATTGAATTTTGTAAAGAGATGATTTAAGGCATTTAGGGCCTGATCCAAAGCTCTTTGTAATCAGTGGAAGTCTCTCCGTTGAGTTCAATGGGCTTTCAATCAGGCCATTATTCATTTGTCAATATTATTTAATCCCCAAATCCTCTCTCCAGTATTCAGCCTGGCTGCTTAGACAGTGCATTGGGAATCTCCTTAGGGACTGGGGAGGGGGAAAGGGAAGCAGTGATTGTTATTCTAAGCTCAGAGCTGGAGTCATTTCTGTGATACCTGTGCTTCCCCTCCACAGAAATAGGTAGAGGGGCCAATGTAGTTATGAATTACCCACCTTTGGGCCGATCCCAAATCTCTGCAGAACCATGCTATGCAGGAAGCCCCCACAGATCCGAGCTCCATGGAACTCCAGGGGCGTGCACCCTTACAGAGAATTCCCACATTCTGCAACTCCCCTTGTTGAAGAACCCCAGCTCTTGCACTGTAGGCAGTGCCCATGGGGTTGAGATGTGAGGGGATTTGTTCCTATATGCATGTCCTAGGTAACCAGTGTGGACCTCCAGCAAAGCACTCATGTATGTGTGCAGTTTTAAGCACCAGAGTAGTTCCACTGAAATCAGTGTTTAAAGTTACACAATGCTAATGGACTAAATTCTGATGCCTTTCCAGCAAGTAGCATTTTCTTCCATAAATAGCCCCACTGGCTTCAGTGGCACTATTCATGGAGTAAGGTACTTGTTAAATCTAGTATGAGAATCTCGCTACTAAGTGCTGTCCTGGATCAGGGCCTAACATCTGTACATTTGCCTTGAAGAGTTAAAAAAAAAAGGGATGATATATAGAGCCAGGAAAGAGTCATCTGATTGTATTGTCTGTTTTTTTCTTGCTACTTGGGGGACTCCTGGCATGACGTAGGATGACTGAGAACATGCGTATCATTGCCACTCCTCCTTTGTGATTTACCCTGTTTTATGTAATGGAATGCTGTAAGATTTTTTTCATTCTAGACTGGATCTTCTTTCAGATCCAAATCTAAAACTTCAGAAACTAGCCTGTCTACATACACAAAGGGGTCTCACTCCTCACGCCCTGACTATTTGAAGCATTACTTTTGTTTCCTAACAGCCCGAATCACCTTTTGTAGGTTACAAAAATTTTTGTTTCAATTTTGGATTTTTGAAGTCATTTTAAGAATGTGTTACTTTCCACATCTTTTTATGGTCATCGTTCTCCGCCCTTTTTACTGCATGACTGACCCAAGAATCTAAACTGGCTAGGTGAGCAGCCAAGTTCCTGTGTTTGCTCTTTCTATCAGACATGAAAGGTGGCATTGTATTTACCTTCAAATTTACCAGCTTTGGAAAAAAACTTACAAGGTCTTTCCTCATCACGCTCAATAGAGGGACCTTCTCCCTTGAGAGGGAAAAGATGGCACCACATAAGTATCCAACATTGAAAGGGGCAGTACGTAGCATGAAAAAAGCCTATCAGGCTTGTTTTGTCTCATCATCTTAGTCTTTACTTTTCTTTCTGATCCCCAGTACATCAGGCTCTTGGATGGAGCACTATTTATGGGGATTTCGGGCATTAATATTGGTGAAATATGTTTAATTCAGCTCCATAGTCACCAATCTACATTTGTAGGTCTGCTCCCCTTGCACATTAGGTGTCACCACCTTGCAACAGGTTTCTATATTCTTTTGTTTGTTAATTTCAACATTCTCATAAAAGCCGGGAAAGTTTGGATACTAAGTAAATGATGGGAATAAACTCTTGGGGACAGGAACTGTGTCTTACTATATGTTTGTATGGTGCCTAGCATAATGGGGTCACAATCTTGTTGGGGGCGTGTCTCTAGATGATACTATGGTAAAAACAATAACAATAATAAATAAAAGATGGAATTGTGTTTCAACATCAGTGTAAAGATGTGTTTTAATTAGAATGCCTACGCTCAGAACTAACAATTGAGGTGTGCCTTAAATTAAAAGGTTAGGGTTTGTTTTTTTTACTGTTTTAGTTTGAATGGCTAGAATTTTGCATCAGAGGGAGTATGGTCTAATGATTAAAGTAGAATAATGGGAATCAGGACTCTTGGGTTCTATTCCTACTCTGACACTGATTTTCTGAAAGACTTTAGGGAAATCTCTCTGTGGTCCATTGTCCTGTACACTGAAGTATTATTTCTTAGCTGGTAAACTCTTTAAGGTCAGGGAGCCCATGTTCACATGGATTTATGCAACATCCAGCTTAAAATGGGGCCCTGATATTGACTGGGGCCTCTGGGCACTTCTGTAATATCTGTTACACAATTATTAGTAGTAATAATAATTGCATATTGCTGACATTGGTGTGTCCTTGGCACATGAATTAAGTATTCTTTCACCATTAGAAAAATATTCAAAATTAACCTGTTGTTTTTCAACTGAAATTGTTTTGTAACTGTAACCAGCATAAAATATTAGGTTTGATGGAAAATACAGGGGGGGAAATCAGTGTAATACTGATGGAATCTAGTGAAATCAGTAGCAAGGATTCTGGAGCTCTTCCCTCCGACCCCCAAACTGAAAGAAAACATGTGTGTTGTGGACCTTGGTGCCTGCAAATCAATTTCTTTATTTTATTGAGCACAATGAAAAAGAAAAATACTTTTCCAGCAAGAAAAGTTCCATAATATAAAAAGCAAGGCATGCAACAGTTAATGTTTTCCACTAACTTTTATGGGTTTCCTACCAGGAATGGGTGCAAAAAAGGGAGTCTGATTCTCCACTCCAATCAGTGGGAGCTGAGAGCACTCAGAGTTTCACAGGATCAAACCCAAAAGTTGGAGCTTTATGAAACCAAAGGTTACACGAAGAATTCTAGCAAGCATTTGGGCAAGAAGAAGAAAACAGCTGTCTCTTAAGTGGAAAAAAGTTTCACAAAGGGACCCAACACCAGCAACTGACAGAGGAAGATCTTTCTAATCCCATTCACCAGCTGGCCAGTGCTCACTCATGTAATGTCTTTCACATACGAATGAAAATGAGTAAGAGTCTTCTTTAAGGTCAAAGCTTTCTGGTACTGAAACCTAGCTGAATTTAAAAAGAATTTGTTGCTCTCCCCAGCGGTCCTACATAAAAGCCTGATCCTACAAACCTGACCCATGCAAGTAAGGATTGCAGGTTAGGCTTATCATACCTTTTGGTAATTGTGTCAGACAAACCAATTTACTTTTATCATAAGCACTTGCTAATCAGTATCCATGTTGGTTCCTGAGGTTGAGTGGGTAGGTTTGGGATCTCATCACGGAGATCAGCATCCAGAGGCAGGGACAGGACTGTGGGAATAGGGGACAAATTAATGAAAAAAGCCAGCGTTTACAAAGTATGGTCTAATTCAGTGTTCTTCATTGCACGGCCCGCAAGCCAGTGGCGGCTCCCATCGACCCTAAGTACATCTCCCTAAGTTCCCTCTAAGCTGCGTGGCCACACAGCAGGCTATAAATAGCTATGCAGCAGCTCTAAAGGGCCACGCAGCAGGGACCTGGAGAGGAGAGAGGTAGGGGGTGGGCGGGAACTGGGGAGAGGAGCAAGTTGGGGCTTGCAGGGCTGCTGTGGGCCTCTCCTCCAGCCCCGGAGTACCCTGCTGCCGGCAGTGGGGAGAGAGGGTCCCTTCCCCTGGAGCTCCCGTGCTGTCGGCGGGGGGAGAGAGGGCCCCTTCTCCCAGAGCTCCTGTGCTGCCTGCTGGAATGGGAGAGAGGGCCCCTTCCCCAAGCTAGCTGCTGCCACAAACTCCTCATCCCCGGCCCCACCCCAGAGCCCTCGCCCACCCCCTGCATCCCAATCCTCTATCCCAGCCCTGAGCCCCCTCCTGCACCCTGAGCCCCTCATCCTGGCCCCACCCCGTAGCCCTCGCCCCTGAATCCCAACCCTCTGCCCCAGCCCTGAGCTGCCTCCACACCCCAAACCCTTCATCCCCAACTCCACCCTAGAGCCCTCACCCCAAGCCAGATCCCCAACCCCACCCTCTGCCCTACCCTGGGCCGCCTCTCACACTCCGAACCCCTTGGCCCCACCCCATGTGGCTCTCACATTAGAGGTTTTTTGCCAAAGTGGCCCCCACTTCAAAAATAGTGACGAGCACTGGTGTACGCTGTTTAATTCATAAAGAGGGCTTTGCAGCCAGGGCGTCTCGGTGCTGAACTGGGAACCCGTTCCCAGGTTGTTATTGATGAAAAGTTAATATAGAACTCAACATACCATTTGTAGTCAGTTTTTCATTGACATATATATATCTACTGGACTTCAGACCTCCATCAGTTCAGATGGTACCATATGTTGCTACAACAAATACTCCTTTTATAGAAAATCAGAGTACATAGTTCTCAAAAATTAATATACAGTACATGCTGGTTGGTGGACAATATATACTACAAGGGGCTCTTGTTGGCTTGCGCATATGGCGTATTGGCTAGAAGATGAAATATTGCTTTCTGTGCAAACATTTAGAGCTCTAACCAATTAGAAATCCCATCATTGTGTTTGTCTCTTTAGAAATCAAACTGAAAAATGCAGGGTTGTAAGTAATGGAGAATTGGCTGCTTGCATGCAGGAAAAAAGGGGATGAATAAAATGTCACACTGATTATTTTTATCCCAGTAAAGTATGTGAAATTATTTACAAAAGCCAAATTTTGCCCTTTTGAAAGTAAAGTACATAAGTTGAAAATCTGGGTGGTTCTCTCCAGGCTACCAGGAAAGCAAAACATGGACTGTATATCTGCCCTTTGAATCTGTATTGAATCTTGCAGATCTTTATTTGCAGATCTGGCTGTGGGCGGTGTTTCTAAATTTGTGCTCCTGCCAAATATAGGGCCAGACTCTTTTCTTGGTTACCCTGGTGTAAATCTGGAGCAATCCTATTGACATCAATATACCTGGTGGAAATGAGAGCAGAATTTGGATCCCATCTCAATTTATCCCTAACCTCTACCCATATATGGGTCTCTCTATCTATGCCATTTTGTGATCTATACACCCCATGCCCTCAGTTATGGGAATGCAGCTCCCAGTGACTTCAGTGGCAGCTGCACTCCTGTAACCTAGGGCAGAACTAGGCCCTAAAGCAGGGGTGGCCAAATCATGGCTCGCAAGCCGCATGCAGCTCTTTTACAGTTTCAGTGAGGCTCATGGAGCCCCCACACACCCCTCCCCCCATTCTCCACCTACAAGACTGGGAGGTGGGGAGCTCGGGCTTCTCCTTCAGCAGGAGCAGGGCTGAAGCCCCGAGCCCCGGCAGGCACCTCCTACGGGGCTGAAACCTCAATACCCCCCCCCCCCGCAGGGCAGAAGTCCCTACCCCACCACCCTACTGCCGGGCAGAAGTCCCGAGCCCCAGCAGGTGCACCTGGCTCTCAAACGTCTGAAGATTGTTGTATGTGGCTCAGAGGGTGAGTAAGTTTGGCCGCCCGTGGCCTATAGGCTCAATTCTCCTCCCTTGTACACAGGTTTTTCACTAGTGTAAGTCTATTCACTTCAGTGTAATCACAACGATGTGAGAGCTGAAACATTGCCCAAACACTTGTCCCTGGCGGATGGGGTGGAGCCTGAAGGAGAAGAGGGAGCAAAGTGAGACCCAATGGTATCTGGGTGTGTGTGTGTCCCTGTTTGGGAGGGATGCGGCAAGCAGCGGTAGGGGTGCTGAGCGGGGAGGAGAGTAGGAACCGGCGAGCAGCAGCAGGGACTTCCGGAGAGGGGGGTGGAGTGCTGGAGAGGACCACTCAGGCAGTGGCAGGCAGAGAATGCTGAGCTTTTATGTGCACATGCAGGTTCCCGGGCGGCTGAGGAGGCAGTATCTGCTACTCAGCTTCCCGGGTTCATCAGTAATCTCCCTGGGGAGTCCAAGGGACCTGGGAAGCTGAGTAGCAGATACCGTCTCCTCAGCTGCCTGGGAACCTGCATGGCGCATAATAAATAAGCAATAACTTCTGGTGGAAGCCCACTCCCAGCACGAAGGGGAAAAGGTGGGGCCACCACAGCCCAGTCATCTGGTGGCAGAGGCAGCTGCGCCAGGGGAGGCTTAGCCTCCCCTGGCCCATTATACCCACTGCCCATGGGTCAGACCAATGACCCATCTAGCCCAGTATGCCGGGTGCTTCAGAGGGATTGAACAGAACAGGCAATCCTCAAGTGATCCTTCCTGTCATCCACTCCCAGCTTCTGGCAAACAGAGGCCAGGGACACTCAGAGCATGGTGTTGCATCACTGACCGTCCTGGCTAATAGCCATTGATGGACCTATCCTCCATGAACTTATCTAGTTGTTTTTTTTTACCCTGTTATAGTTTTGGCCTCCACAACATCCCCTGGCAACGAGTTCGACCGGTTGACTGTGTGTTGTGTGAAGAATTACTTCCTTTTGTTTGTTTTAAGCCTATTAATTTAATTGGGTGAGCCCTGGTTCTTGAGTTACGTGAAGGAATAAATAGCACTTCTTTATTCACTTTCTCCACACAAGTCAAGATTTTATAGACCTCTATCATATCCCCTCTTAGTCGTCTCTTTTCCAAACTGAAAAGTCCCCATTTTTTTAATTTCTACTTATATGGAAGCTGTTCCATACACCTAATCATATTTGTTGCCCTTTTTCTACCTTTTCAATTCTAATACATCTTTTTTGAGATGGGGTGACCAGATCTGCACCCAATATTCAACATGTAGGCGTACCGTGGATTTATAGGTATTATGATATTTACTGTTTATTATCTATCCCTTTCCTAATGGTTCCTAACATTCTGTTAGTTTTTTTGACTGCCGCTGCACACTGAGTGAACTCTACCCATGACACAACTTTCCAGAAGTGAAAGATTAGTTATCTCACTAAGGGCCTGATCCTACAGTCCTTATTTATGCTGGTAGTTCTTACTCACATGAGTAAAATAGTTGAGGTTAATGGTACTACTTGCTTGAGTAAGGGTTGCAAGAGCAGGTCCTAATTGCTAAGTGCTGCTTATCGTCTTTATTAAAATGTCTGTCAAAACCCAATGTGAAGACTTTTGCCAAGGAGACTAACCCTATTTTTTGAGGAACTTATATGATTTTCATTACCATAGTATCTATCATTAACTGAAACATTGGGCTTTTGTTGCTGAAAATAAAGACAATATTATCAAAGCTATTACAGAAATACATAGTAAATAAACAGGTTTTTTCATATACTGTTTGTCCACCCACAGTTGCAACTATGTCCCTCCAAACACATAATCAAATGTGTTGTTGCAGTAGCTCAGATACTTCAATTATTGTAGGGCAGCCATGTCAAAACAAAAGAAAAATATAAATGTTCAGTCTTTATACTGAAAAACTACTGGCATGACATGCTAATTCATTAAAAATTCTCATTCATCAAACAATTCATTTTTTGTCTGAACAGGCTGAATAAACAGTTTCTTACTAATTTAATTCTGGCAGCCTTTCCAGCTACAAGTGGCTACACTTCATTTAGCAGCTCAAATGTCTCCTTAAATATTAAGAACTAGTTGGGTATATCAAGGCATTTAATGATTATCTCTTCTCTTTATGTCTAACTATTCCACTGTAAACTTTTTCTTGCTTTCTTTCTATTTTGGTTCATGACATTGAAGTCTTGCATTTACTTGATGAACATCTGGATTGGATTCTTTCTTTTTCTTCCACTGTCAGTGACAGGCTGCCATGGCATGAAGCATTTGATGGAATCAGCACTAGATTGTGGACACTTCAAGAAAGGTCACTGTATGGTACAGTCTTGGAACGGTGAGCAGCCTCCAGGAATCATGTTTGCCACAGAGCATGCACTTGCAAAAATAAAGGAAAACTTGTAATATTTTTAAAACGTTGAAAGTTATAGATTCTTTTGTATTGTTTTCTTTTTCAGCTGGCATTTATTAAAGTATAAATGCATAATCAGACCACAGTAGGACCTAGAATATGGCAATAATAACTAATGACTATACAGGGTAGTTAAAAATTAAAGATTAGAAGTAGATGCACCTATTTATTATTAAGCCACTAAAATGGCCCATTATCCTCAGGTTCAGTTCTTTCCTTATCAGCGCTGCTGATTATCATCATTCAGTCTCTGGCTAATCATCTCCCTCCCACTGAATATTGACATGATTTTGCTCTGTCTGACTATATACTTTCAGTATTGTCCAGCAAAGGCGAGTACATTTTTACAGAGCCCTCTCCTCTGTAACTGTGTAATAAATATGTATCTTCGTTTGTAAACTTCATGAAAATGCACTTCTGCTCTGAAGTGCCTCCAGTAAAATGGCACCATCTCACTCCTCACTCACGAGATCTGCTCCTTGCATATATTCAGCCATATTACCTATTTTAGTGATAAAAATAAGTTTTTACTACTTGTCATGTGGATCAGTGCTGCAGACTTAGAACAATTATGGAAGAGGGAGCTGGATTTTATTCCTTTTCGTGCATCATTCACAGAAGTATTAACTGCTAAATTCCATTTCCAGGGCCTAATTCTTTCTGTATTTGTACCTGTGCCACTCCACTGAATACAGTGGGGTAGCACAGGGATAAGTGAGTGAAGAACTTGGTCCATGTGATCTTTATTATTTGTGATTCTATAGCAGCCAGAAAGAATCCAGCTTCTCTTTCAGATCCCAGGCTCAGTTTGCAAGATTGGCAGATAGAAAAAACATCTTTTTGTGTGTGAACCAAGTACATTTTATCTGGAGAAACAAATATAGAATCCCACAATTCCATAGAATCCCACAATTCCATGTTTACGGTCAATTTTCATAGTAGGAGCACCTTTTATGGCTGGTTAGAATACTGATTGATGGATAAAGAACTCTTTCCCCCTACCTCCCCAAGTACAACTTTTATGGAGCTCATTGCAGGATCACAACCTTATTTTGTCCTCACAGTTCAGGATTCGGGCCACATGCTAATTGGAAATATACCGGCATAAATGAGATAAATTAACAACACTCAGGCTGCTGGTGAACATTTGCATTTTTATAAGCCAACAATTTTACCCATATTTCTCATTTTTTAAAAGGGAATCCTTTCCCGTCCCAATTTACTGTTCACCAAAAAGAAAAAAAAAGAACCCTCTAGCTATAGTAAGCATGCTCCGAACTTATATGTCCCCCCACCCCTCCAATAAATGGGAATTAGTCAGTTAGTGGGAGAGTACTTTAAAAATAACCCAGACTAACAAGTCAGGGCCTTGAGTCATGGAATTTTTCTTGAATTTTAGTTGTATGTTTTCATATGAAAGCCTAGGAACTTTTTTATGAGAGAGTCTTTTGATATTGATGATTGACTTTTTGTTTTTGTTTTTTAGTGGCTGGAGAGAGGTTCTAACAGGTTTAATAAAAATACTGCTCTTTGGTCTGTTTGGAAAGGGCTTGAGCCACAAACAAACCATATAGAAAAGGCAGCTTAAAAATATTCAGCTATTTTTCTCCATTATGTATTCATTGATGTTAGATGGGGAGCCCACAGGACTGCTTTTGGTCTTACCATCTGTAACAAAGTCTAAAAGAGGGAAGTTAGTCTATGTGCCAAGAAAGGTAAAGAGAACTTTAGAGCAGTTAGTTAGCCAAGGGAGGGAGAGTACAATAAATCCTTCTCATTGAAATTATTCATATACTATTGAAGGCTGGAACTAAGCTTTAGATTTCCCTCCTTAAAGAATCATGGCACAGTACTACAGTGTGGGGGATGTGGGAAAAGCAAACGCATGGGGAAAGAAAGATTTTACCTGCCTATCTTCAGACACTGCTTTCTTCAGGGACCCTAAAAGGAAGAGGAAAATGCATCTGACATTCTTTGGATCTGCAAACGTCAGGTGATCAAACTTTTAAAGTATTTGTTTTTATAAACAATACTTGTTCTGCGGGGCATGTTGAGAGTGCCTGGGAGGGTTAGGGCAGGTAGCAGAAAAGGTGTCTGTGTATATAATCCACTGTCAACCATTTCAGAACTTAAAAACTGGGTCCTGTTATTGGAAGGGACAGGATGGGAGAAAGCGCTATTTATTCCTTAGCATCCCCTTCACTGTGTTCTCCCCAGCCCCTGATTCTATTCTCTTCCCTATTCAAGCAGGCCCAGCTCCTCTTTATTTTATCACGCCCAACTTGCTTCAAATCCCACTTTATTTCTTGCTCCTCCCTGTATCCATGTTTGGGCCCACCACCTGTTCTTCTCAATCTCTATACACATCCCCAGCTTTCAGCCTCCTCTCTCTCCCTTCAATCTCTTTGTTCTCCCTTTCTCAACCTCTGTCTCCTCTTTCTCCCTGCACACATCTAACCATCTCGCCCCTCTCCCACTCTCTTGCTCTGGGGCTAGGTGGTGGTGAAAGAAGAGGCACTTCTCCTACTTGCATTTCTCAGCTATTCAGGGAGAATAGATGGGGCATTCAGTGGGAGTCAGTGCATTTAGTGTTAGAGCATATTTCTGACTGTCAATAGATCTGGGTTCCATTTGCAGTTTTCATGCTGACTTGCTGTGTGACCTAGAGTGAGTCACATTGCACCTGAACCTGTTTCCATCAATGATTTTAATGGAAGTAAGATCAAACACTTGATTGCTCTGGGCCTCAGTTTCCCCACCTGCAGAATAGGGATAATAATATCTCTGCAATGATCCCACAAGTTTTGATGTGTGAGTGGATCCCTGCATCCACATGGTGGAGCCCTACAGATAAGCTATGGTGAGTTGTGAAGCTTATTAATTGTGGACTGTTTGAGATCCTCATTTGGAAGGCGCTAGGTACCAGGAGCGGCGCCAGGGTTTTTGCCGCCCTGTGCGGCAGCGCTCCTCCTCTGAGCATTCAGGAGGCCTGGGGTCTTCGGCGGTGGGGGTCCTTCCGCTCCACGTCTTTCGGGCACTTCAGTGGCAGGTCCCGGAGCGAGTGAAGGACCCACCGCCGAATTTCCGCCGAAGATCCGGAACGGAAGGACCCCCCCGCCGCCGAATGTCCACTGAGGGCGGCAAAATGCTGCCCCCCCAAATCCTGCCGCCCTAGGCGACCGCCAAGGGTCACCTAGTGGAAGCGCCGGCCCTGCTAGGTACATACAAAGTAAAAGCTCTTAAAAATGTACTCAACTCCCAAAAGTTTCTCTGAAGGTGCAGGAAGATAGTGCTGTATCAATTTGCACTCAGTTCACATTTTGAAGGTTTTCTTTCTACGTTGCCTTTTATCAAAAGGGGAATCAATTCCTTACCAAATGTCTGCATTATGGTATAAAATTGGATTAGAACAGAAAAAAGCAAAGTTCTATATCTCAAATGATATCACTTTAAAGAACGGCACTCCCAATTTTTTCAGCAAAACAAAGAAGTCCTTGTCAGGCGCGGTGGGCACCACTTCCCCTGCAGCTGGCACTGGAGGTGGAATAGCTTTCTTTGCCAGTTGTGGACTACTTCACAGATGTCCTTTTGTTCCCCTTTCACACTAGCCACAATTTCCTCTTAAACTTTAATCCTCTTGCCGTTTGCTAATGTATGCAAATATATGCCAAAAAAATCAAGTGTGAGATATGAGACAGAGCAAGTTTTTGCTGTGGGGGAGGGGAGGAGGGAGGTAGCAGGGGAGGTAGCAAATTACCTTATTAGTAAAATGTTTTCGAATCCAAACTGTTTTGAAAAGTATGTGAAAGTGATGAGTGAAGCTTCTTTCTTTATCATTTGTGCTGGCTTGTGAGAGCAGAGAAACACAATTTTCTATATTGCAAAATTTATTTTAGCAATACTCTTAAAATAAGAAGGAAGAGAAAATAGCTTGTTTGGGGCAATGTATGCAAAGTTTCAGCCACATTGTTGACTAAAAGTCCCTCTACAAAATTTCTTGTGTAATTCTTTAGAACATCTACCTTGAATCCTTTCAAGCTGACGCCATGAATTTACCTGACTTTCACCTACCTTCTCAAGTTGCGTGAGGAGCTGCTTCAAGGGGGTCAAGAACAAAGTTAACTAGTCTTGTGAAGAAGATTATGTGTGTGTGATATATGACTATGTTCAATGAGAGACAAAGGCAAGGTTGAGGAGCTGAGCACTAAAGGAGACCCCAGAACTTAGAAAAGAAAGATGGAAATTTTATTTATTGCTCTAAAAGCATGAGAAATTTTTCAGTGCTATTGTCAGTATGTGGCCCCCAGTGACTTGGAAACAGGCTTGGGAGCCAGTAGACCTTGGTACTATTGCTGGCTCTGCTGCTGTCTTTCCTTGGATAACTCATTTATTCTCTCTGTGCTTCAGTTTCCCAATCTGTAAAATGAAGAGATGGATACCCACTTTTGAGATCTGTGGATGAAAAGTGCTAACTACCATTATATTAAAGCTCGGGAAAGAAGAGGAAAGACAACTATCACAGCTTCTACTGCACAGCTCCAAGCTCGCACTTGCCACCTGCCTAAAGGAAATATGCTTGTAACCTCTATAGCATGCTGGGCCAGATTCACCACTGACACAAGTGGGCACAATTCAGTTGCCTTCAATGAAGTTGTGCCCATTTAACCCAATGTTGAACTTGGTCTTCCTGCTATGAATGTCAAAACATGTTCACTGAATATACTTCCAGATCGGAAGTTCTTGGGAAGGGAGGCTTCTCCCACAGATCATGTGTGCATTTTGTTCTTTGTTCTCCTATTCACTTTTGTCATCCCCCACTTTCTCTCTGTCCTCCCGCCCTTTCATTCTTCTCTATTCTGGCCACCTCATCTCTCCTCCTCCTTCAATTATTTTCCGTTTGTTCCCCCATCACCAAAGGTCCAGACTTTTTCTCCCAACTCCCTTTCCCTTTAAGTTCTCCACAGCCTTTCTATATCAGACAAACCCACCCAAACCTACCTTGTGATTCTGAAAGACTAAGTAACCCGTTACTAAAATGAGCACATTCCTAAAACTTTGAGTACCACCAAACTGAGAGAGGGGGTTTAAAAGATCACGGTTAAGTTGGTTGTTTTGTTCATTTTTGTGGGTTCAAACTGGAACGCACATGGATGAGTTGTACCAAATGCTTCAGGGCATTTCTTCATAAATGAGGAGATGCATGAGTGGAGAATGAAGTGTGCGTCTAATAAAGCAGTAAAAGGGCAATGCTATTGTAATCCATTGGTTGCCATATGTTACATATCTCCTTTGGTTCCCAATTCAGAAGTTCTCAAGTCTGTTACATTCTCTATTAGATTATCTGTCTCTTTCGCTCAAACTGTGGAGGTTCATATTTTCACCAGTGGAGATCCTTGGTTCAACCCCTGGGGCCAGCCTAGTTAGTGGCTGTCACACAAGTGGAGGCTTGTCTAGGACTCAAACTGCTGCTGCCTCACACACTCAGGGGAAGTTTCCTCTGTCCAGAGGAAATATGAAATCCTCTGGTTGATGTGTTTTAAGTATCTTCCTCTGTGCTTGATGCACGGATGGTGTGAGTCTGTTAAAGCTCCCCACCAGAGAGTTTGACTCTTGAGATTACATTGTAGAGACTCATGCTCTTACATCTGAAGATCCCCAGTTCAAGCCCTGGTTTGTCAACCAAGATGGTGGCCATCACATTGCAATCAGGTGACAGAGCAACAGAACGTTTATTGTTGTGTATGATTATGTGAGAAATAAGCCCAAGTATTATTTGGGCTTTAGACATACTAGACCAATAGGTCTCTATGCCTGTAATGAACTGGATAGAAAACTAATTTAATGCTGGAGAATGTCTCATGTCTTCAGCTTTATGAGCTAAATAGTAACAATCAAGTGCAAACTGACCATAGATGACATCAGGGACAGGAGGGGAATGTCAAGGCTGGATTTCTGGGTTTACAAGAATTAAGAACTCCAAAAGTAAGACCAAGATGGATATTTGGTGTCAAATGTATGGTTACTATACCTATACAAGTTAACATGTTCCCCTGTAACCACTTCTGCAGTATAATGCTTTGGTCTACTTTTATATACAATGTTGTATGCAAACTCCACAAACCCAGACAAAACTATCATAATGTTGTACGGACTTGCTAAAACTAAAACACTATGGAAGTCCATCCTATCCTGAAACTTAGGCCATGGCTCCTGGTCTGCAAAAAGTAGTACTATTGCAGACGTTGATGCCTTCATGGAGTCACAATGAAGTTAACTGAAGCCATTGTCGGTGTGAGGGTCCACACAAAGGCATCTGTTTTCAGGATCATGGCTTTATTTATGACCTCCATATACAAATACTACTGATGGACTGAAGCTACAGAATTCCATTAAGGATTTTTTACAGAAGTATTTGGATCAGGTTTTGACTGAAGCTGAGTTCTAAAGTTTTGTCTATGCTACAGAAAACACTGGGAGAATGGAGCAGGTTTCAACCACTGTTTTCTAAAACAGACAGGAGCACAGCTGGTCTTCTTTGAAGCTTGCAGCTAAACTGTGTTCAGCACCAGTTCAGTTGATGTTCCAAAAGTTGTCACCTGACCCCTGTAGAATATTTTAAAAACTTTTTTTGGCTGATAAGTATTTCAATTTTGTTTTTTTGCTGAGAGAACCTGATTTTTTTTTCCAGCAGGAAGGCAAATCATTTTACAATACTGCCAAATATAACAAACATCTACAGATGGGTTGGTCTGCAGCTGGAGGCTTTAACTTTGTAGTATTTATTTGAAATATCAAAGCCAGCAGAGCAAGGCTAAAACATAGTGGGCACAATTCACAATGTTTTGGCTCTTCAGCAAATAGCAGTTGAACTTTTCCCCCCCCTTTTGCTGAAATGGAATTTATGCAGATGTGCTTTGCACTAAATTCATTAACAATTACATCCTGGTGCAGTTTTCACATTTTTGTAAGGGATCTGCATAAGCACTAATTAGGTCTAAAACAATGTTACTGTGCAAATTACAGTGCTGATTGTTCCAGTAGTCTTACATTCTGCATCTGCTTTACAATGATGATAATATAGGTGCATGCAGTACAAATGCCAGCTTGTTACATTTAGCAGAACTATTTATTTAAAATATAGCATTGAATTGATAATGCAGTCGTTTAAATTTCACAGGGCACTTTTAGGTAAAGTTGTAAAGTGAAACAAATAATAACGATGATAAGGTGCAAAAACTAATTGGTATTTCATTAGCAAGGAAGAATCCTGTAAAGCAGCTAAATGTTCCATTTGGCTACAAGAACAATTGGGGTGTAGATGAATTATAGCAGCTTTATAAAGATTGCTTTACAACTACAATAGAAAGAGAGTGAACATCTCAAAAATATTGCTTCAAACCATGGAGACCCAACCACTGACTTCTTTATTCTACTTCAGTTTCCAGATATTATATAGCACTAGAGGATCATTTGGAAAGTAGTGTGTTTTCAGGCATCTGAAGAGACATTTTAGCATAGAGCCTTGATCTGCATTCCTTCTATAATGCCCCAAACAGTGTTAATAGAGCATTAAGGTTTAAATCCACAAAAGTCAGGGAGACAAATTCTGCCTTACAGTTACAGTCTTGCAATACTATTAACTTCAGTGGGTGTTGCAAGAACATAGGAGAGGACAGAATTTGGCCTAGGAAGCTCATAATGGGAACCCACCTGTGTTTATGCAGTAACCGATTAACCAGCCCAAATTTACTTTTAAAAGTGCTTGCTCATAAAGATTCCTTTGTCTCTCAAGCTACAAATTTACTCTGGCTTCTATCTAGTCCAAGGGTACGCTCTATGGTATTATAGTACCTAAGCCCACCCCCTTCTTAGGGATCCTGGCAATGATGCCAAGAGGTGGGGAAGGCATAGTGATCATGCTCAACGAGTCCACCAACATTCAGATGCAGGAAAGAGGTTCCCTGCTTAAATGACACATTTGGGAAGATATGTCAAAGGAGCTTTGTGGTCATAAGGCATCTTTGCAGCAGAACGCCATTACAAAATGAAATTAGGGAGAAGAGTGAGGCCTTCTGGGCTGAAGATACTCCTTCAAGTACTTACCAGGGAATGAAAGATCTCATATTTGCAATGGGACCCACACATCTGTGATAGGAGAATGGGGCCAGTTGAAAACATCTTGCATTTCCTGATAACTATATGAGGGAGCGTCTTCAGCCCAAGGAAGCCGTCTCTGATGAATGGAGCAGGAGTTATTTCCTTCCCTCTCCAAACTGGCCCACCAGAGCAATTGGACAGGTGGTGCACCTACTCCAACTAAAGATCAGTAGTTGTTCTCATTCTTTGTTTTCCAACTGTGCACTGCCTTGAAGATTTTTGTTAAGGTAGCCATTGGCCCTGTTCTTGTAGTAACCAACTTCATGATTCTATGTTGGCCTTTGTGTTCAAAATTTTCATACACTTACTATCAGTAGACCACTGCACTTTAAAGATTTACAGTATGTGGTGACATCTTTCTCACCTGCAGTTATTAAGCCACTCGATTTTACAAAATAAATATAAACTCTCCTTTTGATCTCACTGTATTTGACGCTGTGTCATTGGCTGACAAGGATATTGTACTCTTTCCTACATCAAAAGGAATTGGGTCAATCTGCAATTGTGTTCAGTGGCACGAGCTGTCAGAATTGGGGAGAGTCACTTTATTGTAGAATAGTCACAAAATAAATGCAGTGTGATAGCTTGAAATTGCATTATGATGTCTGCAGTATGATGGTGCATCTTTGTGACTCAGTATTAGCATTCACTGGGCACCCTGCCGTGGTGCAACCACTGTATGATAAGAAAATTACTGGGTCCTGATAGAAAGTTTGAATAGCCACAGTCTGACTCAGTATATTCAACCACTGAAAGTTCTTGAGAGCAGAAAGACTAACTTGAAATGGGCCAGAACTGGAACCTCAGTTTGGATGCATGCAAAATCTCTCTAGAACAGATGGCAAAACTTCATTACCATTGAACCATAGCTCTGGAACCCTAGTCTAAATCTAATCCAGATTCTTACCCTGTCTTCCCAGCCCATCTCTAACTTAATATGACAGCACTATTCCATCCACTGCATTTTTCAATATTAATCCTGAAATTAATAACTCACCTTCTAGCATTGATTTTACACAAAGATAATCCAAGGAAAACATTTGAATAATGATAATAGAAAGAATGACCTCATTAGTGATAAAATACACATTTTTTGAAGGATTTAAATTGAAATAGTATTCTTAAGGTCAAGTAAAACACTGTTAATTCATGGCTCCCTTATGTCATTAAGAACTCACTGCTGTCTTCTATATCTGAGCAGGCATGAGCACTGATAACTCTCCAGCTCATGAACAGCTAAACCGGTATTGTTCTTATGGACCATGGATAACGTTTTCAAAAGTATGTAAGTGATCTAAGTCCCATTTTCAAAAGTGACCTTCAAGCTTAAATCCTATTGTAGCAATGTTGGGAGGTTTTCCTCAGTTCCTTGAATAAACCCAGTTGTTGGCATCACACAATGACAGATAGTAGATAGTACGGGATAGAACTACTATGTCCTGAAAGTGATATAAAAATGTTGGTCTCCAAATCACATGCAATACAACCAACCTTCTGTCAGCACATCCTGGATTCAGCCATCCTGAGGAGTCAGATTTGACACTTGGAATGGTGTGTTTTAATTCACCCACTTGTTTTCAGTGTTTTTCGTTGCCCAGCAGGAGTGAACCCAGAGTTCAGTGAGAACCCTAAAGTAGGCCATCAAGTGACCTAGATTACAGCAGGGGGAGATGGGTTTATATTTCTGTTTCTCCTGGCCTATCTGATCATGGTAGTTGTTTGAAGATTTAGCTTCAGGGCAGGATGTATCCAGGATGAAATCTGCTATGGGGAGTAGAAGATGCATTAGGAAGAGCAAAAATGCCTAGAGAGGGAAGGGGAGAAGATGGCGGTAAATAAAACTATTGGGCCTGAGGAATAACTGGAATACAAAAAAAAAATCAGTTGAAATCCAATCCTTTCTTATGTTTGTGGCTTACCATGTCAGTTGGCACATTAACAGTAGCATATGGGTTGCTCTTATGTGAGTTACTGCATACAGTATGTTATGTTCAGGCCTAAAGTATGTAATTCTTTGGGATTAATGTTGGCAGATCTCAGTGTGCAGTGTACAGTAAATGTTCATAAATTGTATGTATTTTAGGTTTTTCTATGGTGCTCATCACTGCAGTATTTGAGCACCTCACCTCGCAAACATTCTCACGACACCCCTGTGAGGTAGGGAAGTGCTATCCTCATTTTACAGCTACAGAATTGAGGTAGAGAGAGATTGGCTTGTCCGAGGTCACCCAGGAAGTTTGCAATGGAGCTGAGAACAGACCACAGATCTCCCGAGTCTCTATCCAATTAACTGCAAGAACAGTCCTTCCTCTATAAGTGATGATTCTTGTCTAGTCTAGGAGTTCATTATAGTATTGCAGGAAATGTGGGTTTAGGTGCGAGCTAGTGGCCAGGAACCTAACTCTAGCATTTTCTATTGTATGCTTCCTATGGAATTAATGTCAGGTAAATGCTATGCTTTGTTTTTACATGAAACTCATATCATACTTGCAAGATTCATTGGCGGTGTCATTCTTGGGAAGATTTATGAGCTCAAGTCATCTGAACCAGACAATACTTCCTCTTTGTGATCCTCCAGCTCCTCTGGTTTCATGTCCTCCTTGTATCACCATAAGATTACCCCCATATTTTATCTTTTTACCAGTCAGACCAGTTTTGCCCCATACAAGTACCTTTCCTTTCAGGGCAACTAAGTGAACAAATCTGAGCCTAGTTACTCATGGTGGATGTTTTTGCAGGTGGCTGGGAAAGCCTGCATATTCTTTCAGCTACTGGCTGTTAATAGGGCTGTATACATTTGATTCTTTCAAGCATCTAGATGGAAAAAGAGCTGTGGGATTTTGCTTTCTCCACAAATCCATACAGATTTCCATACAGTTACCTGTGCTCATGCTGCTCCCTTGGGATTTGAATATTTGACCCTTCTCCCTGTCCTCTTCCTCACTAGCCTCCACCCCCAGTTGATATGGGTACCTCTGTAAAGTGGCAGATTTAAACTCAGTACAGGTCTTCAGGGGTGGAAACTATTCAGTAACTAGTCTGTGCTTGAAGTAAAAATAACAGGGTGGAGGGGAATTATAAAAAAACCTGATTGCATTAAAAGTAATAAGACTTGTTTCAACTGAAATGTAATGGTAACTTCATGTGCTCGATGGAGAGGAAGAACTCTGGTTGTGTTCAGTTCCATAATGTGTTTACTAACCCACACAAACTCTAATGAACAATATTGGTTTACAAGCCTCACGCCATCAGAATAAAATAAAAATAAAATATATGGAGATATACCTATCTCATAGAACTGGAAGGGACCCTAAAAGGTCATAGAGTCTAGCCCCCTGCCTTCACTAGCAGGACCAAGTACTGATTTTGCCCTAGATCCTTAGGTGGCCCCCTCAAGGATTGAGCTCATAACCCTGGGTTTAGCAGGCTAATGCTCAAACCACTGAGCTATCCCTCCCCCCAGTATATCCTGAGGGTGTGACACTTGCTCAGCAGTAGTTGAAAAGGAATTATTTTGGGGACATTCTATGGCAGGGGTCGGCAACCTTTCAGAAGTGATGTGCCGAGTCTTCATTTATTCACTCTAATTTAAGGTTTAGCGTGCCAGTAATACATTTGAACGTTTTTAGATGGTCTCTATAAGTCTATAATATATAACTAACCTATTGTTGTATGTAAAGTAAATAAGGTTTTTAAAATGTTTAAGAAGCTTCATTTAAAATTAAATTAAAATGCAGAGCCCCCCGGACCGGTGGCCAGGACCCGGGCACTGTGAGTGCCACTGAAAATCAGCTCGTGTGCTGCCTTCGGCACGCGTGCCATAGGTTGCCTACCCCTGTTCTATGGCCTGTGTTAATGGTCTCTTCTGGCCTTGAAATCTCTGAAAAATGCTGTTTGCCCTCATGGCTGGGATGAGGAACTTTTTCAGTGGGTAAGTAAAATATTTTTTTCATCTTCATGTTATAGGTAGGATGGTAGATTGTTGTGCCTGGAAAATTTTATAATCGTTTTTCAAAGCTGCTCTTACTAGTGGCCCAAGGAAGCAGGGTCCTTATAAAAAAACCCTTACCTTTTCATGGCTGTATGTATGAAACATGAAGACAACTTAATAGCGACAGCTGTGGAGAGAAGAGGGAAAATCATTCTTGTTAACAGGAAAAAGCAAACCAACTTTAAAGAGAAATTGTTGAAATTAATATGAAAAATGGAAATTAAGACTTCTGGAGCTGTAGGACCCAATTCTGGGCCATGTTCCAGCCCCTTTAAAGTGGATGGGACCAGCTGGGAATTCCCTCAGTGGAGCATGTTTTCCTTTGTGGCATGAATGGCCATATACCACTTACCCTCACAGCCCCTAGTGTAGGGGCATACTAGGCATGGAGATAAGGTGGAAGTGACGTTTATCCGGATCATTCTCTGTTCTGGCTGTTCTCATCTGCTGGACAGCTCCATGGGGAGTTGCGGGCAGCAGTCACAAGTCAAAGTCGTCTCTAGAGATACTCTAACCTATGCTGGGGTCTGATCTGATTGCTGACCACCTCTCGAATCTCCGCAACACACAGATGGCACACAGCCACCTTTCTCCCCAGCCCCTGGGCTACAACTCGAAAGTTGTGCCACTCAGGAAGCACTGCTCAGGATTGGGGCTGTAATATCTGAGGGTGAGAATAAGACAGTTAAACACAAATAGCCACAAACACAGTAGCATTATAGAAACTAAGCAGAAAATGGTCATATTGGTTTGTAGTTTGAGGACTAATTTGAACAGTGTGCATTAATCACAACCAGAAGGGATCTCTTGAAGATTGTAATGGGCATAATAAAATTATCATGCTATTTGGCAATCTTCTCACTCCCCACAATATTTTGACTTTGGCAGGCCATTTGTTTATTTGACCGTGCACCAGGTCACTGCTCTTTTGACGGAGTCCATATTCTGGTATCTTCTAGGTATAACAATCGGTAAGGAAGTTGCTTCGTTCTCTAGCCTACTATTTACAAGAAATTGTGTCAATTCTTTTAATGGTAACACACCTTCATAGATTTATTTTTCTTGTTTAGACTCCACCTGCACTTGTCTACTCCCTCTGCCCCTTTATCACATGTATATTATGACTATGTTCAAAGTGGTTTGAAGAGAGATTTCAGGATTATTTTAACTACACACTGAAAATGGTACTGGCACTTAATTCTCAGCCATGAGGCCTTCCTTTGGAATTATCTACAAAGGAAAAAGTAGTTTAGATTTTTTAAAGCTATTTCTGCTGAGAAAACACATGTTGTGCCATTCACCTATACCAAGAGAGCCAGTTATGCCACTAATGACTGACATCAAGAGTATGTTGACAAAGGCCAGCTTTTAAGTCAATGACACATCAGGTAGCTCTGACTTATCCTTTAAACATAACAAAGGAAACTTACTCTGCCCCTGGAAAATGAAAGTGTTTGTATGTGGGTTAATGGGCGTTATAAAACCCACCCAAAGCCTATGAACAGCCTAGGTGAATGCCAGGCACTGTTAACTAAAGGCTAGATTTTCCCTGCTGCTGTATTGGGGATGTATAGCGAGTGCAGAACAAATACCCATGAAAATGGGGTGAGGCATGCATACGGAGTGGAGAGGTGACCACACTTAATGTTTCCCTTATGACAGCATACAAGGGCACAACCTAGTTCCCCCTAGGGCTAACTCTTGCTTCCCCTTCCCTTCTATCTTGAAGGCTTGTGTTAAGGGGAGGCTATGATAAAGGCTCCTGGAGAGAAAGGATGAGGATAATATCTGGGGATCTTTTGTTTGTTACTCATTATACCTTGTTTGGTTTATGTTTACGAAGGGTCTCTACAGGCAAACATATCTTCCTGCCTGTTCCTGTGGTTTATTTCTGCTCAGTCATCCCAACCTCGTGTACCCCAGAACTGGAGGAAGCCCCTGGGCATGTCAAACTCAGCTTTGAGGCTCTGCTGGCAACTGGAATGTATGGCTGGCTGGGGGTGGTGATGGAGCTAGGGTGCTGCTGCTCTAAGGAGCTAGAAACTTTTGCTGCCCATTGCAAGCTCCAAGCAACTCTAATCCCGTGTGGACAGCCAAAATAGGTTTATGTATTTTCGGAGGAAGTGCAAAAGTTTCTAGATGGGCACCAGTTCTTTCAATCCCGTGGCAAGAGGCACCACCTCATCTCCCTCCCCAAGAGGCTCGCTTCACTCTCACCACTGCAATCTTTTCCAACTGGCTTTAAAAATGAAAAACTTACATTGCCACTGGGGAGGCAGCTCTCGATAAAAGACTGCCACATGCAACCACACAACTCACACTTCCCTCTGGCAACCTCCGAGGAAGTAGGAATATTGCAGTTATAGTGCAGGAGACAATGACACACATTCTGCAGTAAAGGGGTGTCCTGGAAGCTAAGCTGTCCCTGTTTACCCATTAACTTTGAAAGGGAGTTGGGCTGCAGATGGGGCCTTAAAACCCCCACAGCTTTTCAAAGCAAGTTTACCCCTCTGTCAAAGGGCTGATCTAGGACTAAGCATTGCTCAGTGACACAGTATATGAAGGACAGAATACTGACACCCTGTATAGCTGAGACAGGATTACCAATCTTTTTAGAAAAGCATCATTGTTTGACAATGGAGAAAGAGAAACAGCAGTGCCAGAAATATGTGCATGCACAGAGAAAAGCAGAAATGCCAACTACTGAAGTTTATACTAGAGCTCTCCAGGGATGTGCTAGGAGGGAGCTCCTTGTTACAATTTTGCCATCGATTTGAAGAGAAAGGTTGAGGTGATTTCCCTGCTCCTGATAGAGTTCACCTCCTCTCTGGGTACTGCTAAACCATAGAGGTGAATTTGCAATGCGACATGGCAACAAAAAAGGCTAATGGGGTTTGAGGCTGCAAAGGCACATTATAAAGCAGAGTGCTAATAATCCCTGTCTATGGTTCTGGTGTGATTGAACTAGGACTATTTTGTTCAGTTCTGGGCATTTAATTGAGTCCAAGATATTGATAAACTGGAAAAAATTTGGAGACGAGCCCAAAAATGACCAGAGTGAAGGGATTTTTGAGGGAAGATTAAAAGAGCAAAATAGGCAATGTTTAACTGATAACTGAATTTGGGGTGTAAGACTACTAACATTTGATGGATGCAAAGGACAAGAAGGGAGAGGAATTATTTAGTTGATAGACTGGGATAACTAGGACTAGTGAAAGGAAACTAAGAGAAAACATTTAAACTGAATGCCAAGAAAATATTCTTATTTGTGTGTGGACAGTAATGAGGTTTGGGTTTAAACCTGAGTCTTAGCCCTCCCCTCTTGTAAGGTTTCAGAGCCCAGGGTTCAGTCCGATCCTGAACATCTACCCTGCTATTTTTAGTCCTGTGAGCTGAAGTCAACTGACATGGGCTCAGAGCCGCAGGTCTTTCATTGAAGTGTAGACATGCCTTTAATGTCCCCAGTGGTCTCCCACGGTAATTGGTGGAAGCCTCATCACTTGGGACTTTTAAAACTAAACTGGACAAAGCACTAGAAAATGTACTTTATGGGACAATCTTGCCCCAATGGTGAAATGGACATGGACTTAGAGATCGAAAAGAGATCGAACTGATGTGTTAAATCATCAATTTGTATGTATGCTTGGTAGAATTTGATTTTTTCTTATAATTTCAACAAATAATATCAATGTTTATTTTAAAACTTTTTTTTAGATTTCAGTTTCAGTTTTACCAGTTCAGAATTATGGGCTTTAAGCCCTGTTTTAGGTTTTTATCTATTTAAATTTTCACAGTTTCAGGAAACAATGGAGGGGGTCAGACTATTATTTACTGACAGTGGACCTTTAGATTAAAAAAGTTATAGCTTTATAAACCATTAAAATACATTGTTGACATCACATGTCAAAATATACATTAAATTAACAAATCATATCTGTGTTTACTGTTCATCTACTAGTTCGTGTACCGAGTCTAATTCAAAAGGTTGAAATCACTGGATTTTGACTCTCATAGTTCTCAAGCAGCATTTTTCTTACTTCGCCTACCTATAAATTTTGATTATCAGTGCAAATATGTTTTCTTCCCTTTGTGTGTATATGATGAACTAGATGCTTATCGACATTTACTGATAAAAATCTAATCCTTCCAAGCCTTTTCACATGATTCTAATGGTAGAAAACCCTATTAGGCTATGGTAAATTAGCAATCTGACTTCTAATATAATTCTCTACTCCCTGTTTCCACATTAAAAAAATTAAAATGATGAAGTCGGGGAATTAAAAATAACTTCACTCATTTTGTGTGTGTGTGTACACACCCAACCAGGCAAAATGTATATATGTGGAGAGCCGGGCAAAATGTTTTAACCAAAACTCTTCTCAGTGAAAAATATAGATTACAGTTGACCGAAACATTTCATGAATTTGTACCAAATTTGCCAAATTGTTTCCACCAACAAAAATCAAAACACTTCATTTTGACATTTTCAAAATGAAATGCTTTGATATTTTGATTCAAAATGACTGTTTTGAAATGTACTTCCATTTTATTTAAAATTAAAATACTCTTTAAAAAACAAATGAGATGGAAATATTTTTTTTTTCAGTACACACAGCTCTAATGGCATGGTCACTGACTGTGGTATTATGGAATTGCACAATACCATAATGCCACCACAAGGTTTTGGGGATCTCTACTTTGGTACAGTGTCAAATCTATGGATTTGACAAAGTAAATTGTCTTCAACTTGCCACAGAAAGAACATATTTGGCTTCTAATTTTCTTTTTGCCATCTAATTTTCTTTTTTTAAAGGGAAACTAAATGCAGAAAACTTTTATTGAGGTAGTGCTAAGGTTGCAAATCTGAACCTGGAAAAGTCAGCAGTTGCAAAGGCAAAGTGCAACTTCTTCACTTGGTTCCATTGGCTGTACTGTGTATTAAAGCAGGCCTTTCTCCTGCCATGAGACACAGATGGATGGAGCCCCATTAAAAGTGCCCACAGAGTTCACTGGAAGATGGAAACTCTAGAAGCATATCAATTTGTAAGATCATTTTTCTGGCATCTGAACTGAAGATTAGTAGTTAGCTTAATTTGAATTTTCTCCCCTCCCAAGTCTTTATGTTACAAGTTGATTCAGTTTAAAGTGAGAAAGGAAAAAGAAATGAAGTTTTTAATAGATTTCCCCTCTTTTCTCTTCTTTCCTAAGAGAGGCATAAAAAGAAGCCTCCATATTCCTTTCCCACATGCTGTCCTGAATTTCTCTCATTCTTTCCTCAATGTTTTAGTTTTTCTTGGAATGCCTGTATGTGCCAGATGACAGTGAGTTACAGTGCTAATTGCTTTATTCTTCAATAAGGACATTTACTATACCAAACTCCTACAATACTTATGTGTAAATTAAAATTTGGCCTTAGAACAACCCTACCTTTCACAGCCTTCTTTTAACAATTAAAAAACCCTCTTCCTTGAATGTAGCTAGCTTTTGTATATGAGAAAGCTTTGAGGGATAGCTCAATGGTTTGAGCATTAGCCTGCTAAACCCAGGGTTGTGAATTCAAACCTTGAGGGGGCCATCTAGGGAATTGGGGTAAAAATCTCTCTGGGGATTGGTCCTGCTTTGAGCAGGGGGTTGGACTAGATGAGGTCCCTTCCAACCCTGATATTCTATGATTCTTGCGTGGTTTCTCAGTTTTAGGTGCTGAAGCAGTTAGTATCACATAGGGAAAGAAGACTAATAAATCACCAAATTACCCTGTTCGTTCAATAAAAGTACATTCCAGTCTATTCCATAGTCAAGAATTATGGAGTCCCACATATAAATTCCTTTTTTTTTTAATTAACAGAGTGCTATTCAAACAGACAAGCTGAAGTCTTAAACAAATGTTTATCAACCTGTCAGCTATGTTGGACAGGGATGCAGCTGCATGATAATAAAGATGTACCATGGAGAGAAACAGGGCAATCTACCACTTATTTCTTTTTGCCCAGAGAAGAAATAATCATTTAGTTATACTTTGCTCACTTGCAACAGTAAAAACAAAATGATGCCACAGAAGAAAACTGTCATGTTACACCCCTTCCATCTGTCCTGTACTACACACCCACATAACCCGTCATTCTACAAATTAATCTTTCACACATTTTTAACAAAAAAAGTGTTAATGTTATAGAAGAGAAAATAAGGTAAACAAAGAGCGGTGTAAAAATACATTAAAATTAAGATATGGTGGCAGTTATGGATTTTCTTAATTGAAAAGGAGAGTAAATATTCACACAAAATCAATGCCAATGGCATGTAAATTAAAGCTCCATTAGGGTAGCCTTGATATAGGCTCTATCATTTTTGATATATCTGTGCTTTAAAATATATGGATAAATGTTCTTCAATTATATTTCCCCTTGTGACTTTATACTATTTTAAGTGACTATTTTTCATTAAAAATCTAATTGCTTCACCCTATGCGCCCCCATTAACATTTTCCCCTATGATTGGAGGGCCCCATATACAGAAGAACTAGTGTGGTTCCACTGACTCTCTTCTTTAGGGTTAATCTGCATCCATCATCATAATATTTAACTGCTGCACGGAGGGGGATGTAGGGCAGGAGGTCACAACTTTAAGAAGCTGCATAGGGCAGAAGAGATGCAACTCCCAGTGTGATATGGAGCCCAGATCCACTGGGAAGGAGAGAGTGGGGGCCAGGGCCAATGGATCTGCTACTTTAAGGGTGGAGATGAAAGTGCAATGGCTACAGTAGCCCCAGGGCAGAAGAGCAGTTGTACCGCTGCTCTGTAGTGTGCATTCCTCTCCTGGTTGGGAGGAGATTTATATGAATGTAACCCTTACTCCACTAGAGCAGTGCTAGCTGATGTCTATGAGGGCTCTGGGTTTTTGAAGTGGTATTGACCTGGTTTAAGAACTCATCTATTCACTGGCAACTGGATCATCAGTTATTACAAGTTTTATTACATAGTGCCTCCAGCTCTTGTGAGGCTGTGCCTACAATGGTGTCACAAAACTGCCCAGAATAAGCTACAGCATAGCTTACACAGTGCTCTAAGGAATGGTAAGAACTTTAGTGCAAGAAATTAGGGGGGTAAATTTATTAGGGAAAGGGAAAAAGAAGGAAAAGCAATACTTTATAAAGCAATCAGTTCATCAAGATCTCAAGCTTGACTATTCCTCCCTCATCCCTGAGGACTCTAAAGGTGACCCTGGAAGTCTTGCCAAAGCATAGATTTACAACTAATAGTTCTGAGGGCTCTATTTTTCTTTGGGTCCTATGTACGGCCAATGGGTGGGGCTGGAAGGTGCAGACACAATAGCATGGTTCTGATGGAAAGCAAAAGCTTAGTACTTAGTGACAGGGTGCATCTGGCCTTTGTGGCTCCCTACATGATGCCCCAGGGTCCTACTACACCGAACCCCAGGAAGCAGTGAAGTTATAGGAGAGAAGAAACGAAGGTCGGTCCTGTGTGCCTGCCTAGAGAGGCCTCATGGAAGCAGCCAGTCAGAATCCAGCAGGCTCAGATAAAAGGAACTGCAGGATCTTAGTTCCTGGCTGGGACCAGAGAAGTGAAGAAGGGGGCACCTCTCTGGCCAAAGGAACTGACAAGTAGTCAGAGTTTATGGCAGGCTGAATTTACATAGCTGCGACTGCAGAGAAAGAAGGAACTGAGGACACTAGCCCTGAGAGAAGGCTGGAGATAAGAGGGGCCTGGTAGGAAGAGGCCATGGGAAATCGCAGTGACAGATGACAATAAGCAGTATGTAGATGCTGTGTACAGGATCTCTGGGTTGGAACCCGCAGTAGTGGGTGGGACAAGGTTCCCCTACCAGCCACAGGTAAAGTGGCCTTATTTGGGAGTCCGAACAAAGGATCGATCCATAGTAGGCAGGTCACTCCATTCCTCACAGAAGTTAAAATACTGCTCATTCTCAGTAGGCCTGGCAGAACTTCTGAGGACTATTCCAGCAGATCGGATTAAGCCATAGCAGGCAGCTTGTGCTATGGCCCCCTTCACAATCTTTCCCTTTTCTCCTTTCCCATAGGGGAGGGCCAGAGGGTTGGGTGAAGGGCCAGTATGATGTGGATGAGGTGATGCCAGAGAGCTCTCTCTGTTTTGTTGCATTCTTCTCTTGATTGAGAGAGAGGAAGGGCTGAGTGAGATAAAAAAACACCTTCCTTTGACTTGGGAAAAGAGAAAAGCAACAAACTTCAAGAACAAATACACCTTTACCCCGATATAACGGCTGTCCTCGGGAGCCAAAAAATCTTACCGCGTTATAGGTGAAACCGCATTATATCGAACTTGCTTTGATCCACCGGAGTGCGCAGCCCCGCCCCCCGGAGCGCTGCCTTACCGCGTTATATCCGAATTCGTGTTATATCGGGTCGCGTTATATCGGGGTAGAGCCAGTGTACTGACAGTTTCTGTAAGCACTTTGTACTGGTGCAGAGAGCTTCACTCAAACCCAGGCTGCACTCAGAGTGCACCTTACCTCTGAGTGGTACTAAAGTGAAGGCTACATTAGTATACATAAATAGACATCTTTCTACTTTTTTTCTTTTCTCCCTCATTTCTTCTTATCCAGCTCATTTTCTCATTTGTTGCTCTCACTCTTTTTCTTTCTCCTTAGCTTTGCTCTCCACTCCAACATCTTCCATTTGTATTTTTTCCCTTGATAAAATTGTGGTTCCTAGTCTTTTTCTTTCTTTGCCCTAGAGAAATGAGCACAGGATTTTGACACCACCTAGCTCTAGCACTGACTTGCTGTGTGGGCTCGGGCAAGTTCCTTCACCTCTCTGCCTCTGATCTCCCATCTGAAAAACAGGGATGATAAATACCAACCTCAAAGGGCGGTTGGTTGTGAAAGTTCATTAGTGAGTGTCTGAATAGCACGTCTAAACCACTATTAAAGGATCTTCACCATGAGGAGCACTTGGAGCTGCCATCAAGACACTATCTAAACCTGATGATTAATGAGCCCATAGCCACACTTTGCTGTTGAAGTTAATGTTGCTTCCTGCGGGCAACATGCCTGATGAGAAAATTCACAGCAGTCCATATACCATATTGATTTGAAATGCTACTGTAAATTTTAATTATCTTTCAATCATTAAAATCTTCTGAAAATTAAAATAGCTTATGCACTTATGCAGCAAATTTACTTACCAAGGAGGTGATCACCAGCTAATGCTAGAACCGTCAACAGTGAATCACTGCTGGCAGCTCTAGGTCATCTTTGTTTTAGCTGTGTCTGTTCATTCATTTCCACAGTTTTTCTTCTGTTAGTTTTGTGCCAAATATTCATTTACAGCTGTTCTCAAACCTGGGCAGGGGGTTTCATTCACCCTGGCTATCTTTTGAAAACTCAAAAGTCTTTAACATGTTATAAAGATTTAATTTGAGGAACTGTGTTTTAAAACAAATCTGTAGAATTATTCCATTGAGATAGACACAGCCTCACAATGACTCTCTTTATTGTGAACAGTCCTTAATACCATTATAACAGCTATCTATGGCACTTATATAACCCCCATTACCATAGTATTTGAGCACTTCCCAATCTTTACTGTATTTATCCTCAAAACAACCCTGGTGAGATAGGGAATTATTGTTACCATCTTACAGACATGGAACTGAGGAACAAAAAGACCAAGTGAAGGAAGTCTGTTACAGAAATGAGAATTGAACCTGGGTCTCCCAAGTTCCAGACCTAATTTATCATCTGTTCATATGCTATCACAAAAAAAAAAAAAAAAGAGATTATCGAAAGAAAAAAAAAAAATAAAAAAAAGTTAAAAAAAAAAAAAAAAAAAAAAAAAAAAAGAGATTTTGGCCAGAGCATAAAAAAATTAAGTACTGTTTTCATGACCATGACATTGTTATTAACCATTGTATATAAAGCTGTCTAAACAGAGAGTGAGGAAGGCTAAGTGAGGAAGGAGAGAATAGGGAAAACGAGATGGTGGAATTGTGACATTTTACAAGTGAGTTTAAATAAAGGACTCTCATTCAAGCCTACTTGTTCTTGTCAGTTAAAATTCAACAATGACAGCATGTGTCCTGTCCTGTAAGTCAGGCCAGGTCTACACTAAAAAATTAAATTGACCCAACTATGTCGCTCAGGGGTGTGAAAAATCCATAGTGACATAGATAAGCCGACCTAACCCCTGATTTAGATGGCGCTAGGTCAGTGGAAGAATTCTTCTGTCAACCTAGCTGCTGCTTCTCGGGAAGGTGGATTAAGTATAGCGATGGGAGAACCCCTCCTGTCACTGTAGTGAGTGGCTGGCTAGACTGTACTGCTGCGGCTTGCCGTTGTGGAGGCTTAAGTGTGGATGTAGCCTCAGTTTGCAGACAGGACTTTTCCTTGAACAGCTCTTCACTTCTTGAACCTGCCCTCTGTTTCAGGGGCAGAAAGTAGGTGAAAATGGTATTCCTGGAAAATCTCAGAGAGAAACAAAAGAAATCTTTTCATGCCTCTTTTCTTTAATGGTATGGGTTTGCTGGATCATCTTTTGTCTTGTTGCATATAAGAAATAGCTCTCATGGTGATAGAATGTTTTCACAATAAACTGTTTCACAGAAATCAAATGCCTCAGCTTTACTTCAGTGTTTAATCACCTGTGAAAGAAATTTATTTCCTCATGTATCAGAGGGGTAGCCGCGTTAGTCTGGATCTGTAAAAAGCAACAGAGAGTCCTGTGGCTGTTAGTCTATAAGGTGCCACAGGACTCTTTGTTGCTATTTCCTCATATATTTCTCCTAAGTGATCATTCTCTTAGGTAAGCATAACTTGTAATATCTCTTTTCTGAAGAAAGTTAGATGTCCAGGCTTGTACAGTCAGTCCCTTTATCAGTTCTTTATCATTCTCGAAGAGCTTTGTGGTTATCTTAAGAAGCAGGAAAGGGAGGCGTAGCACAGCTGTACTGAGCTGAAGTACTTCAGAACGGAATGTTTTTCCATGCTCTTTTTAAGTGTTACGGACTGAAGCTATCAGAATAATAAATAAATAAAAAGATCTGAATCAAAATCCTGATCAGATACCAGAAGCCTCCTTATGGTCTTAGGAGTTTAATTTCCATTTAAACAACAATAAATACAGGCATAAAGGTTTAAGATGAATTATGTAAGCCCTTTAGCCATAGCCATTACATTCTGCCACAAAAAATGAGCTGCTGTTCTCACTTTGTTTTATGGGCTCAGTGTAGCCTGTTGTTATTGTAGCTGCCAAATAAAAACCAGCAAGCCATGCAAATGAAAATATAATATTTTATGCTTTTATAGTCTCAGGATAAACAACCATGTGCAATTTTACAATTTTTTTTCCAGTTTGCACTGTCATGCCTCAACCTTCAGGAGACTTTGACTATGGAAGGAGAAACCTTCTCCTCTTTGGCAGCTTCTCAGTTTGGATCCCTCAATCTTCTTTGGCTCGACACAGCTACCCTCTAATGGGCTGAGAGAATTGTTCTACAGTTTTCAGCTTCAACTTTGTCACAGACTTGTCTTTAGGGTGACCAGATGTCCCGATATTATTGGGACTGCCCCAATATTAGGGGCTTTGTCTTATATATGCAACTATACGCTCCCCTTGAAAAAAAAGTGTTTCAATTTTTCACACTTGCTATCTGGTCACCCTACTTGTGTTTCTCTGCCAGTTGTAGCTTTCTAGAATTATGAAGAAAAGAGGGATTATGGGTCTTTTCATAGAATGAAAATACTATTGATTTAAAAGTACAGATGCTCCCCAGGTTACGCAAACCTGATTTACGCAAATACGTACTTACGGAAAAAGTTCTGTAAGCTTTTTTTTTTTTTTTTGCGTAATTGTCAGGTATACGATCCTGACTTACACAAAATTCTACTAACGCAAGGCTTTCCGGAACAGAATGCTTGCGTAAGTCGCGGAGTGTCTGTAATATATTTCCAGCCTTCAAATTCTTCCAGACCTCAGTGTCTACCAACTAGCACAAATATCCTGTGATTTCTTTGGAGACGGGTTCCCATGAGATTTGCAGCACTCAGTGAATGTGCGGGGAGGAAAATCAAATTGGGTTACCTCAAAAGAGAACTGCAACTGCAGAAGAGTAGCCAAGGCATATGATGCCATATTCAATATATCTGGGACAAAATGCATAACATCATGTGTTAATATGTGCAAGTAACACTGGTTGTGTGGCCTGGAGGAAAAGGATGCAAGAAGGAATCGAAGTAGGGCATCATCTCATCCAGGAGATATGGAAAATAGTAATGTATAATGGGCACGAGTTAAGGTACTTCAACCTAATTGCAGCAGAGAGCAACTAATACAACAAAGAATAGAAGCTTATGTTGACAGTTGAATTGAACCCAGAGTACTAACACATGGCTTTTACTTCATGACCCGTGCCCTCAGATCACATGGCTTCACTCCCCTTTGCCATGTACCTTCCTTTCCTTTTGCACAGCTGTTGCCTGGCCTATGTATATTTTGTAACTATAGCCACTACGTTTTATATTTTATGCTTCACAGTGGGAGCTATGTTGGAATTCTGGCGCCCACTTTTGTGCATAGATTTTTACGTTTTTTTCCTCTTTCCACACCTTTTACACAAGATGATAACATATGGCCTTGGGTGATAAATTATTTAGTCAATGAACTGAGCAGAAAGAACAGGCTGATTGGAAGAAGACAGCTTCTGTTTAGGCACAAATGTCTTTGTAATCAACAATAAGAGGAAAGGAAATACAGAACAAGCACAAGAAAATTTAATTGGGTTTTGTTTAAATATTGTATTTTTAAGGTGTGCCTTAAAAAGTGAAATAGTAGTGTGGCCACAATAAATTAATTATAATTTCTGTAGTATGCCCTCCATTAAACGGAATAAGAGGCAGGTGTACACAGATGTGTGCACCAAATATATAGAGACCAAATGAAAAAATAAGTTAACAGTAGTTCTTTCTTTCTTTCTTTCTTTAAAGCTAGGTCTGACTTTCTTTTGACTTTTGAACAATCATTCCTGCAGAGCTTAATGTTCAGTCAGCATACTAAATGAAAAGCACTTCATGCTTTTGTACTTTTTAATAATGAAGCAAATTACAATACGCATCAGGTAGATATGCAGCCTCAAAGGGAAATGGAAGATGTTACCCCAAATTATGTTGATCAGTCTGGAAACTAGCAGCCAGGTCATTCCTGTAGGCCAAGATAAAATATTTTTGTATTGGTTCTGGTGGTGATGAGTTATCCTTACAGTAGAACCCCTATTTTACAAACTAACTGGGGACTGAGTTCATAAAAACCACAACGTTCATAAAATTTAACATCTCAAAATTACAGTAAGTACATGCCCCAGTTGCAGTATGGTGCATCGCATCACTTTCACCTTGTCCTTCAAACTACTGTAAAGCAATTTGCAATGCACTGAAGGCATCAGCACATGGAAGGATGTCAACTTGTTCTTCATCAACATCGCTTTCATTATGGGATTTCCCTCCCTCCTGTCACAGGGTACTCGCTCACCAGGGTGGTGCCTCCTCATGGCTGCTCTGAGGAATAGCTTTCTTCCAGGTCTGACACCTCCCCTTGTGGTCTCTCAACCCATTGTCCTCTCTCTTACCCTGTGGCTCCTCTCTTGCTCCAAGAGCAGTAGTTTCCTCTTTGTGATGCAGCCCGCTGGCCAGTTCACTATGTGATTTTCCCTTCCAGGGTATAGAATCTCACCGGACCCATCAGTGGCTGATAGGAGAACTCAGGCCTGCCCACTACTCTGAGTTCCATCCCTGGAAGTCTACAACACGCCACCAATGTCTGCTCAGTCCCCAACTTTGCTACTCTCTCCCTGGGCTGCTTCTTACTCCGCCTCCCACAAGCTTTCTTTCCACTTGTCTGCTGGGTACACCCTTCCCTCAGGGCCAGGCTCCCAGGGTCCTACTCTTTCCTTGGGTTCCCTCCTTTCCTCTCTAATGCATAGATAGCTCAGCCCACATCTGCTCAGCTGAGCTCCATCTTCCAAACAGGAGTTGCTTCTCCAGCCTAACCCCCCTATGTGTGGCCTATCTCACTAATTGGCCCTTTTTCAGCTTTCCTCACTTTTTCAGGGCTGGTGTGGAGTGAACACCCCATCACACACCCTCACAGTGGGAAAATGTTTTGTATAACTGGTCCTTTATAAGATTGGTGTTCATAAAATCAAGGTTTGCTTGTATTTGGTGAAAGTGACATTAATATTCAGAGACGAATTGTGCTAGACTCCAGTTTTCAAGTCTCCAGCCATTCAGTCTTGAGATGACTCCATTGTTCTAGATAACCATTTTGCTCACGCTATGGTACTTGATCCCGTGCATAAAGAATGGGTCATTTATCTCAAAAGTTGTCCCCACATAAAGTAGCAGCTGTTATTTAAAGACTTGCAAGTCTGTACACCAGAAAAGGGTAGCAGAACTGGGAGAAAGTACACCAGCCCGTCATCAATCATAAATATTGGTCTTTATGAGTAATCACATGGGTGCTGGTGCTGGTCATGGTAGTGGAGAAACTTTACCTCATGGTGCTGCTATTCCCCCACATTATACCATGTGAAAGGAGAGAGAAATTTCTGACCAGTTATGCTGAGATGAGCTCTTAACTGAGCACATCCTGATGACTTATCCAGCATAGCTAAAGCTGATAAGAATTACTGATCCAGTCAGACTGGCACAATATACTATACATCAGGGGTTCTCAAACTGGGGGTCGGGACCCCTCAGGGGGTCGCGAGGTTATTACACGGGGGTCGCAAGCTGTCAACCTCCACCCCAAACCCCGCTTGCCTCCAGCATTTATAATGGTGTTAAATATATTAAAAAGTGTGTTTAATTTATTGGGGGGGGGGTCACACTCAGAGGCTTGCGATGTGAATGTGGTCACCAGTAAAAAAGTTTGAGACCCACTGCTATACATGTAGCCAATTCATGCAATTCAAAGACTGCATTATATTACCTCGGAGATCCTCCAACCATGGTTCCCCAGAGAGACAATTCAGTTCCATAGTGACATCACTTCACCATCATGCTTGAGGTTGGATTCAGAAAATATTTAACTTTTAATTTTTCTGAAAATCAAACTGTCATCAATTAACTTTTGTTGTGGCTCAGAATAAAAATGTATGAGTGTCAGCAGCACCAGTCCTAACTTTCATTCTCTGGGATCAGAAAATAGAGAGAGGCTCTGCTGTCACCTCTACTTCCATTTTACTACAAACATTTCTAAAATAGCTTTCACTATACTGAGGTACCTGTTTCTGCTTTCCTTCTTAATCAAACCAGCAGCAATACCTCATTGGTAACTGAGTCTCATTGGACTGAGATGATCCATACAATATAGATACAAGACAACTGGCCTTCGGAGTGGTTTCAGTCCATTGTTTATTCTTTTCTAAGAGCAAAGTAGAGGGAATAAATGGTAATTATGGTACCTCACAATACACCTAGACAACAGATTCAGGGGCTTCTGCAAAAGAAAATAACAAAGTCCATGAAGTATCCACAGGTACCAGGGATTGTCAGAGGGCGCTATCAACTATAGAATTGTGTTACAATGAGAAGAAAAGATTAAAAACTGTAGAACAGAGGGTACAAGCAAAATGTGCTAGCTCATCAGGAAAGTATTGAAGGTCAAGCCTTTAAAGGGCTTCATATTATAATGGCAATGTTTTAAAATTACTTACAGGTTTGGCCCTCAGTCTTGTGTTTTTACCCTAGACTTTTTGTGACTCAACATTACCCTCTTTGTACCCACCTTTAGAACAGAATTTGATCTTGTACAGTCTAATGCTGTATACTCAAGCTATTTCAAAGCCCTTAGCAAAGTAATGAATTAAATCTGGGTATTACACTAAGTACAGAGAAACATGGCAGCTACAATACAACATGCTCAGCAATAGTTCATCATCCACAGCCTTTGAAGTTGGAAGCAGATCTTTTTTATGTTGAGAAGTAATGGTGAGCCATGTGGAGGTTCACCATTCCTCTTTTCAAAACATGACACGGGATCTCCAACTTCGATCAGAGACAGACAAAGAGGATCTCGGCTTTAATGAATTATTAGAAGGACAGGACCTTTAATAGAGCTGGAACCCCTCCCACGGTACTACATTGCAGCGTCAGCACTGGTTATGAGCCAAAGGCCTTCAGGCTTACTTGTTGCCTGGAGGATACAAACTAAAGTCAGCAGGCACAAAGGTGCAAGAGCTTTTCCCAGTGTTGCACCAAAACTGTAGTATATTCTCCCAAACAGTATTTGTGCAATAAATGGGATTAATTTCTTATTTTATAATAAATTGAAAACAGTCCTATTTTCTCTGGCTTATGAATGTTCTTAGTTTAAATTTTGTGATTTTGAATAGTACCTTGGGATGCCTGACATGAACAGTGCTTTATAAATGTACATAGGAGCCAGATGTATTGCCAGATGTTTATGTCCCTTTACAGCAAATCTTCCCAACCCTTTCCAGCTGAACAACTCCTGTTTATATTTAAAATTTTGTGTAGAGGCTCAATTAGTCCATTGGCTTCAAATGAATTACTCACATCAGTTAAATTACACATATATAAGTATTAGGAAGATAAGGCCTTAGTGCACTAGACAGACAACTAAGATATAACATACATCAAGAAGGAAAATGGGGAGGAAGGACATGGGTTTCAGCCATGATGATATGGTTACTCACTTCAGGCATACATATTGGCAATTCAAATGTATGTACATACATGTGTTTACATAAAATATAGTTTAAACGTATCTGTGTAAATACATGTAAAATATGTATAAAATACATAATATAAAAATAAATGTAAATCCATTTTTAGCAAATGCTTTTGAAATTAGTTTTTAATGTTATTTAAATTAGTTTTAAGAGTTATATGAATTAGGTGAGGGTGCAGGCTTAGCAAAAAGATTTTGGAAAGGCATTCCAGACATAGGAGACAGGCACTAATTTTTGTCACGAGAAGATGAAAGGGTGTCCGAGAGGAATTGATGGGGTGAGTTGAGGGGGAAGAGTCTAGGTTTGAGCTGTTGGGCCTTGAAGACAGGGATGCAATGCATAACACAATGTGGAGTCCGTGGCATGATTCAAAAAAGAGACAAGTTACCTAGTTGAAGTAATAAGCAAGTAAGATTTTGGTGGCAGCAGTTCGGATGGGCTGGAAGGGTTTGAGATTAGTATAAAAAATCCAAGGAGTCTGCAGTAGTCAAGATAGAAGGTAAGATGTATATGAGCAATCTGCCCACGAGAACCTAAAGAATAGGGTGGATTTTTGTAATGGTTGTGGAGGAAAGAGAAGCAGGATTATTACAAGATGGGCACCTGGACTCCAGATGCTACACAGTATGCAAAGTGATGCTGTCAAATAAGCTAGCCAAAATAGGACTTGGTGTACCTTTTTATAATGCAGTAAGTTAGTGAAGTGTGCTTTCCAGATGAAATAATTATACAAAAATGTATATAAAAAGAGCGATATTTTCATTCCATTTTGGATTCACATATATAGCTGTTTCCCTTTTGATTCTTGTTCTATTGTTACTTTTGTGCACTTTTTTGTCTACATAAATTCATACTGGAGTTATATACTATCTTTTAACCTGAAATGGTGGGGAAAAAATCACACACACACACATGCCCAGCAAACTACTCCTTTGCTAAGAACACACTATTGTTGAAAGATGCACAGAAAATGCCATACAAGATCAGCCTACACATAGTGAGGGTTTATGGTGAATGTGAGCAGGGCCTGTTACCACAGTTGTGCTAGTCTTGGTGATTTCCAACTTGTCTTGGCAAGTTGTCCTGTGTTTACCAAAGTCCTCAGCTGTTCAAGTCTGGCCCCTGCTGCCTTTGATTGTTATACATATTCTAACCCACCACAAAGCTGTGTGGAGCTGTGACACCAAGCCTTGTCCTTGTTGCTGTGGCCCAACAGCAGGCCTGAACAATCCCTACACCCCCATTGTTTTCACTCCCCATTGAGCCCGGACAGCACCAAAGTCCCTGGCCTCACTTCTAGTGATCGTTCTTGCCATAGAGGAAAGCATAAACTTTGCCAGTGGATTATTAACTGTTTGCTTAAACAATAGTAGAATTTTGGAGACTGGAAATCCTGAGTTCTGTCCCTGGGTCTGGGAAGGAAGTTTGATCAAAGAGAGGAAGGACAACCCAGGCCCATAGATTTGGTATACTCTGTCTCAAAGGCAACTTGGCTGAGTAATAGAGGTCTGTTACATTACAAACTTGGGTTCAATTCTAAGTTCTGCCTTAAGTGACCTTGGGCAATCTCTTGTAGAATGTATTTATAAAATGTGATAGGCTAATAGTTGACAGCCTTTTAAGTTAAGGTATAAGGCCTTGGTCAGTAACTTGGGCTATGAGGTACATAGAAACATGAATATCAATTAGGAGAGGCGGGACCAGAATTTATGCTCTCCTGGCTCCCAGCTCAGTGCATGTCCCCCTAGGTTACAGGATATCTGATGGGCAACTCCCAGGAGGTATGTATTGGTGGCTCTGCACCCCTTCCTCATTCACCATGCTCTGTCTCACTGTGGGGCAGCCAGGCCCCATTTCTTGCTGCTGATCTGAGGCTCCCATTCAGCGGGGGTGCTGGGAGCAGCCATGGTGCACTGGCGTGGCGCAGGCCAGACAGCCACCCTGTCCCAGAGGCACAGGGTTACAGTGGGGCAGGTCCATGAGCTGCCCCTGGCCTTGCCCCTCATCTAGAAATACCCTCCAGTCCTACACTGTCCCATAGTGCATTCCGCCTGGCCCGGCTCCTTCAGCTTTCTCAGCCCCAGGCCCAGAGTGAGGCTATGGGGGGGAGGAGGGACGGCCCTGATAATGAAGCCCGGCCCCCTCCCGGCACGAAGAACTCCGCCCCATCTCTCGCCCCGCCCCTTCCCTGCGCGCCGGGAACCACCCTTCCTTCCGCCTTTGCGCCGAGAGCTCCGCCCTCTTCCTTTTGATTGGTCAGAGGTGAAGGCCTTTCGTCTTCCTTCACTGGGCGACAGTCCTTGTCTGTCAACACCTGTTTGCCTCTCTGATTGGAGGAGGAGGCGGAGTGGGCAGGCTAGCCTGTCAGTCAGTAACGGAGAGGGAGGGGTGGGGAACATCTGGGTGCCGCAGCCCTGGCCCGTCTGTGCTGCCGCCGCCGTGCGTGCGCCCGGCTTCCCCCCCCCCCCATTCCCCGACCTCCCCGCCCGGCTGGCTCCGGGCTCCGCGCTGTCTCTGGCCGCTGGTGCCATGGGGAGCCGCTGAGCGTGGGGCCCGCTTCGCTCCGCCGGCTGCCCCGCTCCTCAGCTGCCAGCGGGGGGGAGGGGTGGGGAGCGGGCGGCGCAGCCGGGGGGCGGGGAGCCGGGCGGGGGGAGGACGAGAGCCCGAAGCAGCAAGTGAGTGAAGAGGCGCCGGGGCAGCGGCGGCAGGAGGCGGAGGGAGCCCGGGGACTTAGGGCCGCTCCGGAGTGTGTGAGTCCCGCTCTCCTCAACCCCCCCCCCTCCCCCCCGCCGCTGTGAATGGGGCTGGCACCGAGGGGGCGATTTGGGGCGGGCTCAAGTTGAAGAGGAAGGGGGGGCAGCAGGTGGGGGGGCTAGGGAGTGACATGGGGGCAGGCGATGTAGCGGGGCTGGGCTTGGGGGGCAGGCGGGGCAAGTGGGGCTGAGGGCAGGTGGCGCTGGGGGCAGGTGGCGCAGTGGGGCTAAGGGGCGCTGCGGGCCAGGTGGGGCTGGGCTGGGGGGCAGGCGGTGCAGCGAGGAACGAGCCCCTTGTGTGTGGTGGGAGCAGAGTTAGTTGATGGCCCTGGGCTCTGGGGTGTCCGCGCAGCTGTACAGAGGGGGGAGCGCAGCAGCCCCACGCAACAGACTCGCTGCTCAGCGCTTCTGGTTACTTTTGTTTTGTTGCTGCTGCTGTGACCTAGGTCTGTTTTTCCTGCACGTTTGGCTGCTTCCTTCCCTCGGCTCTGAGCGCTGCCGCTGCTTCTGTTTTTTGTCTCTGCTTTGTATGTCCTGTTTTGGCCAGTGCACGTTATACATGTACACACAAGGGAGCAGAATGAGTTAGAGGTGCTTTTATCTGCAACCTTTTGCAGCCCTTTCTGAGAAGCAGGGGGGAAATACTTTCTATAAGTAATAGTGACAGATTCTCCCCTAACCCTTGGTAACTGACTGGTCCTAGAATTGTATAGTAACTGGGGAGGTGCTGTAATTAGTTGGTTGCTGGTGAGGGGAAGATGTGGTGAAGCACTGCTGAGAAGTTGATTTCATGAGCATCTTATCTTGAGTCTGGTTCATGTGATAAAGAAAGTTAGGCTGATGACTTGCTCTGTCCTGTTTGACTTCTTTGATTTTGATGATTGATCACCACATCCCATTTTAGATCTCCACATGGTAATTCATTACCTAAGACCATTGCTTTTTCAGTCTGATTCAGGAGGCCACAGTCTTTCTCCCACTCCCTTGAATGTGTATGTATGCAGAGATGCATTTGACATTCACAGATGTCAGCACAGTGAACACAGCACAAGTGTGTCCAGCTTAGGTTGCAGAACTGTTTTGTCAGCCTTTCAAAATATCAGAACTGAACTTAAGAGCTTTTTACAACAAATGTATTAGACATATATTTGACAACTTCACAAGAATATTACAAAGTAGACTATAAAAGGTTTTGGAATGGGGCAGAGGGGAGATAGGATATCTTTTCTGACCTGAGAAGTAAGATCACATTTCCAGGTACAAAATGCACAACAGTTCAATTTAAGCTATTTCCTGCATTCCTGACCTTTAATTTTATGTCACTGTTCTGAAATAATATAGTCTTAAGGGTTTCTCAAAGAAAAGTCCAACTTCAGTGTTGCGTGATGTTTATGCATCAGAATAATAATGACAGTCCAAGGAAACATACAGAAATGATATACAGTATAAGCAGTGGCTAAACATGAGTAAAATAACGCTTTAGCAAGGCTGACGGCCTCGGTCATGGCATATATTTAGATTGTTTAGGTTACTATCTCTGCTGCTTACCCCCTCTCCCCAAAAAAGTTAAAGGTAATGACGTTGAAGTGGTGGACTATAAGTTGAGTTCAATAGATTTAGTTAAAAATGTCATCTTTGTAACTGAACCTCTGGGTTCAATAAAAAACGAATCAGTGTGGATTTCCTGGATAGCCCTGTAGCTTGAGTATGCTGTCAATATATAAAGCAGTCCACCATCTTTAGACAGAAGTGTTGCTATCCCATAAATACAGTAGAGCCCCATATGTTTAGGATTTTCAATTTTTTTCCTGTTAGAAAGTTTGAAAAAAAGAGACTTTGAAGTATTTTGTTTATACTAACAGAAGAGAAAAGTTCTCCTAAGAAAAAGCTGGTGGCAGGAGTGTAGAGGAGTAGCATATGGCATTAAAAGGAGCACAGCTGGAGGTAGCATTTCCATCTGAACATGATGTCAGAGCAGCTGACAGCCTGCCATCCCTCAGCCTTTTATTCTAACACACAGACAGGGAGTTAGTGTGTGCAGATCTGTGTGTGGAGAAGGTATCTCATTCCTCTCTAACATCATCTCCACTTTGCATCTGTCTCTCTTAGTCTGCTTTTTTTCCACCGATCTAACAGACCTGGAGCCAGCAAGACTCAGAGGAAAGGACTTAATCAGGTTTATGTGTACTAAAGGTAGGAGTAGTAATAGATTAGATACAGCATATTTCTGTTTTGATGTGTTTATTTAATTTCAGAAAAATCACATTACTTTTCTAACCAAGTTTAGGGATAATATATGAAATTGAGTATTAACTGGATAAGTGTACTTTCTGCAGTTGAAAAGCTTAGGATGTAGCATGAGAGTATGTGTTCCTGTGCATGTTATCAGAAGAAACTTTAATTTTTATTTTTATATATATATATATAATTTTAAAGCATTGAGATAACAAGTTCGCTCATCATTTCTGACCAAAATTGAGAAGATTTTAGTTGCAGACAGTATGAGGGTTCTGGTTTCTATTTTGTATTATTTTTTTAAGGGTGATAAAGCAAAAATATGTTTTGGAATGAAATATGAAAAGGTATATGAAAATGTTTTGTAAATTCTACCATTAAACTTCATGTTTAAAGATCCAGCAGCCTAGAACTACAAAAGCATACAGCTGTACTGTCTGAAAGATAGAAATCAGTTGTGTGTTTCAAAACTTTTGTCCCCAGGAGAATAGCTTGACTGGTTTCCTCTTTTCTTTCTCAGATGCATATTTGAGATCTTTTATTTCAGCATAACAACAATTATTTGAGGGAGTTTTTGTGTTCGCGACTAATTTAGAACTTGTAGATTTGAGCTGCCTGAATTGGCCAGACAGCTGTAATCGCACTCCTCTATTCTTAATCTCTTTATCTGGGCAGCAGCTGCCATATGGCCACAGTCAGCTGGATCAGATGTTTATAAGCTTCCTTCTTCGTCCCTCTCTGTCCTTTCAGCCTCCTAATTTGATCACAGCTACCTTGTGAGCTGCCCTCCAATCTTTATTTTTAGCCCTCTTAAGGATTAGGATTGATGTTGGCTGTGGGGCACTTAAAGTGATTGTATTGTAAATCTTCTTGCTTTATTCTAGCAATGGTATTTTACAGAATATATTTCAGGTTGGGTTGTAAGTTTTAATAAATCTTGGATTGTGAGGGATAATTATTTTTCAGTAATACATGCCAACCCCAAAATGCACAACCTGTGTTTAAATGGTTTCATAGAACTTTGCTTTTAGTCACAGAAGAGGGGGGAATAGATTAGCTTTTTTTAAAAAAAATTGAAATTTTACATTCTAGCTGAGTTTTGACTCTTGCACTTCCTTGATTTTCTCCTCAAGGAAGGTGAGTAGGAAAACAATGCCTTTGGAAGAATAGTATCTGGAATAATTGACACACCCATGCTGAAACACTTTCTTTTAGTTTGGTATTGCAAACTGTAGGGAAAAAGCATCTTTTAAAAGCCTCTCTCTACAAAGAAGAAAAGTCTTCTTGTATAATCAACACTTGTTTTCATTTTAGCCTATAGCTTTCTTCAGAAGTTTTACCTATTAATATAGAATATTTTGCTCTCATATTGCTTGGGGAAAGTTTAAAACCTTAAAAGTATGTCAACATAAGTGTGATAATTTTTTCTTCTTTAAATTTCATAAATCTTTGTTTTTGCTCTCTGTTTGCGATCCCTTACGTATGTTATACCTGTAGATTTTAAGGTAGTAACATCTGTCTTCACGCAGTAAGCGCTCTTGTTGTTGTTGTTGTTGTTACAATTTGACTTTGTAGAGAAAGCTGCTTAATTCTCAAAATACACTTTATTTTCTTTGCTGTGAAAATCCAACTTTTAAACCTACAGTATTTTGAGTCTATTTTAAATCTACTGTTTTAAGTAGCTTAAAAAGGATCACTGAACAGACTTAAGGAACAACAGTGATACTTTTAAAAATAATTAGTAATTGCTTTACCTAAACTCTTATCAAAAGCAGTTGTGGTATGCTGTACTCTAGTCATAAAAATAACTTTAGTGTGTTTTGTGGGGTGTTAATCATTTTGTATGTGTATTAGTTGTGGTATAGTTGTCACTTGATTAAAATCCAGGGAATTAAATAATAGTTTCTAGAGTATAATTTGTACATGTAGGTTTGATATATTTCTACCCATATTTAATTAAAAAAATCTTTTTGCTTATAGGTTATGAAGACAATATGGAGTTTCCTGATCATAGTAGACATTTGCTACAGTGTCTGAGTGAGCAGAGACATCAGGGTTTTCTTTGTGATTGCACAGTCCTGGTAGGAGATGCCCAGTTCCGAGCTCACAGAGCAGTACTGGCTTCATGCAGCATGTATTTCCACCTCTTTTACAAGGACCAGCTGGACAAAAGGGACATTGTTCATCTGAACAGCGACATTGTTACAGCCCCAGCTTTCGCTCTCCTGCTTGAATTCATGTATGAAGGGAAACTCCAGTTCAAAGACTTGCCCATTGAAGACGTGCTAGCAGCTGCCAGTTATCTCCACATGTATGACATTGTCAAAGTCTGCAAAAAGAAGCTGAAAGAGAAAGCCACCACAGAGGCAGACAGTACAAAAAAGGAAGAAGATGCCTCAAGTTGTTCGGACAAAGTGGAGAGTCTCTCCGATGGCAGCAGCCACATAGCAGGAGATTTACCCAGTGATGAAGATGAAGGAGAAGATGAAAAATTGAACATCCTGCCTAGCAAAAGGGACTTGGCGGCTGAGCCTGGGAACATGTGGATGAGATTGCCCTCAGACTCAGCAGGCATTCCCCAGACTGGCGGAGAGGCAGAGACACACGCAACAGCAGCTGGAAAAACAGTAGCCAGCCCCTGCAGCTCAACAGAGTCTTTGTCCCAGAGGTCTGTCACCTCCATGAGGGATTCAGCAGATGTTGACTGTGTGCTGGACCTGTCTGTCAAGTCCAGCCTTTCAGGAGTAGAAAATCTGAACAGTTCTTATTTCTCTTCACAGGACATGCTTAGAAACAACCTGGTTCAGGTGAAGGTGGAGAAAGAGGCTTCCTGTGATGAAAGTGATGTTGGCACTAATGACTATGACATGGAACATAGCACTGTGAAAGAAAGTGTGAGCACTAATAACAGGGTACATTATGAGCCAGCCCATCTGGCTCCTATGAGGGAAGATTCTGTCTTAAGGGAGCTAGATAGAGAGGACAAAGCAAGCGATGATGAAATGATAACTCCTGAGAATGAGAGAGTCCAAGTGGAAGGAAACATGGACAGCAGTTTGCTCCCTTATGTGTCAAATATACTTAGCCCTGCTGGCCAAATTTTTATGTGTCCTCTCTGCAACAAAGTCTTTCCTAGTCCCCACATTCTGCAGATCCATTTAAGCACGCACTTTCGAGAGCAGGATGGGATCCGCAGCAAGCCTGCTACTGATGTCAATGTCCCGACCTGTTCCTTGTGTGGTAAGACTTTTTCTTGCATGTACACCTTGAAACGTCATGAGAGGACTCATTCAGGTGAAAAGCCCTACACTTGCACCCAGTGTGGGAAGAGCTTCCAGTATTCCCACAACCTGAGCCGCCATGCAGTGGTTCACACCCGGGAGAAGCCACATGCTTGTAAGTGGTGTGAACGCAGGTTCACGCAGTCTGGAGACCTTTACAGACACATTCGGAAGTTTCACTGTGAGTTGGTGAACTCGTTGTCTGTCAAAAGTGAAGCACTGAGCTTACCTACTGTCAGAGACTGGACCTTAGAAGATAGCTCACAAGAACTTTGGAAATAATTTTTTATATATATAAATAATATATATATAAATATCTATATAGTTGTGGTACAGTCTAAAAGCAATCTTGTTTCCTTGATCTGAAAGTTTGGCTATTAGCTTGTTTTTGCACTTTAAGGCAGCATGAACATTTCACTAATTTAGCACGCTGAGAAAATGAACTTTAGAAGTAATATGACATAATAAACTACAGAGGATTTTTTTTGCCCCTCTTTTTGGAATATAAGCCAGTAAATACTTCGCTGTTAAAGGAAATCTCAAATTGTAAAAAGATTTTACATTTCTTTATTCTCTTCCACCCCTCAAACACTGCATTATTTTAAGACCCAAATGTTTTTCATTATTTTAAAAATATGAATGTAGAAATCCCCTTCAGTTTTATTAGTTCCTTTACATTTCTAAAATTGTATGAGTCCTTTCTAGCTGTTGGAAACCTGAATGCTTTTAGACCCAAATGGAAAATTTCTGAAATGCTGGATTATCTATTTTTAAACAAGCAGTTGACTTAAAACTTATTATGGCAACTTCTGGATTTCTGACAGTTCCCACTGGAAAACATAATTCTGAAAGTACACTGGGATCACTGGGACTCTGTTCAGTCTGTGAAGGTTTGCTTGGGATGAAAAAGGATATTGCAGCTTCAGCAGTGATGAACTGTGTGTTTAAAAATGTGAATTACTGTTATTGTATACTGTAATTGATTACATGGGCTGGGGGGGGGTGTCAAAGAACTTGGCAGGTTGTGTTGATGCTCTTAGTTGAGTTTTGAAAAGTAAATATTAACGCTACAGAAATGCATGAGTTTCAGTATATTTTTGTCTTTGTTTGCATTGTATAACTTTAATGAGTGAGTTTAAAATTATTTAATTTCCTTAGGAAAAAACACCACTGAAAAAAACTGGTGTTATGAAGAACATAAATGCACTGTTTTTATTTTATATAATTTAAATTTACTTTCCCACTGTCTTTAAGTTGAATAAAACTTAAGCTACAAGTTGATAATTTAGCAACATAAGAAGGAAGATATTAATGTTTACAAACCAGCTTAAAGATTTGCATGTGCTGTGTGCATTTATTAAAAGAAAACCTAATTGCACAAAATCCACGCCAGCTCAAACTTTAGATGCATACATTTACCCAGATGAGCATTTTTAGAATTCCTGCTGCACAAATTAACAATAGGTCATTCTTATTCTTCTCTCCCCCCCCCCCTTTTTTTGGAAAAGATTCTAGGGACTGAAAAAGCCCCAGGCTGAAAGGACTAGAAAGCTTTGATTGACATGGGGAAAGGGGGGGGGGCAGGGTGGCATAGTGGACTATGTGTATCCAAGCAGCAGAGACTGCAGCCTGATGTGTGGTTTTAATGACCAACACACAGGTCAAAAGCATTTTGCACAGTGTTTGTTTTCCTGTCTTGCACTTACAAATAAGGTCTATGGGAGTAGCATGGAAAACGTTTGCTGTTTTTCCTTCTTTTTCTGCTTTTGTTTAAAATTTGATCGCCTTAACTACTGTAAACATAGCCTATTTTTGTGCTTAAGATACTGAATGGAAAACTCCATTGTGTATTGCTGGACTGTTTTGGAAATATTTGGTCAAATGTGTGTTAAGTTGGCTGTACCCTGTAATGGCATTTAAAACAAAAAAAAAAGCTGTGAAAATGGCCTTGGAGCATTATCTTTAGTTACTTGAATAGTTTCTAGGTTTTAAAAATACATTCTTTTATTAATTTAGAAAAGACAATCAGTGTCTGAGAAAAATGGACTTTCTCTTGGATTTTTTTTTTTGTGGTCCTCATGAGTGATTGCTTATTTTCTTTTATTAGTTTCACATTCTTCTTTTGTTCTAAAACTTAGACTGACATCTAGCTTTGACAATCATAGTATGTTTTATTTTCCTGAGGGGGGAATAACTTATAATGCTGTTTAGTTTTGTACTATTGGTGTGTTGGTGAATTTTTAAACTGTGTGCTAACTGCAATAAATTATATGAACTGAGAAATCAATTCCCTTGTCTTTTTTTCCCCCTCTTTTAAATTATAACTATGGAGTATTTTTTATATTGTGTAACTTTATTACTTTTGTACAGACTTCTATTGCTAACTGTGTATGGAATATGTTTTCGGTATGCTTTTAAGCACTCTGTTGCTAACATGCATATATATATTTACCTCTCTCGCTTAACATTTAAAAAATTAAATGCTTGTGATTTGAAAGCATTCATCTGTGTGTAGCGCTCTATCATTCTGTAGAGGGGAAAAATACATTTTCTTCAGAGACCTGCGTAGAAACATCCTATTAACTTCCTAGGGATCGCTAATGTTTCCTAACACTGCAAATCTCTAACAAAACAGAAGTGAATGTTGTTCTTATGTTTTAAATTTACCCTAAATAGATCTGTCAGACTTGTTCTTTAGTATTCAAGTTTCTAATAGAAAATTAGAGGAGAAAGGAAAAACTTAATTTGAAGCACTGCTTGACTATAAACTGGCATCCTAGGCAATAGAATTATTAGGCATTTAAAATGTCCTGTATTCCAAAATATTGGCTGTACTCCAATCTACTCTGGGTTACTAAAAGAAAATAGTAATCCTCCCTCATCCACCTGGTCTGTCTGTAAATTTCACTTACTGTACAAACCAGGTTATTTTAAAAATGCCTGGGATACCTTTGACCCTGAACTATTGATTCTTGTAACAGGGTAGTCCTGAAGTGCATTTCCAAATCTGTCCTATTCTGCTCTGAATAGAACTACGACTGTAAAGTCTAGTGGGAATGTGAGGGTAGAACTGTGGAGTCTGGAACAGGAAAAGGTGAGAATTTGAGAAAAATCTTGTGAAGTAAAAGAAAAGATTCATTAGCACCATCATTTAAACAGGTTTAGCTTCCATATAGCCTTGACCAAGTGAGTTTCATCACCTAATATACAGAAATATTTTGTAGATAAATACCTGAACCGTGCAAATTTCTGCATCCAGAGTAACTTATACTGCGCTGTAAGGATCTTTCCACAATCATTTTCATTAAATCCCTTACTAAAGTCTCAAGAGCATTATTGTTCTTTGTGGTCTATGTATTAATAAAGTGAAGTATTTCAAGCTAATTCCTCATGAATTCTTAATGTTAAATTTAGAAATGTAAACAGCTGTTAAATATATACAAAGCCTGCTTAGCAGCAAATTCTTACTACGGTCATAACTTTCAAATTATATAATCTTAATACTTGGTTAAATAATATAAGAGAGTGGTGAAAGGGAAGGTTAATATTACAGCTATTAGGTTTGAAATCCACATAACTGATTAGCATTAGATGTGGTTTAGGATAGGCTTGCCATATGTTCCCAAGGGCCACGGGATTTTAAGAGCAGAGGATTCACAAATCCAGCAATACTTCATTTAGAGTCTTTGAAAGGGAATTCTTGTCCAATACAGTAACTTTAATCATAACTTCACCCCTAAAGATAAAAGAACTTGGTAAGAACATGCTTCATCGTTTTGGCTTGTAGTTAGTTGGTGCGTGTAAATATACCACGCGTGCTTAATCATGGCCACTGAATTGCTACTTCTTGAAAAGAGGAGGCAAGTACACTTGTATCTTTCATCTCTCCATAGATTTAAAGAAGTGACATCTGAATACTTCGTAACTATTTTTTTACATGGTCTCTAAATAAATTTTAAGCTTGAGAGAATCTATTCTAGATAGCTTTGGAAGTGTTGCTTACAGAAATCAAAACACTTGTGCACTCATCTGCCTATTATGGTCTAATACTGGTTGATAAACTGAAATTTCTGTCTCTGTATCTATTACGATAGTCTTATGGGTTCAATAGTCTTTTCTGACCAGTGATGGTCATTGGTATTGAAGAGGGAATGCCTCTGTGATCTAAAACCACACCGGGAGTGTACCACATAATTGCATTTTTAAACCAGTCCCCCTGATGGTAAATTGGCTCTTAATTTGACAGTATTAAAACTCTATTGAAAGCTTATGGCTTCAATTATTATAATGCTAATGTAGTTTAATATGATATATTTGATAAAACAATTTTTAAATATTTACTTGAGAATGTATATTACTCTTATAGGCCTTCTGTTAACGCAAAATTATTTTCACCGGAAACATGTAAATTTCAGATTGAAATGGCTCAGAATTTAAAACAAAATATAACTTGTCTTTCAGCAAAGGAATCTGCATTATTTACCCCATTCTATAAAGGGGCACGGAGAACATCTAACTGATGTTTCACAGTCCCGCTGAACACTGATGTAAGACAATGCATATTTTCAAAATCTAAATTAACCTTTTATTTGTAACTTAAAATAATATTTTTTTTTAGCAGCTTGTCATTTTTTCCAGCAGCTGCACTTGTTAACCTGTTTGGGGAGCATGTTGAGGTTTTCTTTTCTTCTCTTCATAAACTATCCTATCTGTTTTACCTGTAAGGCTGATTGATAACGTGACCTGTTAGAAACACTTGGGTTCAGATAACATTTTTTTTAAAATTAAAATGAATCCCTTCTATAATAATCATTCAAGCATTCTAACTTTTTAAATGGACTCATCAAACCTAACTTTAAAAATAGTATTTCTTTGGTTAGTGCAGAAACCTACCCACAACGCTTTCTGAAAGCTACCTATACTCTGGTATGTCACTGAATTTTTTACAACGTTAATGTATAGTGTTGGACACATTTGAATTATATAGTAGAGGATTTGATTTTTAAAAATTGCATTTGAGCTCTGCAAATATTGAGAGAATATAAACTATAATTTTTTAAACCATTGTAAGTATGCTTCAAGCCTGTAAATGGTCTAAAAATATTGTGTAATATTTTTAAACTGTTTGCATGCTCGAGGTGTGTACAATCTTACATTATTTTTACAGGCTTGAAGTGAATTTATTACATGATTGATGGAAAATTGTTATAAAAATTTCTAGTGTAGATGTACTCTTCAAATTTGGGGGCACTGCTAACTTTTGTGGTTTCATTTTTAGATTTTTTAATTCAAAACTAGTGTTCATAATTTTTCTTGTTGCAAATATTTAGTGTGGTGTAGTTTATGCCAGTGAATAAATCTATAAATTATGCCAAGTACTTACATATATGGTAGCTTTGACTTTTTTTTTTAATTTTTAAAGCAGCAAACACTAATGAATTTTTTTTTTAAAGAAGAGAAACCAAAAAACCTAATATTTTAGACTTCCTAATAATGCTTTATCTTAGATATCACAATTTAATTTTTGCGGCATTTCAACTTTCAATGTCAAGTTAAATTAGATAATTTAAATAGTGTTAATCGGATTTTTAAAATAATTTTAATTTATGCACAGTAAAGTAGGGTTTTTTCAGAATCCCATTTGTACAAATTACTTTGGGTAAAACTAAGGTGGTAATACGTTGTCGCCAAATGAAAACAGTCGTATGAAAAAATGCTGCATGTTCAAACCCTAGAGCTAGACACTCATTCTAGTGTGATAAAATCCAGATAAACCTTTTACAGGGTCTTAACTGATGACAGATTATGTTTTCAGAAAGATTATCCTTTTTTATTATTGCGGGTTAAAAATGCATTACTGACTTTTTAAAAAATCTAAATATTTTCTAAACTGATAATACAGAAGCATGTCCTATGTCTGTCAAAACCTTGGGGTGTCAAGGAAAAACAAGTTTGAGACATCTCTGTAAAACAAAGCAGTAATAAGGCAAACTATGATGTGGGTTTAACTGACACATAGTGACTGTAAGTACTAAATACATATTTCAAATTACATGTTTTCAGAAATAGGAATTGTCTTTCAGCCACGCTGTTTGTCGTAATAGAATTCCGCAATTTGCTTAATTCTAGAGTAGTATAATTCAAATATATTGTATGCTGCTAAGTTTAAGAATGATTTTTATTTTACTTTCAATTGTCTTTCATTATAAATCAGCCACATCACTAGTAGGAAGCGTTATTAAAATATTGCAGATTTTACACTGAAATTTAATTCTCTGATTCATATATTATATGTAACATTAAGCATGTTTGTTTTTGGGAGTCAAAAGGAGCTCATTTGAGTGAAAAATTTTACAATAGTCGCACAGATCTTGATGCATCTTCTATCTGTAATAGCAGAGTTTTTATGATTTTTATCATGGAAAACTTGACACACCTTACTTTTTAAGGTTGTATAATCTGTCCATAACATCTTACTCTGAAATATAGTGTACGAAGTCTTGACCTGGAAGTGAAGTTTTTATTCTATTTGGGGTTTTGAGAAGCCTCTGACTGACTGACTGCTGCCAAATATATATATATATATATAATATATGCTGGTTAGTTTTTAGAATATTTTAATGTACTCAGGTGGTTTTGTATTTCTTGTATTTTGATGGGGAATTTTTGTTTAGAAACAGCAGTGCATTTGCATCAAATTGGAGGGGTTTTAGAACACACATTTTGTGCTCATATGTGACAGCCAGATTGACATGATATTCTGTAATGGTTGCTTGCAGTTGTTGCGGTCCCTGGAGGTAATCTGTGTACTAAAAAGGGTTTTTATTATATGTACAGTACATGCAAAAATATGGATTTTCACAGTAAATCTTTAATCATTAGAGTCCAGTGCATGAAACCCTTTTTAAATTAGTAAAATATTTTGAGTAAATTATATAGATAACATGACTTCATGTACATTTTTTAAAAAATTCTCTCTAGAAGTGTTGCAGAGATACTATAATAGGAGCATTAAAATTACTTATAAAAACGTTAAACAGCTTTGTGCTCACTGGATAATTGATATTTGGGTGAATTTAAAAAAAAATCTTTCACAACTGTCCTAAAAGTGTAGTTTTCTGAATTTCTGTTTACAGCTATTTGAAATATAAAACAGCCTTAATTTTAAATTTCTGGCTTATTTTTTTCCAATTTGTCTTTCAATTTTAGCACTAAACATACTTTTTATACATTTTTGGTTTTGATCCCAAATGTGCATTTACACTTTTAAATATGCACTTATTCTATAAATATGATTTCCTTGGGACTGCTTGAAGTTTATCATGTAAATTAGATGTGATTTATGTTTAAATATATTTGCCAGATCATAATGCTTCCTAAGGATTCATGTTAAGATAATTTTGGAAATGCATACTGATATGGAATGTGTAGTTAAAATCTTTATGAAACATTTTTTGTGTATAGGCAGCAGCTACTGTGACTTCATATTTTTAGCTAGTTGGCATTGTGTATCCAGTATCTTACTTTAATTCCTAGATTTTTCAGGCATCACACATACATAAAATATTGAAAATACCGTAACCTTATTAATCTTTCAATATTTATAAATGGCTAAACTGACTTTGAGAACTAATATACTAAGTTTCAAACAGGAGGGAATCTTTAGACCATTTTTAAATATCTGGGACAAATTTATATTCGTATGTCCTTACATTAATGTTAGGGGTATGTATTAGTGCAACTGTAATGCTTAGCTTCTTGGACAGTTAGGCTAAATGCTGGATAGTTAGGTCCATATACCCACAGCAGATGCTGAGTAACTCCTTGCAGGTTGCCTTAAGGATTTTCTTAATGCTAGTTTTCACTGCAAATAGATTAATCTCCCTATAGATAATGGATAGTGCTTACAATGGCTACATGTTTCTAAACTGGGTAGATTACAATGCAAAACTTTACTACCCTTTTTTATTAGTTTGGTAGAAAGCAAAATCAGGAAAGGTATTTCCTTATTTTAAGGAATGAAAAGTTCATTAATCTTTTTTAGTTTTTTAAAGGCAAAAATTATATGAAATTATATTTTAGTTTTAGGAAATATTGATTGGTAGTCTCAATATTTGAAGTTCTTATCCTGAATTTGTGTAAAATATGGATGAATATTAGACATGTTAGTGGAGAGGCCTGTTCAGACCTATCCTCAATAGTTCAAAATGGGACTAAATTAGGAAGTATAAAACTTTTAACCTGTGTACTAATTCTAAATACTCCCTTGTATCTCTTTTTTTCTTAGCATGTAACTTGGGGAGTTGGATTTGGGAGGAGAGGGTGGTGTTACCGTATCATGTAGAAACTACTCTATGGCTTTTTTGATATTTCAACTGAGCATTGTTTTATTTGAGTTGATGGTTCAAGGCAAGTACTAGAGTGATTTGTGTGTGTAAACTGAAAAGCTCACTGTCATTTTACAAGTATGACTTCTAAAGATGAATATCTTGTAGTGAAAAATATGTTAATCAAAAAAATGACAGCAGGTTTGTAGGCATGTCTGTTGTGGAATGATTTAAAATGACTGAAGTGATTCTGCCTGGAAATGAATCAGATAACATTCTGATGATGTACAGTGGTTCAAATCTACAATTGTTAAAATAACCACACTTGTTCACACATAGTAAACAATGAAGATGTAAATATTCCTAACCTCCCTCAACTGCAGCACTTATAAACTTTACAAACATAATCACTGGCTTTAAAAATACTATATTCTGAACTAATTTACAACTAAAGTTTAGTACAATGGGATTCTTGACTAGGGGCTCCTCGGTGCTACAGTAATACAAATAATTTCTAATACACAGTAAATTAAGGGCTTGATTCTGCAACACTTATTTATGTGGATTGTTAGCATGAGAATGAGAAGAGTTGTAGCATTTGAGACCGAACTGACTTGAGCTGCACTTGTTTAACTAGTAAGATGTACATTAGACAAATAGTGCTGTTCCTCATTTCCCCTTTCCTCTGTTTAAGAAACATATTCAGAACTCCCTCACTCCTGGAGCACTGCCACTTACTGCACTTGTATAGCAGTATACCATAGTGGCATTTTCCCTAAAAATCTTCACGGACTAACGGACATCTTAGCACCAAGACTACTTGAATTAAAAGTAAGTAGTTCTGTTAATAAAACATAGTTTTGTGTAGCCACACTGGTAGTGTCAAATCAGGGCATAAATATCAGATGTCAGAATCTAGAACAGAGATGATGACTTTTAGAGACATCAGTTTATATGCATTTGGAAGATGATACTAATATTTGGTATCACAAGCTCACCTTCTGAAACACTTGTTACCTGCTTTTATGTAGAGGAAGTGCAATCCATGCTTTGGCTCCCATCCAAACTGACCCAGTTTGATGGGGAGGAGGATGAAAGAGAATGCTCTAGTTAGAGGTCGATGTTTTTAAATAAAGGAAAAAATAAACACATTAAAGTATGAGGAAAATTTATAGAAAGATTGCAGGGAAAACAGATGTGAATGAAGAAAAGATGCATCAAGATATAGAAATGGGAAGTAGGAAGAGAAAAGAAAACTAGTGTTTTCTTCATGTAACAGTTTACTATGATTTAGTACAAAAAGCATTCTGAATTTTTTTTTCCGGCTTTTGAGAGGGAAGTGTAGGTATTCCCCATTACCCCCTTTGGATTCCTATTAGATGCTGTCTGTCACCACCCACCCTGTGGTTTTAGGAAAGTGTTAACTTTTCAAAGTATCTTTTTTTTTTTTTTTTAAGTGCGGGGTAGCATATTGCTCTAAAATGGAAAACCTCAGCCCTATTCCTCCATGAAATATTAAGCACTTTCATCCTTTGATCTCAAAAGTGTTTTACAAAGGAGGGTAAGTATCATTATCCCCATTTTATGGACATCTGAGGCACAAATGAAGTGTCTCTTTCCCCAAGGTCCCCTCTAGAACCTGGGACTAGAACTCAGGTCTCCTGTGACTCCTAGTTCTCTGCGTTAGCCACTGGACTGCAGCAGCAGCCCAATGGCTGAGAAAGCTAGAAAAAGATGCAATGCTTTGAAAACCAGTGAGTAATGAAATCATTGAAGAAGGATGAGTAAAACTTGAAGCTAAAGCTGTGTTTGTCCTATGGTTAGGTAAAGAGGATTTGCTATGTCCCAGTCTTCTGTTTATGTTTTGCCCTCCATCAACCAGACCTTATACTTCTAGTGTTTGGTGCTTGCTTTTATACGTGGCTCTTGGCCTTTCTACTGCAGGCTGACTTGAGTTGAATGTGCTTTAAAAATGATTTGGGGAAAGTGGAAAATAATTTTGAAATCAGATGGATAGCTCCAGAAGCACATAGTTCAAATAAAAGTGAAAGTTGTGATTTCTTGAGCTATGCAGACCAGGACCTCTGGGCAGGATTTTCAATGCCTAAAGATAGGCAACAAGCTGGATTTTCAAAAGCACCAAAGCAGGTTAAGTGCCTAACTCCCTATTTTTTAAAATCCCACTCTAGATAGCTATGTTTAAGCTCCTAAATACCCCTGAAAATCTTCCTCTGTGTTCACCTTTGTAATTACAAAGGTGAAGAAAGGGCTCAAATCTGCAACTTTTTTACAACTCAGTTTTGTAGTGGTTAATGCTGTGTATATCACCTCATCATCCCCTACTGAGAGGTAGCTGGCATTGGGTGGGAATAGAAACACCAGTGAACTAATTAACCACCCTCTCCCCCCGACACACTCACCCAACCCATTTGTACTATGCTGGGGAAGATGTGCAGCACTGCATTACACGAAGCACGATCTGTTGGAAAGGGCTACAACACGTGGAAATGTGCAGCAGTTTTTTCCGTGCCCTTTGCCATTTGAGTCAAAGCCTGGATCTTCCACCCATATTTAGCTGACGACCTCTCCCTGCCTAAAATCCATGCTGATCGTAGGATCATAGCCTTAGTTAGTTTAATCTGGGGTAGTGAATATAGTACTTTGACTCTCCTAATTTGTTCCATCATCTCAAACCATACCCATTTTCTGGAGCTTGTACACTTTGTGCATGGGACCATTTTTTGTGCTATGTGATGCTGCAACAACACGCCAGTGAGGTGGTTTGAGATTGTTTCACACAATTTGAAAATAGGTTTTGTATTGCTGCACTCTTTAGTGGCACAAGGCATGAGAGCATGTGATCCTAGACGTATCAAAAATCTTGCTGGCATAGACTCCTTCTGGAAACAAAAATAAAAATGTGGGATTCTAAGTGAAACCACCACAAAAGCCAGAGCAGACTCCAAAATAATGTTGTTGTTTTTTTGGGGGGGGAGGGGGGGAAGAAGAGGGATGTAACTACTCCTTTAAAACAGTGTTTTCATTAGGGCCCTGTCTAAAGAATTGCAGAGGGAAATCTGTCAAAACTAAGACAATTGCAAGGTGCTGTACCCGCTGAATAAGGAAGGGCACTTGGAAGAAATGCATACATCAAGTGTTAAACATTGTGAGTTATGTATGATATGGGGCAAAGTTTTAACTAGTACTGCATAGAGAAAACTCTTGAAACTCAGCTTGTGAACAGTGGCCTATTTTTATTATAAACACTTCAAATAATTAAGACTGTACAGCAGAACAATTAAGATAGGTACAGAAATGAAAGATATTGGGAAATAGTTTGGGCTTCTTTGAAAAATGTTGAGGTTTGGGAGGAAAAACTGATATATTTTGATTCAGAAGGGCCACCATGGTGCTTCATTGGAATTGTAGTTCAGGTGTCTCACTCCTATTCTCTCTAAGCTGGGCTCTCTGTTAGACAGGGCCGGCTCCAGGCACCAGCCTGGCAAGCAGGTGCTTGGGGCGGCCACTCCGGAGAGGGGTGGCACGTCCAGGTATTCGGCGGCAATTCGGCGGACGGTCCCTCACTCCCGCTTGGAGCGAAGGACCTCCCGCCAAATTGACGTCGCAGATCGCGATCGCGGCTTTTTTTTTTTGTGGCTGCTTGGGGCGGCCAATACCCTGGAGCCGGCCCTGCTGTTAGACTACTTTTCCCATGATGCATCACAGTCTCCCCTCTTGCTGGAGGGAGTGGGTGTATCATAGGAGATGGTTTAGTTGGGTAGCCTGGCTCATAGATGAGAATGGGAGCATAAGGTACCATGGCAGCATTTCAGAATTTGAACTATTTCAGTTTTCATACAAAGATCAAAAGTTTTTGTTTTCCAGGTACTTGGGCTTTTGATGACAAAACAAATGTTGCGGCAGAAACCACAGACTTTTAGTAAAAATGTCATTTAATTGAAAACTTGGTTTTCTGTCAGACAGTTTTGATGGAAACGTTTCAACCAGTCCTAATAAACTTAAGCAGCCACATGACCTGATTTATGTAACTTCCCCTGTTCTTACCCCATTGTTCTTTGCTGCTGCTCGTTGTGTCTAATTTAACATTGAGGCCCTGTGATGCTGCAAACAGTTATGCACAGGAGTAACACTACTCTCATATCAGAATCAATGGGACTACCTACTCACATGAGTCAATTTACTCAGGTGTGTGGTTTCAAGATTAGGACCTTAGATTGTAAAGTCTTTGGAGAGAGGAACTAGTCTTTTATTCCTTTTGTACTATTTGTCTGTAAAGCACCTCGCATGTATTTTTGGGTACTGTTACATAATGATCTCTGTGAGATTTCAGGCTCCTGCCATCCATCCTCTTTGGGTCTTTGTACACATTTCTGTGAGGCAACCAATTTCACAAAAACATCAGAACCGTAATCTGTTTTCCTCTCTTCTTTGTTGCTTAATGGATGACTCAACCTTCTTTTGTGATTACATAGCTTTAATTTGTAGTTTTTAGGATAGTGATCATTCCTCTTATTATTTATTTTTGGTTAAATATTCTTCTTTGTTGATTATTTAATAGTTTGTTTGGGTAAAGATTTAAAAAAAAAATCAGCTTGGTGCCATAGATTGAGTCCAAAAGAAATTAGCTGCTCCATTGCACATATTGGAGTGGAGAGTTTACTGAGAACTCAGTCCTGCTAATAGACTGGCAGTCTTATAAAAGGGTTTAAAGATTCCGTATAACTATATTCTGCATCAGTTTTAAATGAACTCTCTTCATTTTATATGAAGAGGGTTTTGTGCTTTGAAACACTGACAGAAGTTTTCACTTACATTTATACATTAAATGTAATTTTAAACTACAAATTTTGGCGGGGGGGAGGGGTTTGCTTCCTCTTCCTTCACCCCTTTTTTCCCCCATGGTGTTTGTAGGGGAAACAGGGTGAGAGACTACATCAGATTACTTTAGTGCCTATTATGACCTAGGCGTGGCCAAGGAGTCTGTGAATAAGGCTTGTCCTCCATGCACAGTATTAATAAACACTTTCAATCAGCTGTCAAGTGCCACTAAGGAAGGAACAAATAGTTGTAGGAGAAAAAATGAAGGGGAGATGGTTAAATTTAAACAGAAAAAAAATCACTGAAGCATAATTATGTTAATCATTGTAGATGATACAATTTTTCAATAACTGTGTTTAAAACTTGGTGTTCTAGCTCACAAAGGATATTTTGCTGGCCTGCTCTATTGGATCATAGTTTAATTGGAATACAGCTGAAATAAGAAATTAAATATTTCTCGACAAAAAGGTAATGTTGATGTAAGGTTTCTTTTTAAAGTATTAATTGCAAACCAGGGAGGATTCCTATTTTGGGGAAGCTAGCTTTCACGGATTTACTGCTACTAACTGTAAATGTAAAGGAAAATGTACAAAGCATATGAGGTACTGTAAATCATAATGAACTGAGAATGGGGTAATAGATGACATTTTAAAAACTGAAAATTAAAAAAATTAAGTATTGTTTGATTCCTGGGATAAAGTTATGTGATGCATAGCACCATCTAGTCTGTCTGGACCAATGCAGGTTTTTTTTTTTTTTTTTTTTTTTTTTTGTAAAACATTACTTCTTGGCAAACTAGCTATGCAAATGCCAGAATACACTAAAACCACATTTAATTGGACCCACTTGCCAACTTCTTGAACACAGCTTGGATTATTTCACTGGAGGCTGCTTCTGTTAAAAGATGGGGGAGGAGGAAGTGGCATATTGACAAGGCTTCAGATTTTTTTTTTCCCACTAGCAGTACAATTCTGCTATGAGCCAAGTTTGGAAGTATTTTACTATGTTTAATAATAATAATTATTATTAAAAATATTGTAAACATATGCATTTAAGTGAAATGCAATGGGAGTAAAATCATGTCATGAATTTAGCTTTGGATTAATTTTCACTTTTCTTTTTTAGTGTAGGTGCCTTCCACAATAACGGAAGCCCTACAGAACTATGTAACGTATTTAAAGAGAGGGGACATGTATCACTTTTGAGGGCTAAATGAGCTAATAGCCTAAAAATATTTTCTTATTTGTGAAATTCCCATCTCTGCCTAGCAGTCAATTATAAAACATAAAGGATTAAAATTAGAGGATCTAAGGATCTCCCAGAAAATCCAAACATGGATATTGGATGCTGTATTTATGCTATATTATCTCAGTGAGAAATAGAAACCACCAAAAGTTACTTCTGTAATCATATCAATACTGCGAACAATTAAATACAAGTTTAATTCCATTTATGACATCCCCTTTCTTTCTATACAGCTTAGATCCTAACATTTTTAGGATAGGGACTGTCTTTGTTCTGCTTGTACAAAATCTACCAGAAAGGGGTCCTTCCTGGTCTAGGGCTCCTAGGTGTATCAGTAAGACTAATAATGAGGATGGCAATAAATTCCTGGGGGATAGCCAGAGACAAATTGAATTTACTTAAACTGTAAGCTCTTTGGGGCTTTTTGTTATGTGTTTGGACAGCGCCTAGCATGTCCTAGCACTTACAACTAATTACTGAGTACTAGTATCCTTTTGGCCTCTGTGAATAGTCATCCCTAACCCATGAAAACAATGTCCAAACCATTGTCATGTTTCTAATGTGTAAGTGCAGGTCCAACCTGGGTTCTTTCTCTTGAGCCACTAGCCTATTTGTTTGTGAACCTTAACAAAGGTGCCATCCCAACTGGGTCTCATGGCGCATGTGATTGTTTGCATTGAACTCAACACACTAGGTGCAAACCTTATGATTTTCTCACATTCCAACGTGAGCTGCTTAGCAATTGTGCAGCACTCTGTTATGAGCATGACTTTTTCTGTTTGTTTTGTGCTGCTTCTCCATTGTGATGTTTTGTCCTGCAGTAGCAGAATAATAGTTTGCAGTGAGAAGCAAGGAAAGAAAACATTTATTTGTACATGCTATGCAGTGTGTTGTCTCAAATTTCTCTCTATTCTCCCATAATATTTCAGTGTCAGTCTTAATTTTATGAAAGTGTTCCCCATTTGATGACTTCAGGTTGTTTTTATCCTCATTTGAAATTTGCTGCAGCATGTTGGATGTGTAAAGGTTACTTAAGGACATCAGCACAGCATTCCTTGAAGCACTGAGCATGCAGTCATTGGGCGATTCAGCCACACCTGCCCTACCACATTTCAATGTCATTTGTCATCTATAACCTCTTAAATGTCACTTTCTCAAAAGCCTAAAACGTTTTCACTATCAACAAGGATCTGGAAAAATAATCTTGAATAACAGTGTCACTAATTAGGGATGAAGTGTCACTTAGATAGTAAACATCTATTTTCAGGTACTTAGTTTTTTTTCAGAAGCTTCTAATTGGGCTCATGTTCTTCACCCATGTTCTTATTAACCCAAAGCAAACTTTCAAGAGGAAATTTTTGTTGTAGAGGTTTCTGAGTCAGAGAAGGGAAGAGGAATTTCTTCAGCTTTAGAAAAAAAATTCTGATTCTTTTTTCTTTTCCACATGAATAACTGAAGTGGTGTGTATTTAAAACTTGCTTAGATCTGAACTCTGACCATCTCAAGGAGGTCGGGGTGTACAAATCTGAGATTTCGGTTTAGCCCATTATGAACACAAAGGCCATTTTCAAAATTAAGATCAGGGTGCAGAAGATTTTTAACATCCATAAAAATCAACAGTGTTTGGATTCAGGGCCTTGATAGGGCCCTATTGCATCCCATTATCATAGTTTATAAGCACCTCACAATCTGTAATGTTTATCCTCACTACATCCCTGTGAGGCCTTCTAAATACTATCATCTCCATTTTATAGGGATCTGACACATCCAGGCCCGGTCTACGCTTTAATTTTTTTTTTATGCTGGCATGGCTATATTGGTTGGAAGTGTGTGTGTGTGTGGTGGGGGTGGGGGGGGAATCACACCTCTAGCCAACTTAGTTTTGCTAGCAAAAGCCCTGATGCAGATACAGGTATACTGGTCAAAAAGCCCTTTTGCCAATAAGCTCATTTAGTTCACAGATCTGGTATAAGCTATACCAGCAAAAACATTCCTTTGGTGATATAAGCTGTCTCCACTAGGAAGTTTTGGTGGTATAGCTATAGTGGCAAACCCATTCTAGTGTAGACCAGGCCAGGGAGACCAAATTACTTTTTCCAAGGTCATGCAGGAAATCTGTGGCAGAGCAAGAAATGGATCCTGGTCTCCCGAATCCCAGTCTAGTGTCCTAACCACAGGACCATCCTTCCTCTTCTCATCTCTGTTAATGTTGGAAAAATTGCATCCAATCTGTGTCTTATATCTTAATGCTCAATTATCAGTACGAGGGAGGGAGCCGAACCTGCCAACACCAATAGAAAATACCTTTTGGAATGCAAGATTCAACCTGCTCAGCCAAGAGACCACTATAATCCATGCTCTGTAAAAATGAATACCACTTATTTTAATTATTTGTTAAAATTTTTTAAAATAACTTTTCACTTGAGGTGTACACATCATGGTGCTGGAGAGACTGATATAGGTGGAAAGTTTAAGAGCTAAATATGTATAGGATGGCTAACAGAGGAAGGACATTAGTCTACAAACATTTGAAAGGTATAAACAGCCAAGAGGGAGAGGAATTTAAGGGTATTATAAGGAGGAATTATTTAGGAGTAAGAGGCTCAAGTTACAAAAGACAAACTTTACACTGACTATCTGGATACGTTTCCTGAAAGTGAGATCTGTAGAATCCAGAATAGAAAGCCCCTTTCCCTGGGACACTTTAAATGTGACTGGGCATAGCTCTATATGTACTATGGAGAACAAGCCTGCATTGGAGAGAGTGATGAACTCTCCACCCCCTCAACCTAGGTCACCTCTTTATGGCTAGAAGATGGAAGATGAGTCCTGAAACTTTTTACTGGTGCAACATGGGGCATGCTATAAAAAGGCTGAAAACCACTGAATTAGATAACCTGATGGGTTCTGTCCATCCCTAATGTGATGCTTCTACAAGTGGCACAGTAGTCAGTTGGAGTGAAATAGAGCTGGGTGAAATTTTTCACATGAAACTTTTTTGGTGAAAAATGCAGATTCAGCAACAAGCCAACATAAATTCATGAAATATTAATTTTGCCCAATTGTTTCAGTAAAAAAAAAATCAAAAAATGTGAGGTTTTGTTTGGACACTTTTTAAATGCAACATTTCAATTTTTCTGTTCCAAATGTCTTTATTTGAAAATTTCTTTAGATTTTATTTTAAAAACTAATTGTTTCAAATCAGTAGAAATTAAAACAAAACCTTTTGATTTTTGTCCAAAGAACATTTTTTGACTTTTCAATTAGCTGAAAATACTGAAAAATTTCATTTTTTCATTCTTCTTGCAACTATTATTTTTTTTTTTTTCAATTTTTCTGAATGGTCAGTGAACTGAAAAATCCATCATTTGTCCAGCTCTAATCAGGAGTGAGCCAGTGAAAGGTCTATATAATTCCAATATAAGTGGCATTTGCAAAACTACTTTATGGGTTGGGAACCTGACCTTCAACAGCCAGTCTGATCACTGCTTTCACCCAAGACATTTTGTAAGTGTTAGCTCCAAATCCACACCGTAGCTGTCTCTAAGAGTAGCTCCTTCACGTTTTACTGCATATACTGAAGCAGAACACTTCATTCCTGGGGAACAGGTGCACCACAAAGCGCAGCTTTTAAAATGGGAATCTGCCACTAAAGCGACTTAAATAAAGATGTCTTTGCTGCAACAGAGACAGTACGTTTCCGTGGCTGTTTCAGCCGTCTCTGCTACAGCAACTGCAGCACAGGCACTCTCGTAGCCTTAATGGGAAATAGAAAGATGAGTCACTGTGTTCTCTCCTATGGAGTCAATTAATGTTCATTTCTTTGTTTACCTATGTGTACATGTGAAATAAGTCCCTTAGGTTCAGAAATGTGTTTTGTAACTTATGCAAAGGAATGTATAACAATTTCAATGTTAAATCCACCGAGTTTAACAGCAAAATGATGTTGTTCAACCCAAATTCAATCTAAAATATGATTATTCAAGTAGGTTCTGTATGGCTCACAGAGAGTCATTGATAATAAATTCTTCTGGCCACAGTGTACCCTCGTTGACCCCTACAAATCCCATTATCGTCGTGGGGCTGCACAGGTGTGAATGAGGACAGAATTTGGTTTTGCAATTAGAATTTGAGATAACAATTCTCTTTGCTGTGCATAAGCCAGAACAGTATCTAGCTCACTCGCCCCAAGCTGGGTTGGCTTTGCAGTGTTAACAGCCGTAAAAAGCTGTTGTCATTAATTAAGCAGATACGACTTTTAATATGCACAAGGAGCCGATCAGTTGAGTAAGATGGGTGCCATTTTTACTCAGTTGGCTTTCAGAGTAGAATCACACTTTAAAGTAGTGTCTGAATTGACCTACTTCTACTTGCAATCAACATAAAATCATTTGTACAGTAAATGCAAGTAAAGTAATAAGTGGAAGGCCTGGATTGCCCTGATATGCACTATTAATATACACTGTATCAGACTGTCCTAATTAGCAATTGTCGAAAGTTCGTCTAACTTCATGATAAATACCTCTTATATTTCAGGAGCATGACGTGCAAGAGGCTAAAATTATTTTTAAAAAATCTTGCAGTGTGATTACGCGCTTCTGCATGGGCAGCAACCAACTTTTGTTGATTTTTAAATGAGCTGTGATGTGGGTTAATGGCAAACTGGGTTGCAAACATTGCAGGGGAATATTTGTTTATATTTTAAAAAATCACAGAAATGCTTTAAGTGTTAGGGTTTTTTTTAAATATAACTACATTTGAGGCCAAATTTCTCTTGATAATATTCCTTTAGCACCCATATTACTATTAGAGCTTGTCAAATAGCATTTGTTGAATCAAAATTTGAAGCAGATTTAGAAAAGTGAGTACAGCTTTCAGGAGCTGGGCCACTTCAGTAAAGTGAGATTTCTGTGAATCAATATGTTACAGTAGTCTGATAAATTGAGATTCAGACAAAGATGTTAGAGACATGGAAAGACTTCTATACAATGACAGATGGAAAAGATGAGGACTGTTTAATTTAGAGGGGAGAGCAAGAAATCAGAGCACAATAGCAGTATATAATATAGCAAATGGTACAGCAAAGAAAAATTGTATGCTCTAGTTCATTCTATCATAGGCATCTAATGCTATGGAAAGGCCATAATACATTTTATATATATATATGATGAAAGAAAACTCCTTGTTACAGCATATTTAATTTACCTATGAATCTCCCTATCAGAAGATACCAATGAGTCAACCGTGTTTAAATGACTAATTCTTTTTTTAATGTATAATGAGATCATCTACAATTACAGTAGAATAAAAAATTAAATGGGACATAAATCCTACTTTAGGACAAAAGCCAACAAATAATTCCTGAGGTTAGGAAGAAACTTCCCCTATGGTCAGATTATTCCAAAACTGTCCAGTACTGGATTCTTGTTCCTTGCATGTTAGCAGGTGCTATTTGCCCCTCTACCTGAATCAGGATAGTGGATTAGATGGACTGTGGGTCTCATCTATATTCCTAGAAACTACTATTAAATTCTATAATTGTATCCACCAAATCCTTGTGTTTGGAAACAACCACTTTTAGCTTGGCACAAAGGAAATTGGATGCGGAACTCCTAAAATTCACAGTGCGAGTGGGAGAGGTAGCTAATACCAAGTACAATGTGCTGAAAAGGAACCCTAGGGAGTGAGTGTACACACAATGACAAATTAACTCCGAAACAACCCTTGTGGCCTGAAGGTTGCATTTGGTGTGTGGCTCTCAAGGGGGCTACAGAAACACAGTGCCAATTACATGATGAACAAAGCTGGTATTTAATGCAGTGGCCACTGGATTGTACTTTCCACGTCAGTTTGGCCACTACCCCTCATCAGCTTTGTGACTAATGTTACCTGGCCAGTCATGCCGTGCTGTATTGACATTCAAGAAGGTTAGCAGCCAGCGTAGGTCTAGTGCACGAGCTGCTAGTTTCAAATGTTTTTAAACAATGCTATGATAATTCTTAATTTCTTTAGAAGGCTGTTAAAGATTTATACTCCGACTAGCTGCAAGTGACTGAAAAGGTAAGACAATCCTTTCTCCTCCTTGCTCGCAGGAGCTGTGGTAGGACAAATTCTTTTTCTTATGAAAAATGTTATGTGGCAACAAACGTACATTCAGGTACCAAACTGCAGCAAATTTATGGTAAGGTCCCTGCATGTAATCTATATTCTAATTAATACTCTGCATAGTATAATCAACAGAAATCTTCTGGCAGTCATAGTCTGGTTTACAAAATGTTCAGCTGAGAGGTTTTTCGAGCCTCTCCAAAGATCAGGGTAATTAAGCAAAGCTGCTGGAGGGGGTTCCCCTTGCAGCTTCTTTAATACTGGAAAGGGGGAGCAGTGCTTGAAAACCCAGGCAACCTCTGGCATCCTCACTCTGCAGAGGAAGGCTCTTTGGAACAAAAAGGAAAGAATCTTTCCTTTTTTTCCTGCTGCTGTTGAGCTGGTCTCTCTCCCATTGTCTGAGTGCCAGAGCTGCAAGCCTATCCTGCATCCCTTGTATCTAACATACTGGCCGTTCTACAGCAGATGCAAGGGAGGCAGTGGGACTGTTCAACTTGTGATGAGGCGCTCCAACAACCTCAAAAGTAGATGAGTACAGGTATCTTTATAATATGCTGTGCGGGAGGAGGAAGGAAGTACTCTGGCCCTGCTTGCTTGTGCTAATTGATAACTTCTGCTGCAGCTATTCATGCTTTTTAAAAGAAAATTGCAACAAGTATATTTATTTATAAGCAAAGAATAAAAACCTAACAGCTTCATCAGAGTGTCAAGCTAGAATGAAACTGCATTTAGAATGCTTTATGAAGGCAAAGGCTGCAGTTGCTCAGAGTTGGAAACTATTTACCTGGAAACCTAGATATATTCACAGAGTTGTAAAAAATAATTTTAAAAATAAAACATTACATTGTTGTGATGCACTGCATGACAGTAGGGCCTCGTGGATAGAGACCTGGGATTCAGGAAACCGGAGGGCCACTGGCCTGCTGGGTGAACTTAACTAATTACTTAACTTCTCTATGCCTCAGTTTTCCTATCTGTAAAATGGGGATAATGATACTTGCCTCCTTTGTAACATGCTTCCAGATCGACTAATGGAAAAGCACTACAGAAGAACGAGGTAGTATAAAATTGTATTTGTTACTTGAGCCTAACTCTCAACAGGTTGTTTGGATTTTTTTGTGCCCATGCTGACAGATCAGGTTCATGTTGGCACCATTTGAGCTGCCTTTTTTCTGCTTCCTTTAAGGTCAGATTCAGTTTCTTTTGTTGGAGCCCACCCTGATGGGAAATGTTGTCTTTTGTTTAACAGGTACATAGTGAGAGAGGTTTCTTGTTTTGGAACAGGGTAGAAAATAAAACAAGAATCACAAACAAGAGATCACTGTGAAAAGCAGAGCTAGCTAGGCTATAGGCTCCAATAAGACAGAGAGAACTGGTTAAGCAAGATGAAACCTGTATGTGTGTAATATATATGAAAGTTCTTGGCCTCAATCACTGTTCCTCTCTCTCTCTCTCTCTCTCTCTCTCTCTTTTTTTTTTTTAAGCGAACCAACTAAGAGTGTGTGTCTCTCTCTTCAGACCCAGAAAGTTTCTTTTTGCATTGTAGGAAAACCGGGATCCTTTGTTCTTCCAAATAATCCCCTTGTGTTGAAGTCCAGTTATCCATTAAGGCCCCAGTGCTGCAATTGGCTGTGTGGGAGTGCAGGGGTGCACATGTGTGCAGTCAATTACGGGATCGGGGTGTCCATCTTCTAAAACCAACTTAAGGTTGCCCGATTTATATATTTTTTTTGTCCTAGCCTTTGCATGCAAAATCCTCTTTGCTAGCTCCCTGCCTCATTCATAACCATTACTTTTATGTATCCTTAAATAGCATTTTCAAGATGGGCCTTTGTCTATCATAATGACCTCTCTGGAACATCTTTCATGATGCATATTTAGCTAGGCAAACTTTGCCCCAAAGCCACGAGTGTAAGTTAAAAATAGTTAAATAACATAAAAGGTCAAAAGGTTACTATGCACACAATTCTAAATTGGATATTCAGCCATAGTCTGTCTCTGTCTCTCTCTCACACACACACACACACTCTGTAGACAGCTCTGAAACACTCCAATGTAAAAATTATTGCATGAGTAAGGATGATAAATTATATTCCAACTCTTGAAGAAAAATGGAGAGAAGTGTTAAGTGGCTGCTAGAGATGGGCCTGAACCAAAGCCCAGATCCAAACTAACCTGCATTTCAAGCAACACACAGTTTGGGGTTCTCTCTCTAGTGAGGACTAACCATCTTTCTTTTGAAGGTTCTTTTTATTGTTAAAAAATGTGGTTCAAATATCTTCCTGGTGTAACTCCACTGAAATCAATGGAGTTGTACCAAGGATGACTTTGGCCTATTGTAGCGAAAGCTTTGTTGGTAGTTGCTGTGATATTAGTTAATAAAACTGCACTCATAGCATCTTGGATTGTTATCTTGTCAGGTCTCATAATCTAAACAGGATTAGGTCTGATGAGGATTTACATGGCAGACTTCCCACAACAATTTACATAGGTGGTGCAGAAGGTGATGTAGGTAAATCAGTAGCTGATACTCCACATGAGTCATTACAGAAACAAAGTCCAGTTTGTTGTTTGGAGTGGTGAGGTGCTCTCTGTGGGCAGTGTCCTCTCTGAGATATGGGACCAACGCTATGGCCACTTATGGTGATTAAAGATCACATATCTGTTACAAAGGCACTTCACTTTCAGGACATACTCAGAGTCATAATTTTATGATTTACATTTCAGAATTCATGACTCTTGTATTTAAAACTGTGATTGTGTCCACTCTTGACATAATACTTCATTGTAGTTAGTGTCCTTCTTGAAAAATTTCCAGGTGAAGATGGGTGTCCTGCACTATGGCTCTGCACCTCTGGTCAACCCAAACTGAGTCTCAGGTAATCTTGGTTCCTTTCTCCTGCTTCTATTAATTTATTTCTTACTTAGTTCTGCTTTTCTTTTAGGGAATGACCCAGCAATCCTTGCACCGATGATAATCCCATTGACTTCCAGCCTGCGCAAAGACTTCAAGGGTCGACCTTTACACTCCTTTCCAGCTTAGTTTCTTCTCATTTTTCATTCGCCTCTTTTTGTAACTTTTCTAGGTCTCCTAACTCTTTTTCTCTCTCTTTAACCTCTTACTCCTTTCCTCTTCCTTCCTTCTCTTCCCTTAGCCTGTCTCTTCTCTTCCCTTAGCCTGTCTCTTCTCTTTCCTTAGCCTGTCTCTTCATTGTATTCTGACTTTACCACCATTTCGTCTTTGTAGCATATTTCTGTAATAACCTCTGACACACTTCTCTTCATATATCTGAAGAAGAAACCCTTTAAAAAAAAACAAAAACCCCTTTACTCAGAAAAGTTTGATTTTCAAGTTGTTAAATCAGTGCAATAATGGGCAAGCAATAGAAATCTGGGTCTTTCCACATTTTTACAATATTAAAAATGGTGGACTCCATGATTTTCAGTGGCTGTGATCATTACTTCCTTGCTAACCTCAGTGTTGGTCACCTATTCCATGGGATAAAAACAGTATATGATGGAATTCTTATTTCTTTTATGGACCTATTTTGGTTACTTTGAGCATCAAGTCATAGCAGAACATGTTACTGGATTTGCAGGTGATCCTGATGCTTGTCCTTACCATTCAGGCTGTACATGTAGCAAGACAGCCACAGTCTTGTAGCAAAGAGGCTTACTTCTGTATAGCTTGTTGCTGTTTAATGAAATTAAACAGCAAACCCTTTGTCCTGCTCTAGCTCCTTACTGATTAAAAATTTATATATAATATAAAGTTTGGGTTTTTTAAACACTGGAAAAAAGTCCTAGTTCCTCGGCACTGGAGGTTCCCAAAAAAAATTACTAATTTCGAGGCAAAGAGAATACATTTGTCCAACCAATGAGAGACTTGATATTGTATCTAAAAGGAAACTTAGAAACTGTTAGCAAATAATAGAATGCTTGGACATTCCATTCTAATGTTCTAAATATCATCTGCATAATAGGAGCATTTAGTTATTTAGCTCACCTCTAGCTGCTGCTGTTTTTCTGTGGCTTCACATATATAATATAATTTAAATATATTTTATGCATAGCACAGTACTAAAGCTGAAAGGTTTGGCCAGTCATAATCAATTGAATGTTTGTGGAATGTGAACACAACCTAACCAAATTCACCTAAATATCTGAATTAATATTTGTAGAACATTTGTTTTGCTAGTTTGGCCCAACTCTAGACAGCATAGCTTTCTGATGAATACAACTTTGTCACTAACTGGAAGTAGTAATCTTGCTCTATCCATTAGTTACTGTATATACAGCTTGTATATATAATATTTATATTTTCCCCTAAGTTGTGAAATATATAAAAGTATAATTTCACTAACTGAGAGCTCATCATTCAGATGACAAGGTGCAATCAATAAATCATGCAGCACTTGTGGTTATTCTGCATGTCAACTCATATTTCCATGTCGCTGTCCTGACTGTTACTGAGTGTTTGTGTTGTTGTACCTTTCCACCTCCTTAGCGTTGATTTAGGAGTTATTATTCTGGGCTCATAGTAACTGTAAAAAAAAGCAAGTTCCAAGTGTGTCTGCCAAAAGGAGGAAATGAAATGAGCAAGTCAACAGACAATTCCACTTGTCAAACACCACTTGCCTCTATGACTTTGTTAAGGAAACCTGTGTTTGGGCAAGTTGCATGAAGTAAACAGATTGCCTTCTTAGTAGGATAACCTCAGTACCCAGTAAAGAATCTTGGTCCCAGCAGTTGTGGTCCTCAAATGAATGAAATGGAAAAACCAAGGCTACTTTTAAAACTTACAAATTGTAAGCTTCTGAATAATGCATTGCAACATCCAGACTGGCTATGTGTGTGTGTGTGGGGGGGGGGGGAGAGAGAGTTTTTAATGGACAACCAGACGGATAAGGATGGTATTATAAGAAGAGTTTGACATACCAAAAAAAAAAAAAGTACTTGCACACTTTTGAGATTGACTGTCAAATCATTTCACATCTGTACCTAAAGCAAACAGACATAATGCTAACAGCTTGCTACAACTCAAAAATGCCACCCACTAATCAGTCCACCTGTGGAATTATCAGTCCATCTTGCAAGCCGCATACCCGACTGCCAAGAAGCTTGACAAGAAAATGTATATTAAAATGTTGAGTAAGACTGGAAATACAATGTGGTGTAGTATAAACAGAATGCACTTGGTGTGTGGAAAGTGAATATGCCTTTTAATTCAACTTCTGAGTACAGATGATGACCCAACACTGTTTGCTCCTGCCTTTGCCAATTGTGAATGACTAAGATGCTTCACTGACTAGAAGGCATACACACTTCCCCTGTGTGATGGCTTCTCACTCTGTTTTGTAAAATAATTACTTTTTGCATGCAGGGGTAATTAACAATTGCTGGAATATAAGCATTTGCAGGATCATCCTCAACAAAAATGTACCAAGAAATAAATATTTCCTGTGTAATGGATACACCCTTCACTGTAGGACAAAAATGTTTTATTGAGAGTGTGCATTCCATGAGCATAATTCCTTGAGACTAAATTACACTGGTTACAGCACCAGATAGCCAGGTACTATTTAACATACTGGCAAAATAATCATTTCACTCTTTTTATCCCCCCAAAGCCCAAAAAGAATGTAAAACACCGAGACATTAGAGGAACAAGTTTTCTGGGACTCTGAGATGGGAAAAGAAGGGATGGGGAATGTGCTGCGAAGGGTAATTATTATGTACAACACAGGATCAGACGGTTGTGCAGTCTGTGGTATTGCAGGAGATACTGTGGAACGATTAGATTCTTTAGATACTATTCTCTATATATTCCAACCTCCATTTCCACACAGTAGCCGTTTTCTGTATCTGTGAGTACGAAATGCTATTTTAACATCTGTTCTTTTAAGGCTATTTGCTCTGGGAAGGCAGTGTGTTTTGCCATAAATTTAGGTCATTAATTTGTATCTGTTCTTTGTTTATTTAAGAAACAGGACAAAAGGGCAGCTGCTGAAACATTTGGCTGTGCCGAGGGGTAGTGGGCTCAACATGCTGGGGTTCTGCACACAACCAGCTTGAGTTTGTATCTACAGCTACAGGACAGAACTTTATGGAAACACTTTGCCAAGCCATGTGGCGCTCTGCTCTCCTTTGCACCAGTACCCTTTTAATTATCTGATTCAGGGAGGGGGACGTTCCGGAAAAGTGTTGATGGCATAACAGAAACCTAGAAATCTGTATGCAAACAGGTTTTTAAAAAGTGATTTTATAAGGCAATTATTTTTTACTGCATTGATTTAAGTGCTGCAATTGGCCAGCAAATCTAACACACTCCAAGTAAATATGACCTATATAATTAGGCATTTATAAACAGAAGCACAATAATACCTAGTAAATTGATTGTTAACAGCATTTAATGCTCTTAAATTGGCCACTAAGTGCAGAATAATTTCTAGGGTATTATTGATATTATAAAGCATTACAGAGGTTTTATTTATTATCTTAAATGTAATGGTGTAAACTAGGTGTGTTTGAAAAGGTCATTTTTTTGCTGCATGATTCTGTGACTTCTAACCAATTTAATCAAACCTGATAGAAAATCACGAGTATTTCCAAATATGTTTGTTTCTCATACAACCACATATATTTTAAAATGTAACACATTATTATCTCTGCGTGAAACCGAAGCCCCCAATTAAAGTTAAAAACAAATGACCTGATCCTGTAAACACTTAACTCACCATATAGTTCCTACTTATGGGGCAGAATCTGACACATTTATTCCGACTGAGTAGTGTTTTGTTCCATAAGTGATACCATTGAAACCAAAGAGGCTATTTGTAGAGTAAGGTACTATTCAACATGAGAACAAGTATCAGAATGTTTCTCTACAAGTCCCAGTAGGTCTAGTCATACTCCCAATAGGGAGTAGGCAATGGGAATTTTGCAGTTGGTTTCAGTGGAAGCAGGGTTAGGCACATTGACTATAAAGGTTGTATCAGTGGTTCTCAGACCCATTACTAGGCATATTCCATGTATACTTTATAGACACTAGTCTCTCTAGAAACAACGGTTTAAAGGTGGCTATTGAAGGGTTAGATGGTGAAAAATATTTTGTAAGTGGTCTTCAGGATGCCACCTGAGTTTGACAAAGGGTTCCTCTGGCTTTTGCTGGGTCTTTTGAAGGTACACTAAATTTAAAAATTTCAGGGGATTAGCCATCCTTATGGGGGGTGAATGATAGTTACTGAATCCAAGATCCTTAAAGGTAGTTAGGCATCTAAATCCCATGGAAATCAATGGGAGTTAGGTACCTAAATACCACTGAAGATCTGGGCCCACGTCATGAAATAGACGCATAGACTTTAAGGTCAGAAGGGACCATTATGATCATCTAGTCTGACCTCCTGCACAACGCAGGCCACAGAATCTCACCCACCCACTCCTGTAACAAACCCTTAACCTATGTCTGAGTTATTGAGGTCCTCAAATCGTGGTTTAAAGACCTCAAGGTGCAGAGAATCCTCCAGCAAGTGACCCATGCCCCACGCTTCCTCAATGTCAGATGGGCTGTGGCCTTTTATCTGCAAAGAATGAAACCATTTAGGAAAACATTGAGACTTATTTGCCACGATAGCTGAGTGTGAGAAACATTATCTGCCCAACGACTCTAAGTGCATGTCTGGAAGCATCAGAAATGCTGAAGAGCGTGTCATTACAGAAAATCCTAGCGGAACTATATAATAGGTATGAAACAATTAGGGTTTTATAGAAATTGTTCTTAAAACTGATAGAATTTGTATTCTATCGAATACAGCCATTGTATAGAATTTGTGTTCCCTCCTATTGATCATATAGAGAATGATGCCCCTCTGTTAATATTCTGTAAGTGGGTTTAAAAATTCTGCAGAATAGTTATTATTCTCCTCTTAAATTCTATAAGACTTTTCCATAAGAATGTGACTGCTCCATCCTCAGAGGTATGAAATTCAGACCCCCAACCGAATTAATAACTCCTGGAAATGGGCTTGGCAAATATGTTGCAATTTATCAGGTCTGTAGATAATACACAGGACTCAGATACCAAAATAGGAATCTGACACACACAAACAAAATAAAAAAAGGAAGAAAGAGAGAAATCCAGTGCTAATTGTAAGGTAATGTATTATTTCTGTTAAAGAATGCCCTGCTGATAAAATCCACTGATAATTCTGAATATATTAGACTATCTGAAAACATAAAATGTGAGAATAAGAATATTAATATATGTACTATAGTGATTACTGGTAGTGCTGTATATATTTAAGGTTACCCTGACATTTCATATTATAAGACCCTGTTTTCAGGTACTTGTGTTTTCAGCAAAAAAAAGTTCAGCTATTTCAGAGAATGAAATTGGGGAAAAATACTTTGTTTTGCCGATGTTAAAAAACTCTGACAACCACTTTGTTAAGCACCAGGGGTGGCTCTATGTTTTTTGCTGCCCCAAGCATGGCAGTCAGGCGGCTTTTGGTGGCGCGCCTGCGGGCGGTCCGCTGGTCATGCAGATTCGGCGGCATGCCTGCGGGAGGTCCGCTGGTGCCGTGCCTTCGGCGTCCCCGCCGCTGAAACCGCGGCACCAGCGGACCTCCCGCAGGCATGCCGCTGAAGGCAGCCTGACTGCCATCCTCACAGTGACTGGCAGGCTGCCCCCCACAGCTTGCCGCCCCAGGCACGCGCTTGCTGCGCTGGTGCCTGGAGCCGCCCCTGTTAAGCGCTAGTGCCTCTGTTCTTTGGAGTAGGGACTTGAAATTTGGTAAGGGAGACCCTGGTGTTGGGGATGTAACTTTGACTGTTCCTGTGCAAGAGTGCCCAAATTTGGCCAAGTTACAAGTCTTTGAAAAATCTGTTTGTACATGCACAATAAAGATTTGTTAGAGTTGGGCAGCTAAATTCTCTCAAGATTACATCTTTACTGAGTTTGTTTTAGCTCTGGGCTGTAGGGGCTGGCCAAGACTTTCTCTGCAACTGCTGCTGTAGGCCTCTAGAACATAAAAGAAGGAGCCTATGTCTCCAGTACTCTGTGCCCCCCTGCAGGGCCCAGGCAGTGAGGAGGAGGAGGAACAGGCTGATTCAAATGCATACATAACAAGAAGTCCTGGGGAAGAGGGCAGTGGAGGGAGTTTATTGGGACAAGGAGAATGGGGGCAACTGCAAATGGAAATGGGAGGGCAGAACTGGGAGGTTGTGGGGTGGGGGAGAGTGGGACTGGCAAGCTGATGGAACTGTAAAAAGGTGCCAGGGGGTGGGATGGAAGAGAAACGGCTGAGATGGGGGACAGGCTGAAAGGGATGGGGCAAAAGGGGTCAGGTGCCACTTGAGCACAATAGGGGAAGAAGAGTCTGTGCCCACTAGAGAACATTCCCCTTCAGAGCCTGGAATGAAACCCAAGATTCCTGAGTCTCATCATGCCTCTTCTGTCAGCAAATATCTGTGTATCTCTCATCCCTCTCTATTACTGGTCCATACAGAGGATGACAGCCTACTACTTCAATCAGGTACTCTGTTAGCTCAAGTGGCAGAAGTCTTTGCGGTGCAGCTAAAGGTTCCAACCATAGTGATGACCAATGTGGATATCTGAATAGTGTCAGATAATGGAATTTCGGGGGGGGAGGGGCGCGGGAGGGTTGCTTTTTTAAAGTCTATGAAACTACATATAAAAACAGTGTTAAAAGAAAATTGAGTGCAAAGTCAAGCACTCAAAAATTAGGACGTGCGAGATTTAAGATTACCTGTACAACCTTAATTTGTCCCCCTTGTGCATATGCATTATGATAGTCTTTAATTGCGTGATCATATACTATTTTTCCACAGGAACCTTGCCTCATTCAGTGCACAGGATCTGGTCTGGGTTATGTAATGAAGAGGACTGTCTGTAGGACTTCCCCTGCCTCATTTGTTGCAGAAGTGTGAAGTCATGCAGTGAATGAAGTAGAAGATTTCAGGAAGAGATAGTATGGTCTCATGGTTATAGCAATCAGATGCTGTCCTGGAGACCTGAATTCTGTCCTTGCCTCTGCCACAGAGTTTCTGTGTGATGCTGGGCAAGTCACTTAAACAATAGAGACAGCTCTCATGATTTTATCATGACTCTAATGATTTTGGGGTGGTTTTTTTTTATGAGAACACAATGAAAGGGGCCAACTCACAATTTTTCCCTTATTCAAAGTAGCCACCATTTCCCATTACTGTCAATGGGGGCTGAAGCCAGCAAAATGACTGCCATTTCTCTACTCTCTGCGTGTGGAAGTGAGGCTGCCCTTAATAAAGTTGGTTGCCACCTTCCACTGTTTTCAGTGAGATTGAAACGACTCCCAGAGGCAGGCAAAATAGCTGCCACTCTATGGTTTTGGGGGGCTGGCCAGTGCACAGGGCCTGTGAGGAGCAGCAGGCTGTGAAAGATGGATTGGGAGACTGAGGCGGAGCAAGAGGCAGATTTAGGGGTTGTAGAGGAATGGGGGGCAGGAATGAGGGGTGAGAAGGGAAAGTCGGGAGTGGGGGTTCAGATCAGAGACAGCAGGGGAGAGGTGGGATGTGAAGGGGGCTCTGGAGCAGGCGGAGGTAGGACAGGGGTGAGGAGTAGAGTGGAGGAGGGAGCCCAAACCAGTGGGAGGCAGGTGCGGAGTTGTGGGAGGGAGTCCTGCCCAGGAGAAAGGGGCAGGATAGAAAGTTTTTTGCTTCTTGCAAAAGGCTAAACCAAACCCCTATTATTTTCATGGTGCTATTATTGCTTATATGAATGATTGATATAATCTTAAAGTTCTTTAGTATATAAAACGGCAACTCATCAACCCTAAAACATAAGTTCTGTGTAGGAGTCTGAATCATAATGCATTAATTAGGCCAGTGGTTCTGAAGCTATTTATCATCCAGCCTTTCTTTTATCAAAGGAAATAAACAAGGATGGGAGAGAGAGTCAAGACAGTAATGTGATGGCAGTGGCCCTATTTTAGCGATGAGGAGAGCTCTCCATATGGTAGCCAGGGAGACATGTACATTTCCGTGTGCATTAAAGGTTGACTTTGTGACCTAACGTGTTCGTTTTCCTCACTCTCACATGGACAGAGGAGAGAGGGTAGTTAAAAGACAGATTAAAAAACCATCAAATCACGTTTTTTAAATGATTTTTGGGGGCTTGACTCATGATTTTTGATCTCTTGAGGCTGGCAATACTGCTTAAACAGAATTTTCACAGGCGGCCACTAATTGTGTCTTCCTCATTTTCTGGGTTCCCAACTTGAGACCCTGGGGTCTGATTTGCAGAAATGCTGAGCACTCACAGCTGCAACTGAAGTCAATGGAAGCTGTGCTTTGAACATAATAAATGATATGCAATGGTAAGCACTCTGAAAAAATCAGGCCCTAGGTGTCTGAAATTGGGCACCCAAAAATACTGTGCCTCTGTTCCCCATCTGTAATATGTGGATAATACTACTTCCTTACTTCAGTGGGATGTTGTAAAGATAAATCAATTAATGTGTGTGAAGCACTCAGATACTATAGTGATAAGTGCCATAGAAAAGCCAATGAAGAAATTAATATCTCTGTCTCCAGAGCAAGGTTTGAATACTGTGCCACACGTTCAGGAATAGAGATAAAACAAAATGGTGAAGAGTTGCTTACGCAGTGACCACTGGCCATCCTGTGCACTGAATGAGGCAGGGGTCCTGTGGAAAAAATAATATGTAATATGTGATGAAATTTAATGTTGATAAATGCAAAGTAATGCACATTGGAAAACCTAATCCTAACTATACATATACAATGATGGGGGTCTAAATTAGCTGTTATCACTCAAGAAAGAGATCTTGAAGTCATTGTGGAGAGTTCTCTGAAATCATCCACTCAGTGTGCAGCGGTAGTCAAAAAAGCGAACAGAACATTGGGAATCATCAAGAAAGGGATAGATAAGAAGACAGAAAATATCATATTGCCTCTATATAAATCCATGGTACGCCCACACCTTGAATACTGCATGCAGATGTGGTCGCCCCATCTCAAAAAAGATATATTGGAATTGGAAAAGGTTCAGAAAAGGGCAACAAAATGATTAGGGGTATAGAACGGCTTCCGTATGAGGACAGATTAATAAGACTGGGACTTTTCAGCTTGGAAAAGAGGTGACTAAGGTGGGATATGATAGCAGTCTATGAAATCATGAGTGGTATAGAGAAAGTAAATAAGGAAATATTATTTACTCCCTCTCATAATACACCTCTACCCCGATATAACGCGACCCGATATAACACGAATTAGGATATAACACGGTAAAGCAGTGTTCCGGGGGGGTGGGGCTGCGCACTCCGGTGGATCAAAGCAAGTTCGATATAACGTGTTTTCACTTATAACGCGGTAAGATTTTTTGGCTCCGAGGACAACGTTATATCGAGGTAGAGGTGTACAAGAACCAAGGTGCCACCAAATGAAATTAATAGGTAGCAGATTTAAAACAAACGCAAGAAAGTATTTTTTCACGCAACGCACTGTCAACCTCTGGAACTCCTTGCCAGAGGGTGTTGTGAAGGCCAATACTATAACAGGGTTGAAAAGGGAGCTAGATAGATTCATGGAAGATGGGTCCATCAATGGCTATTAGCCAGGATGGGCAGGAATGGTGTCCGTAGCCTCTGTTTGCCAGAAGCTGGGATTGGGTGACAGGGCATGGATCACTTGATGATAACCTGTCTGTTCATTCCCTTTGGGGCACCTGCCATTGGCCACTGTTAGAGGACAGGATACTGGGCTTGATGGACCTTTGGTCTGACCCAGTATGGCCGTTCTTATGATCGTCATACTAAGACTGTATCATGATGCATATGCACAAGGGTGCTGAATTAAGGTTGTGCAAGCAACCTTAATTCTGGAATTTCCTAACTTTTGAATGCTTGACTTTGCAAGCTTAATATTCTTTCAGTGTAGTTTCTTGTGTGTGGTTATATATATATATATATATATATATATATATATATATATATATATATATATATATATACACAGAGAGAGAGAGAGAGAATTACATACTTTATTTGAATTTTTTTCCTAAACCATAATTGCCAATACAAGAGAAAAGCTGAATCTTGTATACTATTAAAAAGAAATGATTTAGCAGCCTAGCTGTATTAAGTGTTTTCCTGAGCCCAGTGGAGTTGGGGCCCCCAGCTGTGTTTGTTGCTGTGAACAATAGAGCGAATATACCTGCAAGAACCTGTCCCCCTCACCTCATCCCTAAGACACGAATGGTAAAGAGGAAATGGAAAGTAAGGGGGGGGGGGAAGGGAATGTCTATAAACACTGAAAGTCAGTACAGTAAGTACTCATCTAGCAGTAATTCAAGATTAAAGCACGAAATATTCAATGAACCTCTGATTATGAGCATCTGCAAGGGGAGAAGGTCAAAGAAAGAATCATTTGATAGGTCTTCAAATTCTGCAGAAAAAAACAGTCTAGGTGTTGCAAAGATTGTCTTTCACAGTTACTCCTCAACACTCACAGATGCTGGTGGCCCTTTAATGTGAAAACATAGATTCCCCACTAGATCTTGGGCAGACCAGTTATATGAAAATGTGCATAATAAGTGGTGCAAAGTCACCAGAACGCTGTGAAAAGGATAAAATTAGCTTTGTACTCGTCTCACTTTGGATAGCTCTTGCTGAACATATGTTGAGAACTGAAGATCAGCATTTGAAGGTAAATAAGAGCAAAACTTCCTAAGTGCTGCAGATGCATTTTTTGCCTGTTCAGGTGATTTGATGAAACAGAGCAAGAGACACAGTCAGAAAGAGAAAAATGCATGAAAAGGCCAGGAAGACCCATTAAAAAATAGGCAGCTATTTGTAATTAGGGCCTGTCAGAATTGTGTATTATTTGGGGAGAGGAGGTAGCAGAAAATGTAGTGGTATTTTCTTAGTGTAATTTTTGCACAGAAAAATCACGTATGTGTTTAAAAACAGTACAACATATTGAAAATTTCAGCTATTCTGTCTTTATGACTTAAAGGCTAAATCCTGCAGATTTTGCTCATTCCTTACTCAGGTAGTGTTGCTATGATCTTGTGGATGGAAGGAGGTCTCTTAAAAAATCAGTTAAATGCTTTATAGATTAGAACCAGGACTTTGAAGTGGATCCAGAATCCAATGGAAAATGAATGGAGTGCATGGAGTACTCGGTTTATGTGCTTGTCTTGTTCAAGAGATGGGCTGCTGTGTTGTGAAATAGTCAGAGCTGCTTTGTGGCTTTCACAGTCAGCCCCAGGTAGAATGAGGAGCAAGACATGACCTACGCATGGATCACAGTGGCTAGTTCCTCACTCACCAGCAAAGTGTGCAATTTTAGGCTTGCTGAAGATGGGGCCAAAAGGCAGTTCACTCTCCTAGCTTAGTATTTGTTTGTTTATCACATAGAAGATGGCAAAGAGATCTGCTGGTTAGAGCAGGAGACCTGGCTTCTATTCCTGACTCTGCTGCCTACTCACTGGACAAGTCACTATAAGCACTTTGTGCCTTAGTTTCTCCCTCTGCAAATAGGTATAAGCACTTTGAGACTTCCAGATGAAAGTGCTAAAGCCGCGTAAGGCATTGCTATTTATTTCTTGTAACATACATCCTGGCCTGTGTCATTATAGCACTGGGGGAAAAGACCAAAGTAATATTTATATTCCAGTTCTAGTTGCACTTTAGTGACTCCCTTAAAAAGATTTCCTTCAGTTTAAACCTCACTATCCCTTCTCAATCACTGAGATAGATTCAAGTGTCTGGAAAGGTTACTTATTATTTGTCATTATGTGTACTCAAAATTCAATGTTTCTTTGGCTAGAAAGCTTAAAACTGTCTAGTTTGATACATTTTTAAAGGTAGAAAGGTTATTTAATAGTAATATAAACTGATTTTAATAAACTCTTTGTGTAATCCAGATTGTAAAGCCACTTCTGAAGGGGTGAGATGTTTGGAAAAATATACCATCTGTTTTCTTTTCTGTTAGTGTTCTGAGTTACAGCCAACAACCTCAGGAGATTATGCTGTATTGGATATTTTATTACTATTGTTGTTTAATCAATTTTATTTGTTTGCATGTGATTATATAGACTATGATCCTTTACTCCTTGTATACACACAAGGGCCACTGAAACCAATGGGAATTCAGGCTGTGTTGGGAATATGAACTTGGGCTGCTAGTTAATTTATTTTTTAAACTAGTATATTTTTTTCACCATCAAAAGTTCACAACAGGGAAGGAGGAGTGTCAGGTTTCAGTCTCATATGTTCTGTAATTCCGCATTCTGTAGCAATGCCCACAATGCTGGAATAATTTGAAACAAAATGACAATCTTTCCAAGTTTTGTAGAATAAATGCTTAGAATTGATAAGAGTTTTGAAATGCAAATGTCAAAATTCTTTAGAACAGCATGTGATTAATTCTGAAAGCACTGAAAATGTTTGGTGGTGTATATAATTAGAGATGGGGACAGAGATAAAATACCCACAGGTACCAAAGTTAGTTGAGATTCTGGAACCTCAATCTGCAAAACTCGTATTTAAAATGAGCAGAATGAATCATCTAAGAGATTTCTCATCTTGTCATTTTACAAGGGTCCCAGCATTGATTCTCCCCTACAATATTCACCATGTTCATAATCATCTCAAGTAAGGCCCTGATCCTGCAATGAGCTTTGCATGGGCTGAAACCTGTACCTGTGTGGAACCTCACTGAAATGAATGGGATTTAGTACAGGCACAGGGGGCTGTCTGCATGGAACTCATTGCAGGATCAGGGTCTTACTGTCTAAATTGCAGTTAGCATTCTGACATTACTACATGGATTGTCACATTCACAATTTTAATATACAGTGTAGAGACCTATTCCTGCGGCTCTTATTATCGTAGTAACTCCATTTAAGTCCATGTGACTCCTCCCATATGTATGGACTGTAGACAGGGGCTGTACCAAACCCACCTGAAAACAGGTGTTCTGTTTTCATCTCTCACAATGCAATGTTTATTGCTGACTAATATATTCCACTAAAGTTCAATTTTATGTTTGATGGACTTATGAGTATCTTCGGGGCAAGGAGACAGCTTGATGTGATCTCTAGAGGCCAGGCTATTGTGCTGGGAAGGCATGAGTTTCAGTCCCAACCTTTATCTGTCATTGCTCACTAAGCTTACGGAGACCAGAAGTCCTGTGACTTGCAGCTCTCTTGTGGATGGGTATAGAAGGTGAACTTTTTGTGTCACTCAGGAATGATACCCACTGTCTTATCAAGCAGTATATTTAAGGCCAGTATATAAAGAAAGGGGAGTTTATATAAGGAGGGGAAATAAAGCCTTCATGAGGATGCAGATTTGGCCCAGATTCCTTGCTGCCCAATACCTGAACCAATTTAATCCATAACAACTAGAAGGCCATTGTCTGGCAATGGTGGGGGCTGCCCAGAAAGTTTAGTGCTGGATTGGTGCAGTGTTAGAGGGAGTGGCCAGAAATAGAGTAAAAAAAAAAAACAAGGGATCACAAGAGGCTCACAATATATGTAGCCATATGTTATTGTTACTGACTCCTATGGGGCTATATATGGGTGCTTCTGGTTTTAACAAAATATTCCAATAGATCTCTCTACAGCAGCATCTATTCTAAAGAGAATCAATGCTTTCTCTGTAAAGTGCTTTGAATAAAAAATGGTATATAAGTGCTAATTTAATATTATTAGCTACAAAAATTGCTTAAATGAATTCTGTTGTAGGCTGAAATGCTTATTCAAAGACTTTTGTGATTCTGCCATATTCTGCAGTAGGGTATAAGGAGACTCATAACTTGATTTAAAAACAAATATTTTTTAAACAAACTCCTGATTTTAAAAAAAAAATCATTTAAAATGTTTTATAAGGATTGTTCTGCTCTCATGTTGTTTATATGGGTATTTTCAGCGGTGGAGGAACTGACCATCTGATTATACAGGGTAACAGTGAAAATGACACATATTGCTGTCAAATGCACAAAATAAGAAAACTGAACAAATAAAGGGAAATACTTTGCTTTTGCTAGCAAAATTAGATGGAGTCATCTTAATTATTACTTGTAACTACAAAAGTACTCATTTTCGAGTTCATGATGGCCCTTTAATTCTAGATTTGCATGTTTCTTGTTCTACAAAAGGGGACAGGATTTGTCCAAAAAAGGTGCTGTTAGCACAACACACTACTTATTTCTATTCTATCATCTGCAAATATCACTTCAGTAAAGACATTTTCAGGAGCATAAGTTATTCCTGATCTTAATTAAATTGAGGATAATTTAAATTAATATAAAAGATCCTTTGGGGGGCTGTATATTATAATTTCAATTACACAATGAATATTTGATATCTATATTTGGCATATAATGAGGATTAAAATGATATTCCCCAAACAGAGGTTTAATAACAATATAAACTACCGAGGACTTCATTAAAGGGAGTAAGGGACTAGAAATGAGATTTAAAGGTGGCCAAGGGGAAAATTTGAAACTTCCCAAACCCTTTTTAATAACAAATAGCCACATTTAAAAAAAAATAAAGATGAATTGATCTAGGACTGACTCAAACTGCTTAAAAAAACCCCTGCCTCTGAAATTGAGCTGTTCCTGAATTAAATCCTTGTATGTAAATACCATATCACCTCACAAAGATTAGTATGTTCAAAATCAAGATCCAGATCTTATTTCTGCAGCTCAGTCCAACTCTGCATTGAAATATTTCCATGAGCTCTTTGGCCTAGGGCTACACAGCACAAATCAGGATGTGTGTTTGTGAGGGCTACCATCTTTGCCAATATCCAGGATTGAACTGGGGACCTCCAGAACTGTACTCATAAATCACTAAAGCTCAAGTTGAGAGCTATAATGGACTCATGGTTTCTGTGGCTCAGGCACAGAATAGGCCGTGTACTATGCACTGACTTGTGGTTTATATGCTCACCTGCTCCTGTGCCAGGCCAAAGACAGGTGTAAATTAGATTAGCCTACATTAAGCCTTCAGCCAATAGTCCCACAGGGATATTTAGCATCTAAGGATTGGTTGGGCACAGGAAAGTCCCGGTCATGGCCTCTACACCTCTTGAATTTCCTTATGTATATCAAAACCTTACTACTTCACAGAAGGTAAATAATGTTCCTTAGGTTAAAAAAGTACCACATATATTTTGTTTAAACCACACATACCATAATCCACATAAACGCCATGAAAAAACCTGGCCTCATTAGTCATAACACTCAGCTCAATACCTCAGTATTTTTCAGGAGAACCTAATCTTCTGTTCCAGTGTGTCAATAAAGATACAGAAGGACAAAGATTTTTTAAAAATGTGTGCCTGACATTAGGCTCCTAGGTCCATTCTTAACATTGGGCATCCATTTTTGAAATTCTTGGTCAAGATTGACAGGATATTTACCTATTTCAAAGGAGAAAAATGTTCACTGGCAAACTAAGGACTTAGTCCTGTGACAGGATCTATACCAGTGGATCCATACATCCTCTCGGAGTACCAGTGAAGTCAAGGGGATTCTGTGCAGAAATAACTCTCCCCCTGCATGGACCCCTTTCCAGGCTCGGCACTTAAATATGTAAAGTTTTGCCCTATTGTAAAGAATTATTCCCAAATCCAAATTTATTCAAGGTAGCTGGTATATTGCTCCACAGCAGTTTGGGAAGAAGGTTCACTTGAATAAGAGGCTATATATCTTTATGTGTGTTCATGTACGTACTTTTAAACAATCATTTGTTTGGCACTTTGGAGAATGTCAGCATTTGAGGATAGAATATAGTGTTAAAAGTCCAATAGAAATTGGCTATGTACCTGTTAAGTGCAGTGTAGTGGCTTCGTTGCAGTTCAGAGTTCTAATTGTCTTCTAATTGTTTTTCTTTTACTTCTTCCTCTCTGATACATGGGTGCAGATTATGATGATGAATATATGTAAAATTTATTTGCAAACATTCATTTTTGTCCTGGTTTTCCAATGTACTAACTTGGCATAAATATTGGCAGAAGTTCCATTAATCCTCCAAGGATCTTTGTCTAGATCTCCATCCTGAGTCCTAATCTCTGTAATGTGTCGTCAGGTCTGTTCTTTAATTTCCAGATGGAGTGTAATTCATTTCCTTATTATTTTTTCCCTCTTCCCTTTTTGCAAATGTTGGCCTTAAAATGAGCATTGCCCCTGCTCTATTAACTTGTCTGCTGAATCTGTGTTCCATCCTAAACTGGGAGAGAATCTGTGAAGTAGCAGGGGTTTTGGACGTGAAGTGATATCTTTGCAGGTCCTTAATTCACCCTTCCAAATATCATAATTGCCAACAGAGGTCTTTTTTCCTTCTCATAATGTACAAAATGATCTGCCCTTTTATGATTGCCTTGAGAATATCCCACAAAGCTGACGGTGAGGGAGCAGATGCCTCATTCAATTCCAAATAGAAGGAAATCTGTTGTCTCAAATAATCCCTAAATTCAGACACTTTCAGCCAGCTATTATCAAGAGACAACATTTTAAGAGCAGATGTGTTATTAAGGCTGAGAAATGTTATGAGGACTTTGTGATCTGATAAATGAATTCAGTCTATCCAGCATTCCAACATTTGATCTTTTAATAAACTAAAAAACACAATATAATCTGTTTGGGGTGTGGAGGAGAGATGAAAATGCTCCATTAGAAATAGACCTGGAATGTCAGATCATCCTTAAAACTTTTTGGAAAACACAGACAGTCGTGATTTTGGGCCACACATTCTCCAACATAGTAACAATTTCTCCCATGTGTCATCAGATCTCCTCCTTTCATATTAATCTTGCATTTATGTCATGTGGAAGTGTCATGTGCCTGTCACTAGTGAACTGGTTAATTTAGAAACAGCAGCATTTATCAGCTTTTAGCAGCTATTAAAATTGCGAGTCTGGTTCTGACCTCACAGTTGTGTAATTATTGACTACAGTAAAGATACTCCTGTTTTATGTGATTGTGTAGAGGCAAAGGAATCAATGAGGCTGCATCCCAAAAGATCCTTCTCCTTAGGAGCATGTGGGTGGGAAGAGGACGGGAAGGCACAAGCAGTCAGTGGAGCCATGACTATACACTCCTATGCATCAGCCATTTGAGCTGCCTGGTTGTGTATACCTGGTTGCAGTAAATTAATTGTCATTTACCTGGTAGCAGTAAATTAATTATCCCACCTAGCAAAGCCAGGGAGCCTCCTGATGCTCTCCTGGGACTGTTTATTATGGGCTGTCACTAGATGCCACAATCTTGCCCTTAATTTGTGCCTTGTTCTACTGAAGGACATTGAGGTGAGTGAGTTGCCTGCACTGTTTATTGTTGATATTCTGTAGCACGTGCAACACTATTGCTGCTGCCCCTCATTTGGAAAGGTCCTGCTCTTCGGAAAATTTGAATGTCTAATATTTTACATCTGTCCTGTTAAGAAGTATGAGTTATACAAAGTAGTAATAACAAAGACAAACAGTACATTCTCAGTGCTCTTGAATTATCTGTAAATCTATCTATGTTATGCCAACCCATGAAAAATTCTACGGTTAGACTTTACCTAATCTCATTGAGAAAGCTTTATAAAGGAGGGGAAGTATCATTAGTCTCAACTTACATATGGAGAAACTGAGGCCCAGAGGACACACAATGAGGCAATGGTAGTCAGAAATGGAACATAATGCTGTATCCACTGGACTGAACTGCCTCTCTAAGAAGATAATATAGAGTATGTGATATCAACCCCTTTCTCTTCAGGTGTCTTGAGTTGGCCTGTGGGTACACCATAAGCATCCTCATGTGAGATCTAGGAGCCCAAGAAATTAAAATCCCTATAGAAAAACCCACTTAGAAACCTCAATGATAGGTACCATATCTATTTTGGCAGATAGTGGATACAGTTTTCAAATATGCCTAGGTCCCACTGACTTTCAATGGGACTTAGACACCTACATCACTTAGGCACCTTTGAAAAATGTCCCCAGTATTTCTATTTCAACACCTTCAGGGCTAGCTGCCATATTTTTGCTTGGCTTTGGCAAACAGTTGCAGATACTGGATTTGAAAAGGGACCCTGTGGCACAATGGAATGAATGGGATGGGGCCAGTGATAATCTCAGGCAACTGTAATTTCCAAAAGAAGGTCTCCCGGCACCAGTACCTTTTAGTATATCTGTATCTGCCACCATTGACAGAGAATCTGAGCTGCACTGGTAGCAGGAAACAAAGCCAAGTATTACTCAGACATGCCGTCTGGAGAAAAAAAAATCTGTGATGTTTTTATTTTTGCTTAGCTTTGGTCATTCTGAGCTTTACCAATAACTAGAAAAATTTCCCCTGGTGAAAAATTTAAAGTTGAGTTTTAAACAAGGAATATTTCAGTTATTTAATTTCTGAGCTAAAATGAAACAGCATATAGAAAAGCCTATTTTTCCTCACTCGGATGTATCAAATTTAAATTCAGAAACAGAGATATACAGTGATAAGTAAAGGGCTCTGGTGCATTTTGCAGGCAGCATCCAAGGACTCCTACAAGTTTCAGGCTGCAGCCCAAAGCACAACCTGCCGACCATGCCATCAGAGGGAAAAAATGAGAAATTATTAGGGTCACTGAATACTCAGTGAATTTCCACAATGTTGTAGCCCAAAGTTTTTTAACAGCTCGGCTTTCGTAATTGTGATACAAGGAGAATGTTCACATTGTTCAGAGGGTTCCAAATGCCCCATTACCTGTGTAGTGAGATGGTTCAGTGCCTGCAGAACGAGCTACAAAGTAAAACTTGTAAAAATCTTTGCTGCCGCAAGAGTGCGAGTGGGTCTTTCCTAGTACTTTCTGATTCTTCATCTAGGACTGTTTCATTGTTTCTGACTTTTTATTTAGTACATTAAAACTAAATGGTAATACATGAGATCTTATGTGATAGTATGTGTCTTAGACCGACATCAGGAAGGACAATAAGATAATGTTAGATGGTTCTTTATTTTGCATACAGAAAATGGACTGGCTGAATTTAACTTTATCCTAATTCTATTTCCTTTATTTTGTACAGGGTGATCAGGGGTACATATAGGAGACAACGTTAAGGATATTTGTGGAACCTTAACTCTGAATTTCCAATTTTTCAAACATTTATTTTTGAAAATTTTGCTTTCATTTGTAATCCCTATTTTGCAAACTATTTTTAATACAACCTCACTGTTCAAATAAGATTTTTTCCCCTGAAGTAAATAACTCCATAAATTAAGCTTCGATCAAGGATTTTTCTAAAGATTTTTTTTCATACTTGTTTTTATAAACTTCCTGGGTGAAAACTTGATTGTGAATGGAGACCATATTATTTTGTGGAAAGTGTGATGGGACCAAGAATTCTTCAAAGCTTTCCAGCTCTGTGCAGAGCTTATAAACTCTGCAGGAGTCTTTGTAATAGTTACAAGCACAGCAGGAAGCTCTGCTGTAATTCTTCTTAGAACCTTTGGCAGCAGACATTTTTAACCCTGCATGCCAATCAATTCCAATGCAGCCATTACTGTCTAGAAGATCTATGTTTCCCTGTATACACTGCCAGCTGAAATATGAACTTTGTTATCCACAGTCAATGGCTACAGGTTTTCAATGCAATACAATTTGCAAACTTTAAGACCTGTGTGCATTTCTCAAAAATTCAAATGGCACTTCAAAATTAAACCACACTTTCCAAAAACAGTCAAAGACACCAGTCCTCATGAAAGCTGACATGATTAAACAAATTTGAAGTTTCTAGGCCAAGACATTTTTGAACTAAGGTGTCAAAAGTTAGGAAATATCCACCATTTAAAAACATCTGCTAAAAGGCTTGGCTACTTAACACTTTAAAAACCTCACCTTCTCTCTCAGTAAAAGCATATGCTTATGCTTATTATTCAGGTGACTCAATTTAGTTTTGAGAAAGTTAGAAGGAATAGAAATTGTACGTTAAATGTAAATCTACTGACAGCATTAATTATGGAGGAATTACCATCTCTCCACAGTAGTGTGCCATCTCTAGACGTACATCTATCCCTTAAAAACAATTAGTTGCAAATTTGAATGAAACAAAATTCTGGAGGGAAACATTTTGGATAAACAGCTTTTTCTGTGCTTTTTTTCCTCCTCTCTCTCTCTCGCCGCCACCCCATTTCTGTTTGAAATGTGGGAACTGGTATAAACTGATTGTGTCATCCAGCACCATACTGCTACATGCTACAACAATTTATTTATTCCTTTCTTTTTAAGTGAATGGTTTGTACCTTTTTACATGAAGTTAAGAACTTTGCCTTCAGAAGATTCTACAGAAAATCATGTCGACATCACATCAAGTTAAAACTTTGAGCCATATTCTACTTTCATGTTTGCCTAAAACTCCCACATGAATAAGAGTTCTGTGCATTTCATGCTGTATAATAAATAGCACTTAAAGCAGAACCTATGCAATGCTTTCTTAGTATTTTGGGCTACGAATTTATCATGTGCTTTACAGAATATTGAGGTATGCTGCTTGTGCCTTTTAAATACCCAGAGACTACTGTTGAAGTCGCTCTTTACTAGAAAATGCTGCAAACTTTCCAGGGCTGTGATCTTCCCCTCCCCTTCCCCCAAACCAAAACAAAAGACACCATATTCCTGCCTCAGCTGCATTCAGATATACAGACTTGCCCATTTTGCAAATTACATGCAACCGAGCTCACTCTTAGTTTGACTAGCACATCAATATCCTAATAGCTCTGTTGTCTTTAAGTCTTAGAGGAGGGGAACAAACCTACAAAGTTTTATCTGGAGGGTATTTTTTATATATACACTGCATTGTAATGAACAGACTCTATTCGAGCCCTTGGGCTCTGAACCAAAAGTAGCAGATTTCACAATGCAGCTCTGCTGTTCCCAGCAGTAGAACATGTTGGAGCTCTGACTCTTCCTAATTTTCAGTCTCATTGGAGAGGCTTTTGTCTCCTTTCTCCTGTTTGAGTTCCCCCAAACATTTTTTAAATAGGACAATTAACAAATAATATAACACCTCACAAGTAAAAAGCTTCATATTTATATGCCACATAAATATCTGGAAACCTTGTCATCTTTTGTCTTATTGAGCCTCGGGGCGTTCTGTGCTTAAGCTGGGGGTGGGGGGGAGGGATGGGGAGAAAATGAATAGATGGATTATTTAGGACTATAGCATTCCTTACGAGTTGCAAAGTCCAATACCCATGTAATGTTTATGGGAAGAGAACTGTGTGCAACCTTTTTACAGTCTGTTGGCAGGAACCCCTGTAATTAAGGATGCAAAATAGTTTCTATAAGTTATGAACTGTTGAAAACAGGGGGGTTATAACTTTTTGAAATATTCCATTTGGGGCTGAAATTTTCTATGCTTGGTCTTGGTCTAGGCCTGCATTCCATGTGAAATTCACCCCTGCCCAAAAGACGAGCACAAAATCAGGGATTAGGGCCTTAGTGGATAGTTTTTCTAAATCATTAATTCTCCATAATGACCACCCTGCCATTCCGACATCGCTATTTGGGAAGGGGCAGTCCTGGCTATATGGGACAGGGATTCCAGTATGCAAAAAAGGTTGGGAACCACGGTCCCAAACTGTAAACAGGCAGCAGCTGAGTGCCTAATCTCATCCAACATTATATTTCCTCCACAATAGCAAAACCACTTTATGTGCATGCACGTAAATAAATGTCCCAGGGACACCCACTCCTTCTTGAGTGGTGTTTCTGAGGTGTGCTGGCCCATAAAACATTAAAGATGTCCTGTAGAGCTATTCTATTTTACTTTGTGGCATTACCAATAAATAACAACATTGTTCCTACCCTTTATAATATTTCCATGGATGATTTTTACTTTCTTTAATGTTGTTTCTGAGGCAATTAAATAGGGTTTCAGCGAAGCTCCACTAGACTATATCTGTTCCTGGTTGCCACCCTTCGTCCACCTGATGCATTCTCCTAAGTAAATAACTAGCAGTTCTACCACTCTTAGGAGGACATGAGGAAACAACTCTTTAAAAGATATTTGAATTTATGCATTGTATTTAGGGGGGAAAGTTACTGAGTCTTGAGAAAAATTAGAAAAACCACTTAATTGAAAGCTAAAGTTCATCTATATGAGCATAGACCAGCTATTTCCAATTAAGAGAAATTCTACCCATACAACTCTCCCAACAAGATATTGAATGATAACCTCAACCAATTAAATGAAAGATAGGATCACATCATCATAATGCTCTCATTGGCTGACTTTATTCTAAGGGCAGGACACTTCAGTTCGCAACTACTGAAAATTTGAGCATTGGGGTGTCCTGTATAGCACAATCTGTCCATTAATATTTCATAAAATATTTTTGGTTTCAGAATTTTTAATTGTGTTAACTATTTAATATGTGGAAGGCAACTCTGATATGCCAAGAAAATTCTCATATGGTTCCAGAATTAAGCTAACTTATTTTTTAATTTTACTTAGAACTGGGTTAAAACAGTGATACTTTTTTGTATCATTTATTGATTGTTCATTTTAATAATTTTTGTATCCTCAGAATTTTGTGGAATGAAAAATTTCAAGTGCCCAGTTTTTTTCCTACACATCAGCCTGTGTGAAATCCACTTCCTTGGCAAAATTTAATGTGAAATTTTGAGTTTGCAAGATACTGCTAGGATGATGGACCTGCTTTAGGAATAAATCAGAACTGTGTAATTGAATGAGGCTGTTTCATGTAGGACCCCTGACCCATTTTTTGCAGATGTAGGAAGGTAAGTAGTGAATGAGGTAGGAGATTGCAGGAAGAGAAGGGAAGGTCTCATGGTTAAAGCAGAATTAGATTACAACCCTACTTCTACCAGAGAGTTCCTATGTGATGTTTTTACACTTGTGGCCCCAGTCAGCAGCTGAGGATAGATAGTCACTTCCGGGGTTAGGTTTCTGTCCCTTCTTTCAGGCTTCTTTTATTGTCTTCACAATGAAAGAAAGAAAAGTGTGCAAAACATAAAATAAATAACAGTCTGGTTAGGGTTCAGACAGGTGTCCTCCAACCTCTAAGTAATTACTAGATAAGGCCCTTTTCAACCCATCGGGGGGAGTAGGGTGACCAGACAGCAAATGTGAAAAATCGGGACGGGGTGGAGGGTAATAAGAGCCTATGTAAGAAAAAGACCCAAACATCGTGACTGTCCCTATAAAATCGGGACATCTGGTCACCCGAGGGAGGGGAAGAGAAGGGTACTACACAGAGACTCTGCCAGCATGCTGCCTTCTGCTTTGGGTGCTAGAGAGTATTCCCTCTCCCCTACCATAGGCAGCCATTCTCCTTTATATTGTCCAGCTGAGAATGTGGGCCAATCATGAGGTGCTGATCTGCTGTCTCAGTTGATTCCCAGCCCCAGTCTGCTGGGCTTCTTTCTGGAGCAGGGTCAGCTGCTCCCTGTTCCCACCCACCACCCTGGGCTATTAAGGGGCAGATTGTCCTTGCTATTGTACAATGCTATTTAAGTCAATTAAACCAAACTTTTCTCAGGGGTCACTAATTGTGCGTTCCTTATTTTCTGGTTGCCCAATATGAGATTGTGGGGTTTGATTTGCAGAAGCGCTGAACATTCATAGCTGCAGCTGAAGTCAGTGGGAGTCGTGCTTAGAACATATATAGTGCTATATAAAGCTAAGTACTGTGTTAGAGGCAGAGCCAGGTTTTGCTAGGGGGGTGGGGGAAATGATGGGTCATTGATGGTACCATCTTCAATTATATCTATTGGCTTGCTAGTTTCACACATTATTGTGCCTACTGCACTCTCTATCCAGGCACCATAGCCCTCATCTTGGCCTGGTGCAGAGGGGAGGGGGCTGGAGAGTGAGAGGGGCAGCTAGGCTATATCTGAGTGAGTGGTATAGTGATTATGGCACATGGGGTCACGGTCACATACAAACCCATGCCCTATGTTGCAACACCTAGAGCAGGAAGCCAGTCCCAGCGGTGGGGGGTGTCAAATTAAAGTTGCACAGGTAATTTTAATTCTAGCATTTCCTAACTTTTGTGTGCTTGAATTGCAACCTTAATAATGCTCTCTTAAAGAGGATGTTTTTTGTGCACAATATAATTATATAAGACGGTGTGCTTTGGTGGCTAACGGAGGTAGATGTGTTATAGTGGAACCCTTATTTAATTGCCTCAGAAACTTAATAAAGTGACCATAAAAGTAAAAAGGCAGGAAAGGGAGAAGAAGGTAAGAGAATATAAGAACCTGATTCTACAGAAAGGATTTAGTGAGGCAATGATTAAACACTTATCAAGAGAAAAAGAAAAAGAAAAGACTGTATGTGATACATAAGTAAAGAGGGGCCCAAACAAAAACCTCCACGTCCATATAACCCTGACCTTCGAGAGTTTGATACCTGATCTCTAGTCCAACTTTGTGACTCAGACTTATCTCTCCATAGCTGCAATATAATTTGCTATTTATCTCTAACTAGGACGATTTCTGAGTTCTCCATGAGTCATCAGTAGGTTTTTATATAGAAAGCAAAGGAGATTCTTCCAGCCTCTCAGCAAAAAATGCTGTGCTGCCAGGAAGGCACTTTTGGTTGTTATCCATCAAATGATTATAACAATGAATTGCCAGAAATACTTTGAAGAGCAAAAACCAATAGTATTTATAATGCCTTCCTTATATCAGCTGAATACACTGATTCCGCTTTGCAATAACTGATATTAGACTTAGCAAACTGGCCTGTGCCCAGGTGGATGTAATTTATGGAGTAGTTAATTTCCAAGTGTGATGATACTCAGGGGCTACGTGCCAGGCATGGGGAGAGTATGTGACCACTGGGCATGAGTCTGAATAAGAACTCCTGTCAACAGTAAGTCCTCCTTTGTCCCTCCTTCCCCCTTCTAGGTACCACTCCTTCCAAGTCTGGTCATCTCAGTGAAAGCCACCTCCCCCTACAGTTAAGTCCAGTCTTTCCTCAGAAGAGCAAGCAGCAGAGACAGGAGGGACAGGTGGTAAGTGCCTGTAGCAGTGGCTATGGAATGGGGGTGAGGGATTCCTGGTATAGAGCCCAGAGCAGCTCTGTGCTGAACAGGTACTAACAGGTGAGTGGAAAGGCTGGATGCTTAGATGAAATGGCCTTTTTAAATCCACCTCAGTAAAGATCACAGGGAGAGGACACATGGTGGGGAGGGCATATTTTGAAGAGGAGCAGGAAGGAACTGTTTGAGAAGATGCCAGGGTAACAAGTATGTATAGCCATCCAGTGTTCGGAACCGGTATGCTTGTCCTTAGCAGTAACTAAGTAGGTCAGTTTGTTTCTTCAACTCTTTTTCCTTTTCTCACTCTCTGTTTGCGGGAGGTGATGGCAGCGGTGTTGGTAGTTAAACCCATTTTAACTGATTGCCGACACTTTATATGTGTGAACAAGAGAAGTCAAGGGGGGATACATGGGAAGAGCTAAAGCTGCTTTCTTATTAACAGCTGGTGACAATCTTTTTTACACAGTGCATGTCAGATTTCTTAGACTAGGTGGAAAGGATTGAGAGAGGAGCACAGTTATTTTAAAATTTTACATTATAAATGAATTACAGATATTTTTTGAAGATCATGGTCCAGCTTAGCAATTCTGCAAATGCAGGGGTTGATACTGCACACACCTATGCAAGTTAGTATCTTTACGTACATGAGTAGTTTCATTGAGTTCAAAGGCATTAATCCAATGCCTAAAATTACTCACATGCGTAAGTGGGTGTAGGTTTGGCTCTGTAGGGCATTGGTGGACTCAATGGATACCTTGAACTAAGTTTCTCCTCATAGTTTAAGATATTATTTAAAAAGTATGAAATATTACACCCAATTATTGTTGTATTATGGAATCAGTTCTGTTTGGTATGTCACCTGTCTCTTACATGTATGTACACTATAGCTGAACATACTTACAGCACATGTAAAGGAAATACACTTATTTAAACAGGGAGAAAGTCTACAAATTAAACTGAATTAATAATGAGGCTGGACAGTTGATTTTACGATTTTCTTTATTGTTGCCATACTCTGTAGTTGACAAATCAGTCTTACCCTCAGATGACAACATTAGTTTGAGCCTCTTTAGGTGAAGATGGATGGGAGAAAATCTTGGCTCCCATTCCTACACTCCTTTTATCTGTAATAAATTGAAAGATGCATATTTCATCTGCTGTGTGCACAAATTTTTATTTCTCCTAAATCTAACAGTAACATTTTACATGGAATCTTCTTGGATGTCAGTTTTTTTCACTGTCTTTCAAGTTATCTGGTTATTTTCCATTCTCTGGGCAATATTCGAGAAGGGTCTCTGCAGTGTTTCACATTTTACTGATGTGTCCTGTTGAAATTTTTGGCAATCCCTTTTCCATTTTTTTAACTCTTACTTTTATAGTAAATGCATCGATAATAAGGATATGCTTAATCTATATTTAAATTCATTTGTATATGCGTGTGTGTTTGGAGATGTTAACAGAGAATTGAAGGATAAGGGAGAAGCAGAGCACAGATTTTCTTTGCTTTTGATTGCAATAAAATTTTCGATGCCTCATGACCCCATCCGACTGGCTTTCGTGAACCCTTTCCTCAGGGATTGCAACCCACCGGTTGAGAAACACTGCCCTGGGCACAAAGGAATAACACACTTGTAAAAATGCTGTAGCGAACATATAATACTCTTAACAGTAGAGATGGGCATGAACCAGAGCACCAAAGCCAAGTCCTCTCCAATCTCCAGTTGGGAGTTCAGATTTTGAGTAAGATCCAAAATGTGGAGATTGGGCCTGTAACAGTAGTCACTAGAGTCAGAATATACTGATGACCCCTGTCATGTGAGAGGGCTACTGACATTTGTCACTCTGATCCAGATAACTGAGGCCTAAGATAAAGCCTAGGTTCTTACCAACCCTCGTGTGTGTCAAGCACGTACTACAGGGCCCACTTCTACTTAACACTGGTAATTTGGTATTTAATTATATTTTGTTACCTGTGTTTATGAGTAAATTGTTGATTGAAGTGTAATTTTTATGCCCATTACTGGATTTGTATTTTATTTTTAAAATGTTCTAAGTGGGGAAGAATTCCAACAATAACAATGAAATAAATAAAAATTCCATGACAGGTACAATATAAAGCCTATTAATAACTTAATAAAAGAACATGTTTGTATTTGTTCATTGCTTTACCTTGTATGAGAATGGAGAATACCGAAGATCCACAGCAAGAGGCCTACATTTGTATTCTTACCTTTACCTATAGTCTTTGAATTCTGTTCTCTCACCTGTTCATAATGATTTTGTACTAATCACTACCATTAATGGAGAAATATGGGCTGTGTTCTTGCTGGGTTAGTGCATCATGGAATAGAGCAGTTGTCACAAATTACAGAGATAGGTCTGAAGAACTCTTGTGCAGGCTGCTGGTCAAAGCTGCCTAGGAAGTATGGTGCCATCTCTGTTGCAAAACCCAAAACGCGAGGGAGCTGACTGAAATCCATAAATGAAAGAAAGGACATTGTAGTCAATGACAAGGGGGGGAAGAAGTCACAGATGACGTCTGCTATGTATTTTATCCAGAAAGATACTACAGAGGTTATGTGGAAAGCAGCATAGGTGACACAGCTCTGCATATTTCTCTCCTCAGTGGGGTAGTAGAGAATAAGAGACTGTGCAATGGCAAGTATCAGAGGGGTAGCCGTGTTAGTCTGGATCTGTAAAAAGCAAAAGAGAGTCCTGTGGCACCTTTAAGACTAAGGGCATGTCTTCACTACCCGCCGATCCGGCGGGTAGCAATCGGTCTATCGGGGATCGACTTACTGCGTCTAGTGAAGACGCGGTAAAATCGATCCCTGATCGCTCTGCCGTCGACTCCGGAAATCCACCTCGGCAAGAGGCGGCAGCGGAGTCGGCGGCAGCGGTCGACTTTCCCACGTCCTCACCGCCAGGTAAGCCGACCTAAAATACGCAACTTCAGCTACGGTATTCACGTAGCTGAAGTTGCGTATCTTAGGTCGGACCCCCGCTGTAGTGTAGACCCAGCCTAACAGATGTGCAATGTCAGTTGTTATATTCAAACAGCATATCACCAAGCATCAGTAGAGCTAGTTTGGCTTTCAGGCTTCGACGGCTGCCTTCCTTTATGGGGGAAATCCACCTGTTGAACCAGCTCCTGCATATCACAGAACAGCCATGGCTGGGGATGGCCTATAGACAAAGCAATAATGCAGGGAAGCCTTTGTACCTGACATGTGACTGGGAGGCAGGTGTGTTGGCTCAGAATTTGCCACACAAAACTCATGTACTCTGACCTTTCATTGGGTGTATGTCACCCAACAACCCAAGAGGAGGTTCCCCTCATAATACTAGCAATGGGTAACTGTTGCCTCGCTATGTGGGGGCACTGACAGATGTTCCCTTTATGGTTCTACATGCTTTGAAGGCATTGCACCCTAGGTCAGATTCTGCTCTCAGTTAAATTAGAGTGAATCCACAGCAATATCATTGACTTCAACAGCGTTACACGAGTGTAAATCTAGAGTAAATGACATTAGGGCCAGCTCCTACAACCCTAGGCAGCAAACCCAGGTGCGGGACAGGAAACTCAGCAAGGTTCCCCTCACAGTTTTCTGTACATTTTTCCATCCAGGGGGTAGATTTCCATTCCTGTGACCTTACCTTCAGACCGCCCACTCTTCACACCACTCCATAGCACTGAGCCCTGGTCATGTGACGCACCCTCCGCAGGTCTAGGGAAAAGGTGACAGGGTGGCTACAGCTGATTTATGATTTACAGATGTTTATTTTTAAGTATTTTTTAAAAAATTATGTATTTAAATTTTCACAGTTGCAGGAAATTGTGGGGATCAGACAATAGGTAGGATCAGACAATAATTATTTAATGACAGTAGATGCTAAGATTCAAATAGTTAAAGCTTTATACCTGTTAAAACACAAATTGTCAACATCACATGTCAAAATATACCAAGTAAACGTTCTTAATTCGAAGTCTAATAAGTTCTCAAGCAGCATTTTTCTTACTTTGCCTATCTGTAAATTTTTAGTTATTATTGACAGAAACATTTCTTCTCCAGTTTGTGTGTGCACAGTAAAATCGACATTTACCAATAAAAATATAATCTGTCCAAGCCTAAATATAGTTTATCCCTAGACTGCCACTGATTTTCCACATCACTGGCCAAGCAACTGTTGAAGGGGGATGTCCATGAGCACACATGACAGCCTATAAGGAAACACCTTCTTTTTATACTGACTTCTCCTGTCAGGAATGTCAGCAGCACTTTCACACAACATGCCAAACGTTAACCTGAATGTTTTCCTTAGTTACCAAGAGTAGGAATTCACATTGTCCTCAGCAAAGCACAGGGACTTTCTGTGATATAAACTAGGACAATAGGAAGGTATGTTTTCTTGACCCATTGCAGGAAATCCTGTCTGCCTTGCATGGAAATTCAACCTTTTCCTGGACTGTCTACTGCTCAGTTCCAGTGCTTCAAGGGCCTGAATGAATGTGTTTTGAAGGAAAGCAGCATTTTTAAAGGACTCTTACAAAACCTAATTTGTTCACTGACTATTTGGATCTGGGTTTCGTTAACTCTGGGCCTTGAGTACACTGAATTGCTGTCCAGTGATTAGACAGACAATTATCTGCCTTTTGGGAAATATCCAGTGGTGGTCTGAGCTAAATTGAATGGAGACCAACACAATTTTTAGAGTGATTCTAAACTGAAACACTTGAATATATCTTTGATAGGTCTGGGCAGGGCCAAGGAAACTGCCTGGTTTTGTATATTTTTTTTAAACACTGTGTTTAATACAGTAATTCAGAAAAGACTGTTGCACGACTGCGTCAAAATAAAAAATATGGGCTGTGTCTCGAGCCCCAGTGGAAATCACGCTGATAATTCAAACACAGCTGTCCTGCTGTGCATTTGTATCTGTGGCCCTCCAGGATGGTGACATGTCATAATAGCAATCCTGTCTCAGAACAGAACTAATGAGAGAAACATCTGTCTCCTTTTTACTCTTTTTCCCCCCCAGACAAATGGCACTTCTGATTCAGATTTTAGATTTGGGAAGCGCTCCCATATAAGCAGAAATACCTGTCTATGCTTTATTCTCTCTCCTGTTAAGACTGTATAGACCATTTCTACTTAACACTACTGCCAGTGTTGATTAAAAAATTTTAATCCAGAAAGTGACACAGTACTGCTGCAACATGAATCCAGACCAAAGCTGTGTGAATATAGGTTGCTTTGTTTTTTAAAGGGAATATTCCTGTGAATAAAACCCACTGATTCACTCTACTGGCATTAGTGAGAATGTGTTTATGAAAGGAAAAGCAAACCAACAAAAAAACCACAACAACCCACTATGTAGCTCTCAAATTGAGGCAGATGTATTAGCCTCCCATGTCACTGATTAATCATGGCTGTGGTCAACCTTGACACCCACTTACCCATTCCCACTCCTCCTTTTGTCCGTGTCATAATTTAGGCCCTGATCATGCAGTGTGACCCACCAGTTCTGGTGCCCATCTAGGATGCTATATCATTACTAATAAATAAATATTCACAAAAAGAGGAGTCGCAGAAAGTCTTCTACAGGCATTTTTGAAAACCTTCTTATGACTCTCACAATAGGTCTGTTGAATGGTGCATGGATAATTTGTGAACAGAAAAAGGTTGTCTTCCTGTTTAGGTCATTCATAGAAGCATTATCATTCGGTTTAGGCGACCAGTCATACAGTGCAAATAATGATTCAACAGGACTCTGAGCAAATGGGTTGCAGACAATCCCTAGGGGAACCAAGGTTTGTTTTCACAAATTGTTTGGCAGATAATTGTGAATAAGGAACATATCTGTAAACAGTGTGAACTGTGTGTGCATAGTTCACGGTCGTAAAAAGAGGGCTAAATTGGTCAGCTAAATTATTTGTAATGAATAATCTGACCAGCTCCAATCCAGACTGTACCTTTCTTCTTTCCTTTTGAAAGATAGAGTGGAATCATCCCTGCAAACATTTGTACTGAAGTCGTGTGAGATTTTGCTCTTTTAAAATGAACTTCAACAGCCAAATGTGTTCAGTAGGCACATGCAGCTCGTGCATGAGGAGCACCTATTGCCTACATACTGGCTCCAGGCAGCAATGCAACAAGGCGACTACTGCAAGTATAATCATATCATTCTTCTCAGGGTCAGGCAAATACACGCTCTTTCTCTACCAGCATGAGTGAGTCTGTCTGTGTGTATGTTAGTGAGGGCCAAATTTAAAAACCTTCGCAAAATGGGAGAGATGCACAAAATGCCCTTGCACAGTTAAAAAAAAGGGGGGGAGGGGAAATCTGACATATGCCCTTGTAAATGCAGGTTTCTGCTCACATGGTGGGTGCACAACTAGTCTGCATGCCCCTTCCCTACAACTTGGGCTTTAAAGCCTTGGTGCACAATGTGTAAAGAGTGACCGTACATCAGGGCTGCCCGGGGGGGGGGGGGGCAAGTGGGGCCCCCACGAGAATATAGTATTCTATAGTATTGCAACTTTTTTGTATGGAAGGGGCTCCCAAAATTGCTTTGCCCCAGGCCCCCTGAATCCTCTGGGCGGCCCTGCCGTACATAGTAAGGGCGTTCTTTCATCAAGGGTTTCCAGTGAGAATTTGCAAATGATGAGAGTGCAGTTCAGATGTAATATCAACAGATCTATCTATCTGTGGTACTTAGACAGCACCCATCCCCAGCACCATGCTATCTAGGAGAAGAACAACCATGAGGAAGAAATGTGAGCTTAATTAACATACACTCAAGGGTACATTATTTAATAGAATTCAAAATATATAAAGGTTTGTTTTCTCTCTTTGTCCTCTTCTTGTGGCTCCTTCCCTGTCTGCATCTCTTGACCTATTCTCCTTCCCCATCTGTCCTTTATCTTTCTCTCTAGCCTTTGTCTTTGCCCTCTCCCCTTTGCCCTTATCCCCCACCCCCCACCTAGTTCTTTCTCCTTCCTCCAAGGTGCCTGTAACTTCTTCCCAGAGTTATTTGGAAAACAAATATAACTGAAGTACATTTGAAGGTATTTTTCTGCTGCTTGACCTCTAGGGCTAGACAGTAAATGGGAAAGTAGGACAAGCAGGTACAATACGATGCCCTTCCACTCAGTGCTGCAGTCTGACCAAAAATTCCCTTCCAGGCCCCTGGGACTTACAATTAGCACCTTCTGTTCCATTCGTCTTCCCCTTCTGCACCAGGGGAATAAAATTAAATGTTGGAAGTTGAATACATGAGGTAAAGATTTACTGCCCTTAATGCTTTGTGTATCTTTCATTTCTCACCCCTTGCTCTGTCTTTTAGGGTGCCTTTCCTTCTGGCCTAACCTCTCAGCCTCTCTGGTTCTCTTTCTCTCACCTCTCCCTGCTCTCCTCTCTGTTTACCTCCCACTTCTCTTGTCCTTCCCTTCCCTCACATGTTTCTGTCTCTGCCCATGTCTCTCATTTTTCAATGTGGCCAGCTCTCACAATTTTATTGCAAGTCTCCTTGTGATAGTTGGTGTTTTTTCCTTAAGACCTAGCTGCTGGAATGAAGAGATTCAAAAAATTCAGCCTGTGGCAGACACCCAAATGGTTAAAATCTGGCAAAGCTATAAGCAACTGGAACCAGGGTTTTATAATGGGAAGTATTGAGTGCCAGCAGCTCCAACTAAATTAAACTCTGTCCCTGTACTATGTAGGCACAGTAACATTTATATTCACATTTCTAACAGCCTTCTAAACTCTGCAATACACTGACAAACACTTCATGAAGCTATCATTCCTGTTTTTAACACCTGAACTTTAAAATGCCACATGGAGCATTTATAAGGACAGGAAAAAAACCAAGCAAACATCCCAGCTTGAGTATGATGTGCTCTCTTTAGGCGTGATCCAAAGCCCATTAGAATCAATGGGAGTTTTTCCATCTAGTTCAGTTGACTTTGGATCAGGCCACTTGGTGCCTTTTAAAATTACAGAGGAAAAATACCCAACAGAAATGCTATGTGCTAAGTTGCCCTTTGCTCCTGTAAGAGACAAAGGTGAGGCGCTGTCAAATGATCTCTTTGTGCTAAGTATTTTAATTTATCATTAAATACTAATAAAAAAAATCAAACTTCAAAAATTCTGCTCCTCTTCACATCTATACAGTACATTCCATTTAATGGCCTCACACGTTAATTTTGTACTAGGATAGTAGTCATAGTGTTGTTGTTAAAGTTGGCCGCTATTCCGACATCCATATTTATAGTTGTACCATGCAATTTCATTCTATCTCTAGCTATAAAAATAATAGCTGTTTTCAATTGAAATATCAAATTCAGATGGCTCTTAGGTCTCTGTGCTTAATTATATGGGTGCAACTCCAGGTATGGGGGGGTGTCAGATGGGTGTAACTGAAGGCAGAACTGGCACCTTTTAATTTGAACTGCTGCCTATGAATGAAAAAAATTGATTTAATTTATGTTTAAATACGGTTATATTGCATCAACTAAAGCACTTTTTAAATTAACTTTTATTACATCCAGAGAGCGGACAAAGTTTTGCCTTCTGTAACGCTCCCTTGAGGGTTACAAAGATGTAGCCAAGTTCAGAATGCCGCCCTTTGAATCTATTAAAATCAGTGGGAAAATGCTAACAAAACCCAGGTTTCCCATAGAACTACATTGGTATCTGAGTGGATTCATTAGCAGAGATTTGCCAATTGCATGGAAGAAATGTATCTGAATTTAGCATTGTCTTCTGGTGAGACCGGAGCAGCTTCCTGTAAAGCATTTTTTTAAAAACACAGTGAAAATCATCAACAAGCATCGCAGTGAAACAACTTCAAGGGAATGCCATAAACCGACAAAAACAGGGAAAAGTACAGAGAAGGGGCAAACATATGTCTTCTAAAACCTGTGCACAATGGGGAGCCACCTTATCTGCTTCTGTAATGCGCCTTATTATGCCTAAGTAATGAGTATTAGAAGACAAACAGTATGTTACATTTCCTCTTAAACTGTACATTCCCTTGCTGTGCAAATGAATATGAATCCTGTGTGACATGTCATTGTGCTATTTTGTTTTTCTGAAATTTATGATTCCATCCACCCTGAAAAGTACTATGCCGAGAGGGAAATGGAGTGTAAGCAATGGATACCTCTGCATGGACACTTGGAAACATCAAAGATTTCACTATCAATCATCCCAGCATTTCTGTGATCCTCCCACCTCTGTCTTGAGCTCACAAAATCTGAGCACATTGCAGTGTTGCATTGCAATCTGATGTCTGGACAAAATATGATGCTGTTCTGGCCCTGTGTACTACACAAGTAACCTTGGTTGTTACACTCCATTGTGACTACAGCTGGTAGAACTGTTAGTTGTGAACAATTTATTCATTGACTTTGGCCCTTTTTTCTGTACATGTGTTATCTGCCAACATATTGTCAGTTTTACAGATCTGTTCGTTTTTTAGAATTCTTTGCACAGTATTTATGCACATAATTGGGCCGATGCGTTTTCATAGCAAGTACTCCTTAGGCTAGGATTGTCAAATATGGGTGCCTCAAGTTAGGCTCTTGCATCCATGTTTATGCACCTAGGTAAGTGGCCTGATTTTTTCAAAAGTGCTGAGCTACGCACCAGCTCCCATTAACAGGCCCAAATTTGTTCTACTATTTGTCAGGCAACTCCAAGTAACAAACCAACCTATACAACTCGTGATCTGCTTGCCTACCACTCCTCTGTTGTTATATCTTAATGCAGGGGCTGTATGGCAGTATAGGATCAGATGTAGCAGAGCTCCATTCCTTAGGCCTCTCCCTCCCCTTTCACCGAGTGTTGGTGGTATCCAGCCCATCAGTTGCTCTGCTAGCCTTACATCAGCAGGGAGTTCTCCCACAATGGGGAAATTACCCACTGATCATCTCTGACCACTTTCGGGCCACTCTGTGGTGCTTCTGGAATGCACAGTGGATGTAGCAGATCAGATCATCTGGCCATTAGTGCATAGGTGTCTCTAGTTAGCCTCCCACCCCAAAAACTGAGAGTTAAAATCAGTGACAATTTTTGAGAACATGAGGTCTAAAAATTTGCTGCTGGTGTTAACTCCACTGACTTCATTGCCATTGCCTCCGTGATGAATTGGACCCAGTGTGTGAGAGAACATAACTGACCAGAAATGACTTAGCTGGGATCTGAGAAGGGTTGCAGCATTTTCTGACCTGTGGCCTGCATGTCAGTGAAGTGAAAAATATGTGTCATGCCTGCAGTATACACTGCATGCTGGCCTTTTTCAGTTTTGTATGGACAGCTTAGCCTCCAGGCCCCCCTCCCTTTTTGATGCACCAGATGGGGAGGCAGGAGGCACTTTGTGTTTCTGCAGGGCTGAAAAGCAAATCTGTGCTTTCTAGCTACAACTAATGAAACTGATTTGATGAGCTGATTATTATTATGTATTATTATTTGCTAATCACTGACATGGGGTTTGGCACTATACCAAACACTGAGGTTAAGATATGATACTGGCCCCTAGACCA
>NW_020664436.1:14577284-14711328 GCF_002925995.2 Terrapene triunguis | reverse complement strand
AAAAAAAAAAAAGCCGCGAGCAGCTCCACCGTGCTGCTTTCTTCTTCAGCGGCAATTCGGCGGCAGGTCCTTCCCTCTGAGAGGGACCGAAGGACCCGCCGCCGAATTGCCACCGAAGAGCCTGACGTGCCGCCCCTTCCCCTTAGCTGCCCCAAGCACCTGCTTGCTGGGCTGGTGCCTGGAGCCGCCCCTGCCCCCAAGTTACACCTCACATAAAAACTACTTGCTTACAAAATCAGAAATAAACATACAAAAGTGTCTCAGCACATTATTATTGAAAAATTGCTTATTTCTCATTTTTACCATATACAGGACAAGCTTTGTTATCCAGCATGTTGGGGGAATGGAGGGTGCCGGTTAGTCAAAAATTCTGGTTAACTAAGAGTTATACTTACCAATGGAGGGAGGGAGTTTGGGTGTGGGAGGAGGTTTGGGGCATGGGGTTGGGGTGCAGGAGGGATTTCGGGGTGCCGGATCCAGGTGGCGCTCACCTCGGGGGGCTCCCCGCAAGTGGCGACATGTCCTTGCTGCTTCTAGGCAGAGGCATGGCCAGGCGGCTCTGTGCGCTGCCTCCGCCCGCATGTGCCGCCCATGCAGCTCCCATTGGCCGTGGTTCCCGGCCAATGGGAGCAGCGGAGCCAGTGCTCGGAGCGGGTCGGGGGCAGCACACGGAGCCCCCATGGCTGGTCTTCCGCGTAAGAGCACCAGGGACATGTTGCCACTTCCGGGGAGCCATGCAGAGCCAGGTAGGGAGCCTGCCTGCCCCGCGCCAACCTGACTTTTAATGGTCTGGTCAGGGATGCTGACCGGAGCTGCCACGGTCCCTTTTCGACCAGGCGTTCTGGTCAAAAAACAGACACCTGGCCACCCTATTGAAGATTTGTATTGGGAGGTATCAGAAATGCCGGTTTCTAGAGCTTTCAGGTTGGTAAAGTGCCAGATAACACAGCTTTTACTGTAATTATAAAATAAATCAATTGGGATATAAATATTCTTTCATTTCAGTGTATAGTATATAGAGCAGTATAAACAAATCATTGTCTGTATGAAATTTTAGTTCGCACTGACTTCACTAGTGCATTTTATATAGCCTGTTGTAAAACTAGGCAAATATCTAGATGAGGTAATGTACCCTCTGGAAGACCTTTGCATACCCCTGGTGGAGAACCAGTGCCCTAGACCTTACCATGTAAGTGTACACACAAAATAATACAGAAACAAACTTCTCTGCTTTATCAGAGCACTGCAGCTCTTCTAATCGGTGTATTACATTATCTGAAGCACATTTATCTTTCTGCTGAAAGCCAGGGTCCCAATGGATATTCTGAAATTCTATGAGGGATTATTGTGGACAACTGTCTTGCGCCATAAGTCACGTAACTTCTGTGTGAACTCTGTCGAGCCTTTTTTACTGTCATTAGGAGGTCCCAAGAGAAAGCTGGTAAGTTTTCAGCCGTTTGTGGCATGTGACACAGCTACAGCTGCAAAGCAGGTGTTGTCATAATACCTACACTCCTTACTTCTTGAAGCACCACTAGGGGACCATCCCCTCTTTGTTCACATCCATCCTTAAAGGATATTTCTTCCACCAATCCTTGGATACCAGAGTTAACACACCTAAGTCAGAAGTGCTGTTACCCCTACATTATGCAAGTGATCACTTGCGGTTTCAAATAATGTTATTATTTGGGCAAAGTTTCTCTAATTTTTCCCCATATTTCCTCCCCTAAAATACAGAAAACTAGTTGGGCCTCTCCTGTGGGTACACAAGGACAGCCTTTTAAATGTTCTTGTTCGTTTCCACTGAAGATTCAAAAAGAGTAGAATTCTGTTGAATCTTCCATGTAGATTAGATGGTTCTGCTCTCATTGAATCATCATGGACAATGATTAGGCAAGAAAGACGGAATATTCCTTTTTATCAATTTCCTTGGGATGAGTTCTGTGTCCCCTAGGAAGGATTAGAGCAATGCCATGCCATGGAGCTCAGCCTCACAGTTTGAGATATACTGCACTAGAGTGATTGCTCGGTGCTGGCATCTGGAACAAGCCACCTTGAATGACCATGTGCTTCTAGAGAGTAGCTATGGGATCCACTATATAATGAGACCCACACAAACTAAGCCTGGATTTGTAATAGGAATTTGTAAGCATGTGTTGCAATGCTGATTGCACAAAGAGATCTAGCAAAAACTGAGAATGAAGTGTGAGAATTTTGCCCATAATATGTTTATTCATCTATATTTTTGAAAGCTGTTTGAATATCTTTCCAGATTCTCTTGCCCCAAGCACCTGGTTCATGCTTTACCCCATCCTGGAGAATACTCAGCACCCAAATGTGTTCTTCAGCTCTGTCATTTTTCACTACAGCAGAAGAGGTAGCAGAATAAAAGGCCAGATGCACAGATGAGTGGAGCATACTGCTACAAAGGAAAGCAACTCTCTTTGGACACAACAAACACATGTGAACTTACTTGGCTCTTTGTAGTCCTGTTTCTTATAGTCTGTTCTCACAGCTATGCCAAATTAAAAAATACAAAGAGTTTTTCTACCCCATCCACAGTCTTCCTTTTCAACTATCTATATTTGGTGTATTGAGAAGAGTGGGGCTGTAGGAAGAAGGAAGGAGTTGTAAGAAGCAAGGACAGTCTTACGATTAAGGCACAGGCCTGGGGAGCTGGATTCATTTCCCAGTTCTGCCAACAAGCTTCTTGTATGACCTTAGCACGTCACTTAACCTATGTGGGCCTCAATTCCCAGTCTGTAAAATGGGAATATGATACATCCCCATGTCCTATAGGTGTTGTTAGGCTTCATTCATTCATGTTGGTGAGTTGCTCAGATACCACACTGACAAGTTCCATAGAAATGCTTATATGAAAGAAAGCGGAAAAGGAAACTCAGAAGCTGAGATCTGAAAATATGTCAATTCCAGGACTCCTAACTGGCAAAAAAAGTTGATATTTTTGCCAAGCGTGTTCTACTGATCTTTCCATGAGACAAATCTTCTTGTTTCTGAATAATAACAAAGGGCCAATTTGACATGAAAGGGAATTCCCTTAAACGTGCACTAAATTCTCCCTACACACTAAGAACTAAAGATAGTGTAATGTGCTGCTAGCAAGGAACTATTTGTCATGAGGAAAGCCCATCATTTGTAGAGTTTTCAGAGAAACCCTGGAATATGCGGGGCTGGCAGAAGGAGTTGCAAGTTTTTATGAGAAGGAGTGGGAGTAGGGGAGACTTCCAATGTTGGCATGCTCTGTGGGAGCACTTCTGGACCACTTGTGCATCCCCACAATCCACAGTGGGTCTCGGTACTACTTTATAGTGTGAGTGTGATTTTTTTATTAGAGGAGTGGACAGAAATTACTGTTGTGGCTTTATATAAGGAAAGCCGTGTTACATTACTAATCATTACTACTATTGTTAATTATTTAATAGTATAACACCAACAGTCTGCTAGGTGTGAAAAGTTCCTGTGAACAATGAATCCTGAGTCAGAGAGATTTGCCAAGATTTTCAGACGTGACCAGTGGCTTTGAATGCCTCAAGTTTTGGGTGCCCATCATGAGATGCTTTAAAAGGGCTTGATTTTCAGAGGGCAGATGTTTAGAACTTTTTGAAAATCAGGTCCCTTCTAAAAGTCACAAGTTGGGTACCCCACTCAACATCAACAGCAGCTTTTAAAAGCTTGGCCATTGTGTGACTGCAGTGGTTTTGAAGAAGCTGTCTCAGACTGGTGCAGCAGGAGGATGTTAAATAGCAGCTATTGAAGTTAGACATTTTAAAATCAGCAGGTCCAGATAACTTGCATTCAAGAGTTTTAAAATCACTGACTGAGGACAGTTAATGTTGATTTTCAGTAAGTCTTGGAACACTTTGAAAGTTCCAGAAGACTGGAAGAAAGCTAATGTTGAGTCAATATTTTAAAAGGATAAACGGGACAACCCGGATAATTATAGACCTGTCGGTATCACATCATTCTCGGTCAAGATAATGGAGCAGCTGATATGTGACTTGATTAATCAAGACTTAAAGGAAGGTAATATAATTAATGCCAATCAACATGGATTTATGTAAAATAGATCCTGTCAAAGTAATTTTTTTGACGAGATTACAAGTTTGGTTGATAAAGGTAATAGTGTTGATGTCATACTTAGACTTCTTCTGTAAGGGATTTTACTTGGTATTGCACAACATTTTGATTAAAAAGCTAGATCTATATAAAATTTAACATGGCACACATTAAATGGATTAAAATATTGCTAACTGATAGTCCTCAAAATGTAATAGTAAACAGAGAATAATCATCCATCAGGTGTGTTTCTCGTGGGATCCTACAGGTATCAGTTCTTGGCCCTATACTATTTAACCTTTTTATCAATGACCTGGAAGAAAACAAAATCACAATTAAAAGTTTGCAGATGACAAAAACTAGGGGAGAGGTACATAATGAAGAGGACGGGTCACTGATACAGAGTGATCTGGATTATTTAGTAATCTGGGTGCAAGCAAACAATATGTGTTTTAATATGGCTAAATGTATGCATCTGGGAACAAAGAATATAGGCCATATTTACAGAATGGGGACTCTATTCTTGGAAGCAGTGACTTGGAAAAGGATTTGGGAGGGGTGGTGGATAATCAGTTGAACATGAGCTCCCAATGCGATGCTGTGGCCAAAAGGGCTAATGTGATCCTTGGATGCATAAACAGGTGAATCTCGATTAGGATTAAAGAGGTTATTTTACCTCTGTAGTTGGCATTGGTGAGATCGCTGCTGGAATCCTGTGTCTAGTTCTGCTGTCCACAATTCAAGAAGCATGTTGATAAATTGGAGAGGGTTCAGAGAAGAGCCACAAGAATGATTAAAGGATTAGAAAATATGACTTAGACTCAAGGAGCTGAATCTATTTAATTTAACTAAGAATGTTAAGGAATGACTTGATCACAGTCTAAAAGTACGTATATGGGGAACAAATATTTGATAATGGATTCTTCAGTCTGGCAGAGAAAGGTATAACATGATCTAATGGGTGGAACTTAAAGCTAGACAAATTCAGACTGGAAATAAGGTGTAAATTTTGTAACAGTGAGGGTAATTAACCGTTGGAACAATTTACAAGGTGTTGTGGTGGACTCTATCACTGGATATCTTTAAATCAAGATTGGCTGTTTTTCTAACAGATATGCTCTAGGAATTATTTGGGGGAATTAAGATAGTGTTTGTTATATAGGAGGTCAGATTAGATGCTCACAATAGTCCCTTCTGACCTTTGAATCTACAAATTTGTGAATTGTATGTTTGTCCTTGGTGGTAGCCCAGAAATCGCATCCTGGATTATGACTCCAACTCTAAGAGGTAGAGCCAAGAGTAAGAGATCTAGCCTACAAAAATCTCAACAATGGCAGCTGGTGTGCTGTGGCCACTGCCTTTTGTGCTGACTAGTACTGTCTGATTCTTATCTTGTGCTCTCCATATCTGCTTATCATATTCACCTGTTGTCTTGTCTTATGCTCCTTGAGGCAAGGATTGTCTTTTTTTGTTCTGTGTTTGTGCAGTGTTTGTGCAATGCCTAGCACAATGGGGTCTGCTCCGTGACTGGAAGCCCTAGGCAGGGCCGGCTCCAGGCACCAGCTTGGCAAGCAGGTGCTTGGGGTGGCCACTCCGGAGAGGGGCGACAGGTCCAGCTATTCGGCGGCAATTCGGTGGACGGTCCCTCACTCCCGCTCGGAGCGAAGGACCTCCCACCGAATTGCCGCCGCAGATCGCAATTGCGATCGCGGGGTGTTTTTTTTTTTTTTTTTTTTTTGCTTGGGGTGGCCAAAACCCTGGAGCCGGTCCTGGCCCTAGGCACTACTGCAATACCAATAAAGTAACTTAATAATATAGTTCCTTAAATCTAACCTATCTAGAATTCAGTCTTAGAAATGGTTTTCTTTTGAGATAGCTCCCTCACCCCAAAAATAAAACACCTCCTGCTGCCAATGCTAATAAAATGTTAAGCCATCACTATAGACATATAGCAGAGGTTATGTCTGCTTATTTTTCCAGGCCATGCTGTAGTTGCCTTAGCTACAAAACTGGAATAGTTAAAAACTGAGAGGTAAAAATTCATGCATACTTTAAGCAACTGCAGAAGGAAGTACCTATGGGTGAATAAGGAATTTTGTGACTTCGAAGGTGGCATATTTCAACACCAGCCAGTGGTGAAAGCTTCTGAAATGATAACTTGGAATGATGGGGTAATAATGTGGACCACCTTCCTCAGAAGTGTATCTCACAATTGAAAAGTCAAACAAAGTTACTCTGCCTTAGAAGAAACTCGAGACAGAAGTTGGGAATTAAGAAAACCCCGGTGATCAACTTCTTTTCAGTTCATTTACTTAAAACATTAAGGCAGAATACAAAATATTAGGGGGCTGTTGAGGCCACGGATGTTTGCAAAACAGTGAGGAAGACTAAAAGTGGCATAAACTGTAGCTGGGTGGGTATTTTTTGTAAAGGTGTATGAAGCAGGAAAGATTTGCAGGTTCAGCTTGGATCAATACTTCAAAGACAACATGTTTATCTGAAACTTGGTTTAACTTCCTTCCACCAGGCAGAACCTGGATGGCAGAAAATCCTCCTGCTGTCAGCATGCCCAGGTGCAAGTTGTCTGCAACCTCCTCTCTGTTAGGGAATTGGTGGATGCAACCTAAAAAGTGAGCAGGGATAATCGGAGAGGGGCAGAACCAAGAGACTTGGAGATGTTCTGATTCGGCACACAGGGTTCCTGAGTGAGTGAGCCAACATTCCTGTAGGGGTTCCTGCTCCTGACTAGCCCTCCTCCTGCTCACCCCAAAATACAAGTGTTGTGTCTTAAAGGCATAATCACACCCTAAATAAATGTACTGCAGCTCAATACTTTGACAGCCAGGATCTGAATGTTGTAAAGAAGTATTTGGATAGGAGAGTAAATATAATGGAGTTTGAGGCAGCCTACAGCCAGGGGGCAGCAGGCATTATACTAGAGAAGTTCTCAGACTGGAGAGCCCTCTAATGAGTGAGTGGAGTAAAGCATTCCTCCCCCGGGAAAAATGAAGTGTATGCAGGGATTAACAGAAGGTTACTAGGGGAAAACCCGTTTGAACAAAGTAGCAGTTTTCCATTCTCTCTTACCGACAGCTACGGCCAATGGCACAAGAATGGGGTGGGAGTTATCCATAAATAGTCTGGCTGCTGTTTGTCAGAGACAACGGTTGAAATGTTCTTTCACAATTGCTACTTTAGCATGTACTAAAAATGACAAAGCCATCCAAATGAAATGGCCCCGCTGAGAACCTTCATTCCAAATCACAGCAATAAAACCACGGGTGGGTGGTCTTCATCACCGGTTGGCCTCATTATCATTTCATTGTATTTATATGGCCTACTGCTCTATGGAACTCCCCAGTACTTTAAAGCATTTCATTCACGGGGGCGGTTTGACATTCATATTTATATGCCCTTGTTGTATTCTCCTATTCTTGGGATCGAAGCCTTTTGTGAAATGGTGTGAGGAAGATGTGTATTCAAATCTTGGCCCAATGACTTGGCTATTGTAATGAAACAATTGAGAACATTGAGAATTCAAACATCCTGGACCCAATCCTGTTCCCACTGATGTTGAAGGTTTTGGTAGTGTCTTCAATGAGAGCAGGACCAAGGCCCGTAAAAGAAAGACAACTGTATGGTATATTCTTTTTTTTTTTTTTTTGCTTCAAGAGGTTTTGTGCCTTCTCTATATAAGAATCTTATTGATTATGGTTTTATTGATAGAAATCAATTTTAAAGAAGTAGGTCTCAATCATACTATAGAAGTTAATGCCAAAGCTCCTATTGACTTCAACAGCAGCAGGATCAAATCCTAAAGATATTTTTCATTAATGTTGAAAATGCATCACCTTAATATACCATTTTCAAGGAAACACTTGATAGAATAGTAAAGATGATTGACACATGAAGTATTATTTTTAATTTCTTTGTGTTTTGTTTTATAGTCAATGTACCATCTTCCCGAGGCAGAGGAAAGCTGTTACTTGCAGGATGCTGCTGTTCTTCAATAGAAGCTGAAAACTGGAATAATTTAATCCAAATTGAGAAGGGCAAGATTCTGAGCCCTTTACTCATGATGAAGAGTGTCTTACTCCACACATAGTTCCATTGACTTCAGTCATTATGCAGATCTTATTCAGACCAAACTCCATATATTTCAATGGCATTTAGCTGAACTAAGGACTGAGTAAATTTTTTTTAAAAAACTGTATTTACTTTTAAAATATTAAAAAGATATATATCCAAGGCTCATTAGTGCTGTAGCATCGTTAATAATACAATAAAATCCCAGCACCATTAAGTAATCATGTCAACAGAAACTCAGCCAAGCAACCACCTACAGATATGCTTTTCCATCCCTTTATCATTATGGGAAGCGTCCTCTCCAAATCCCCTGTCAAACAGCTGAGTTTTACAGCATCGTAGTAGGTCACAAAATTGGGGCTATTTTGGACAAAAGGGTGGATCGAAGTCCAGTGTCATGGTGTCCTTGCGAAGAATACCCTGGCATTTCTTCAATGGCAAAAACTGAATGACTTCAGAATCTGGTTCAATGAAATTAGAAAGTTTCAGAATTAGTCTTTTTTCACAATTTATTTCAAATGTCCAAATGCGCCGTTTTATGAAAAACCTTTGAAATTTTGCAATTTCACTAAAAATAGGACCCTTTCTGAGTGAAAATGGGTTAATTTTCCCTAAAAAGGGATCCTCCTTTTGAGGAAACATTTTCAAATTTTAGAAATTACTATATTCCATTTGGACAAAGTTCAATTCTACATCAAAGCAATTGAGAATTTGAAATTTTGTATGTTTCAATATGGTATTGGCTTTGGATGGAAATGCTGTGAAATTTGAGTTTATAAAATAACCAAACTGCAAAATGAGTATGAAATTACAAACCTCTTTTCATGCACATGTTTTCCTCAATTTCATGTATTAAGATAACATTTTCTAAGAGGAAATAGAAGCCCATCCATGCTGCAATGCTGTAGGGTACTGGTATTTGTCCTTAGAATGTAACTTGAATCTTACTCTGAAAGCCCTTTTACAGGGGAAATTTATTTTATTCAGAGACTCCTACCTTATTCACTGCTTTTAGGGTAGATTCTCAGAAATTTGAGAAACCAGCAGAACCAACTGCTGCAATAGAGGTGTGAAAATTCTGGGTTGGTAGCAGTAGAGTTTTTGGAACCCACAGACTCAGTGGGAATGAGGAAGGTACACCAAATCCACCTGCGTAGAGATGTGAACTGCTGGTGCTTCTGGAGCAATGGACACCTCACAGCGTAAGCTTTCCCCATGAGCCCCAATAACATTCCAGACCAGGTCCTGGCCCTTTCTATGGACCCTGGTACCACTCTTGTTGCACTTCAGTAGCTTCCTGAGGATTCCCTAGGAGATTTCTTAGCTGCAGCCACCCTGCTTTGAGTCCATGATTTAGGGAGAGTTCCAAAGTGCTGCTGTGCTGTCTCTCATTTCCCCCATTGCCGGAATTGCCCTTTGGGGACTGTTGCACCTATACCTAAATTAGAAGGGTTGAACTAGCTCCCAGTCACCCTAGGCACCTGAAAGATGACACAAAACTAGCTTTATGTTCCCCATCCTCCCACCCACATCAGGCCCTAAGCTTAGTGGAACTCAGCCAGACGGGAGAATCTGTCCCCACCCTCTGCTGTACTGACAGGAGGGACAGGGAAAGACATCAGCCTGATGCATTCTGTGCTGACTTATTCCAGCTTGTGCCTGAAATAAGTTAGGCATGGCAAATGCATAGGGATTCTATCATTTTGTGGGGCAATATATACAGAGCTGGCTTGCTCTGAGGCTATACCCCTGTTCTCAGAACTCTGGGCTACACTGCTGATTTTTCCCAGTTTTGCTCATTCCAGACATATAAAGGAGCAGCTGCTGCTCATGTCTGCATGTGTTGTTGCCCAGTGAGGAGTTCAGAATCTGTCTTGGCAAAGGGCAAGGGCCTAAAATCTTCAGGTACAACTCCATGGAAAATAAATGGAAAAAAAAATATGAATCAAATTTTAAATGCATTTGTTTAAAATTTTCTCACAATCATAGTTGGAACTGGGGAAAAACACCATTTATTTATGCTTGTGTGATTTAGAAAGAGTGACATGGGATTTTTTTCCACATTTTCTTTACAAATAAAAAACATTACCCTCGGACAGAGAATCAGCGTGGCAAAGGGCAGGGTTCTCAGAAATTACAAGTACCTGAAATACAGGGACTCCTAAAACAAATTTTGTTTTACAAACTTTTAGTGTGAATGGAAAGACTGTGGAAGAGTGCTAGTCTGACAAGCCATTGGAGACTGAATTCCTTACTTTATCCCCAGAACAGATACAGGGCAGGCAATGAGAATGTATGCTTCCCCCATCTGCTTTACCAATATGTCAATACTGACCTGCAGGGTCCACCTGTAGGGTAGAGTTCAGGGGAGAACTCAGCCTTCACGCCCATTCAGTCCTTGACCTCTCTGCTGAGGCTGCCAACACAAATGGTGATTAGTGCCAAATGAGATGGTGGTTTTTGTGGTATGGGCTCTTGCCCACTAGAAACTGGACAAAGATACAGCTGTAGAGATGTCATTTCTTCAACCATAGGTATAATGTTCCAAGCATATCATTATGTATGATAAATGAATAATGTATTTGTACCTTTATGATACCTCATAGGATTAAGATCATACAAAGGAACAGAGCCAATACATTTTCCATACAGTGGGACAAACTCTGACCTCACTTGTATCCAGTGCAACCTCAGAAGCTAATCCAGTATGCAAGGTGGGGTCATGTGACACAGCAATAGAGTTGTTTAAGCTCTTCTTTTCTGTTTGTGAATGATGAACCAACCTGAATTTCTTCTGATATAGTCATTATTCCTAGCTATTTTCTTAATCATAGTAGTTTGGACAGATAATTTTCATCCTATGGTTTATTTGTGAGCTATTCAATTTGTCTATTCACTGTTTATGATTCAATATTCATGGTCTGTGATTGGTTACCTAAGTCACATGGTGTTGTTTCTGCTCCCCAATTGGCTATCTGAAAGTTTTTAAACCAGAAAATAGGAAATAGAGAACACTTTTGTTAGCGCACAAATGCTCGTGCATACATGAGAATATGGGCATTCTTACAATGAATAACTAAACACTCTCCCTAACAGTCAAGCAAACAAAAACACTTTAATCTAACAACTCACAAGAGGACACAACCATGGATGAGCTGAACAGCAGTTTGGAATTCAAACAAATACAGTATTCACCAATCCTGTTTTGCAGTAGTGGGTTAGCTCGGCTCTAGATCATTGTCCATATCAGATGGATATTTCCAGTAAGAGCATCTTTTGGAGACTATACCAGCATATATTATATATATTATTAATGATATAGAGTGATTTGCTGATGGATTCCTTAGTATTTAAATTGGGACTTCTGATAAAGGATCAGTAATTTGTTTACTATTATCATAGAATCATAGAATATCAGGGTTGGAAGGGACCTCAGGAGGTCATCTAGTCCAACCCCCTGCTCAAAGCAGGACCAATTCCCAACTAAATCATCCCAGCCAGGGCTTTGTCAAGCCTGACCTTAAAAACCTCTAAGGAAGGAGATTCCACCACCTCCCTAGGTAACCCATTCCAGTGCTTCACCACCCTCCTAGTGAAAAAGTTTTTCCTAATATCCAACCTAAACTTCCCCAACTGCAACTTGAGACCATTACTCCTTGTTCTGTCATCAGGTACCACTGAGAACAGTCTAGATCCATCCTCTTTGGAACCCCCTTTCAGGTAGTTGAAAGCAGCTATCAAATCCCCCCTCATTCTTCTCTTCTGCAGACTAAACAATCCCAGTTCCCTCAGCCTCTCCTCATAAGTCATGTGCTCCAGCCCCCTAATCATTTTTGTTGCCCTCCGCTGGACTCTTTCCAATTTTTCCACATCCTTCTTGTAGTGTGGGGCCCAAAACTGGACACAGTACTCCAGATGAGGCCTCACCAATGTCGAATACAGGGGAACGATCACATCCCTCGATCTGCTGGCAATGCCCCTACTTATACAGCTCAGAATGCTGTTAGCCTTCTTGGCAACAAGGGCACACTGTTGACACATATCCAGCTTCTCGTCCACTGTAACCCCTAGGTCCTTTTCTGCAGAACTGCTGCCTAGCCATTCGGTCCCTAGTCTGTAACAGTGCATGGGATTCTTCCATCCTAAGTGCAGGACTCTGCACTTGTCCTTGTTGAACCTCATCAGGTTTCTTTTGGCCCAATCCTCTAATTTGTCTAGGTCCCTCTGTATCCTGTCCCTACCCTCTAGCGTATCTACCACTCCTCCCAGTTTAGTGTCATCTGCAAACTTGCTGAAAGTGCAGACCACGCCATCCTCCAGATCATTAATGAAGATATTGAACAAAACCGGTCCCAGGACCGACCCCTGGGGCACTCCACTTGAAACCGGCTGCCAACTAGACGTGGAGCCGTTGATAACTACCCGTTGAGCCCGACAATCTAGCCAGCTTTCTATCCACCTTATAGTCCATTCATCCAGCCCATACTTCTTTAACTTGCTGGCAAGAATACTGTGGGAGACCGTATCAAAAGCTTTGCTAAAGTCAAGGAATAACACATCCACTGCTTTCCCCTCATCCACAGACCCAGTTATCTCCTCATAGAAGGCAATTAGTGAGCAAGGTGTGCTATTATCACAGCAGTGAAACAAGTGAACATTAGGCTGGACTATGCCACAATATGGGACCTGATCCAGCACAGCACTTAAGCACAGGAATAACTTTTAAACATGTCCCATTGAATGCAATTGGACAACTCCCGTTTCAAGTTGCACATGTACTCAACAGCTTTGCCAGATTGGGACCAGGAGACACTTTCACGATGAAAATAATAATAATTAATAACCTGGAAAAGAAAATAGAAATCTAACCATTTCTTTGTGATTTAACAACTATTCCTGGAAAAGAGGACTCACCAGCCACTACACCTGAGTAATTAACATCCTGGCTTGATTCATACAAGACTCCAGGTGCACAAGATTGCAAGAAAAATTGTTAAAAAGAATCCAAGAAAGAATGATTCTGAAAGGAAGATTGAACATGAAAGATTGTTATAAATCATGTGCAGAGACTGCCTATAGACTGCAGGGACATGTGAAGAGAAAATCAAACAAACCTTTTCCTAATTACAAAAAAGAAAAATTAAAAAAAAAAAAGATCTGAGCATCAGCATGCCACCACTTTGATTTGTTTTAGTTTATTTAGTTAGGTTTAACGTTTTATGTAGGCTGGTTATATCACAGTGTATCACTGAGTTCAATACCGTGTTATATGTAAGGAACAGATACTGGCTCTGGCCAAAAGGCTGTGGGTAAAACCCCATGTGTTGTATGCTGAAATGAAGAAAAAACAAAACCAATTTTTAAATATTTGTTTGTTTCTTTTCATTATTGTTGGAACTGTCACTCAAGGATCCTACTTTTATTAGGAAATCTTTTATGGGGGGTCGATCAGTAAGTGCCTGACCCTGCTATCAGCCAAATCCTGCTCTGTATTGCACTCAGTGGGGAATAGGGCTACTGTGTGCATCAGCATAGCTGCAGGTCCGGATTTCCACCTCACAGTCAAGAGTACTAGGGCCTAGTGAATGTTGTCCTGTGCTCTACATCCCTAAGAGGGCCTGGGCTGCCCAGTATTGGGTATGGAGACAGTCCAGGCCCCCATCCACTTTTTAAATGTGTCCGGGTGACCTATGACAAGTTCCCCTCAATGCACACCTGACTTGAGCCACCCTGGCCTGTGCCAACTGCGGAAAGCACCACACAGCGACCACCACACCGCTCTCTCTCAGCCAGAGCTACTGCACCAGGTGCAGGCAGGCTACATGGGCAAAGCACTTTTCTTTACTTTTGTCAAAAGTCTCAAATGAAGAATACAACTAACCTACTAATTTCAAAGCATATTTATAATTGTGCCAAGAAACAGACTCCCACATCTCCTAGCACAGCAAAAATGTTACTTGCCAAAAAGGCTCTAAATCTAAGAGCCCAGCTAGCAGCCCCTCTTTATCTGACAGGAATGTGAGGATGGATGCACTGGTATACAGCACTCATCAAATTTAATTATTAGATGTTAGAAGTTACATTTTTGTTTCAAAGGCTTAATTTTATAATTGAAAGGGACACACCAGGCCATCTGTGTATATCAGCACTTCTTGGAAGGACAGAGGCACTTGGCTTCACCCTGTGCTTCACTAACCACTAACAATAGCCTGCCATGTCTTATTACTGAAATGTAGACTTACATGGTTGTGCTTTCAGCACATCTAGTCCTACTGGATCAAATTCAGCACTAGGTGTAAATGGGTGCAATTCCACTGGCTTCCATTAGAATTGCATTTACTGATGCCACTGGTGAATTTGGCTCATTGTCTTCTGATATTAAATCCATACATACCCAAACACCAAGAAATATTTTATTCTCTGCAAAACTTTCAATTTCGACACTATTCTCACATTTTGAGGATCTTCTCTTAGGCCCAGACAATGTTCTTGGAAAAGACTCCAGGGCTGTATTAAACCTAGGCTACCAGAAACATCAACAAGAAGAATTTTTGGAGCTTAAATGTTATTGGACTTAAACTCAGAAGTAGAAATTCATTTCTCAGTACTGTTCCCATTAAAAGTAGGGAAGTTGAGTACTGTAATAGTTAGGTCGTCTGAAAAAAATCTTCATTATTCTTGTACCATATTCTAACCATGGTATTATATTTCATCCTGGAAAGAACATTCATGGCTAAGTTTTAGCCCTCTGATTTATAATGGAAACACTGATAGATCTAGATCCATTTGCAGATGCTATTTCAGCAATGGGAAAAACAGCCTCCTCATTTTTTATTTTAAATATCTGTACAATTTGGTATTGGTTTCATGAGGCATTTGGATGGGCCTTTATTCACAAATGAATAAAAATTAGTAAAGTCCTCGGAATCAAAGGTAAGCCAAAACTGGCACCCAGAAGCACAAGGCAACCCAGAGAGCCCATCTGCAGCCAAACCATGCAGCAGACCCAGACACAGCTTAAAGGCTGGCAACAAGACCGCCTGCAGAATCTGCCAAGGAGCCAGATGCTGTTGCTTCCAAAGCTTGGCATGGGGGTCTCTGATTGCCATCCAACAAAGAGGAAAAAGAGGGATGATATAACGTGGTGGGATAAAACACATCCCACCTCAACCTTTTTTTATTGCTCATTGAAAATTTTGTGGAAGATAGTACTGGAAACCATATAATTGTTTTTGGAAATACATACATTAGCCACAACAATACCCTTGCCAAATGGGAAACGTAGTAGTGATTTAAATGTATATCCTGTATAAAAAATTAAATCTTCATACCTTATGTTTCTGGTATGTATGTCTTTGCATCTTTTGTTAACTGTTACAATGGAAACCACTAAAATGAACACAGAATGGCAGAAATATGTGAGTTTTTTGCAATAATTTTTCAAAATTCCCTATCTCTGCATAGCTGCCTAGATCAGCTATATCTTAGTAATGACTACTGAATATGAAGAAGCAAGTAAAGTGTATGGAAATAAACAAGGGAATTGTAAATTAAGATGTATGCAGAGAAGGGCATTATAAAGAAGGGTGTGTATAGAGACATTATACAGATATGGGGGGAGGTCTGCTACTCCAGTGTGTTACACAGTTTTATGCTCATGTACCTCAATTGATTTCATTGGCATTGCATCTGAGGAAAATTGGTGTAACACAGTGGAGCATCTAGTCCAGCAAATGCACAATGGAATGAGAGTACTGTAAAATATTGTAGTGCAAGTGTGGAAGTAAAAGCGCCATGTAGCCGAATGTATATAGAGAAATAAGTGTAGCATGTACATAAAGAAATAGGAATGCTGTAAAGGGTAGGGTACATAAAAAAGTAAGGCATTGCTTGGTTATGTTAAAGCGTAAGTACATTGTAAAATACGGAGTATGCAAAGAAGGCTATTGTAATGGAAGATGTACAGCATATAAAGAAGTAAGGTTATTAGTAAGTAGTGTATAGATAATGTAGTAAGAATGTTGCTGATGCACATCCCATATTGGGTTTTATAAGGACACTTTCATGATTTTCAGATATATTTGTATTTAAAGCGGTGGAATCAAAAATAAACAATTCTATTAGATGAAATTAGCTATAAGTAGTGAATTTGTTGCTGTTGTGAAACCCCCATTGTTTGGAACTGATAATCAGAGTTGTGTGCTGGAAACTGGAAATGTGAAGCAGATTCAGAGGGCATATCTGATACTGTTATTCTCACCTTTGCCACTAGTTTTTGAAATTGTTCCTCTTCCACTCTGAAACCAGGCATCTAGGGCTAATAGTTAGGAAGGCATATTTTTGAATCACTGCTGTTTATTTTTGGAGCTGCCAATTTTTAGGTGGATAGTTGTGACTAGAACATTATTTATTCTAACATATTTGGTTCCTTTCCCTTTCTATACGTCTGTTCTTAGGAGACAAATGAATTACATATTACAGCTAGGCATATTTTATAAAGCATATAATTATGGTGGGGAGCAAGTAGCAATGCCTATAGTTAAGGTTGCCTAACACTCTCCATTATAAGACCCTGTTTTATATTGCCTATGACTTAGCCAAATATAACCATTCAGGCTGAAATTTTCACTGGTGGGCATGGGTGGCGGGTGAAGCCCCTGTTCAAAGAGGCTAGCCTGCCAGCCCTGCCCCTTCCACCTGAGGTCCTGCCCCGCCCCCACCTGCCAGGTCCACATGGAAGATAACAGCCTTCTACTTCTACCAGCTACTTTGTTAACTCAAATGGTAGAAGACTCTGCAGTGGATCTAAAAACCCCAACCCTGGTGATGACCAGTGGGGGAGGGGGAGTCCATATGATTCCAACATGGTTACATTTTGGGTTTTTTTTTCATTTAAGTTTAAAAACCAGAAAATTACATCTAAAATTCTAAATTAAAACAATGTTAAGGTTGTAAAGTCAAGTATTCAATAACCTCAACTGCCTGAATCATGAGACCATTCTTTCTCTTTTTGCAGTTTCCTGCCTGATTCACCACACACTTTCTGACTTCTACTATGAATCAGTCTGAGGTTCTAACAACAGCAGCCTCCTTCTCTTTGCAACCCTGATTCATCTCCAGAGCACCACCCAGCCTGTGCACTGAATGAGGAGGGGTCATGTGGAAAAATTAGTCTGGATCATGTAATGTCTGCATCATAATGTATACAGACAATAGGGTTGAATTAAGGTTGTACTGGCAACCTTAATGCTGGCATTTCCTAACTTTTGAGTGCTTCACTTTGCAACCTTAATGTTCTCTTAATAGTTTTTTTTAATGTAATATAGCTATCACTGCCATGAGGTTTCCTTTGGCTCATAATACAAGGTGACTTATGAGCAGTTCAGGAAAGAGGACACTGAAACTAAACATTTTCACCATTGTCCTATGTGAATTCGTAAAAATCATACAACAATACAGAGCATGCTATAAATACATGACAAAGCTCTGAGCTGAGCTAATGAAACAGTTTTTATTAAAATGCACATTATTTCTAGACTTTCATTTAAAGGGCAAAATGGAACAATCAAAGTGATAGCTGAACAGTAAGGCAACCTGCTGCATATGCAAATGAAAGGGTTCAACACAAGATCAACACAGCAAACTGAGTGGCTAAATGTTCCTACTGATGAATGCGTTACTGTGTGCTCTAGAGAAGCTAGTAGACAGAGTTCACTAGCCTGATATTGGGGGCGGGGGGGGTGCTTTGCAGTGTCTCTTGTTGCAGAGAAAAGGATGTAATTGATATAAAGGTTATTCTGGGCTAGATTCTCTAGCCCACTACAGCCCTTTCTGCTGTTTTGGCAAAGCAAGTGGGCTGGAAACTGGCTGGATCTCCCCAGATAATTTCCTGAGCATGAGGGAGTCTTTAGCTGGTGTAGAACCAAGTAGTTTGCTCTTACAGCAGTCCCCAACCTGGTTCTGACATAGCAAGTGTGTTAGGAGAACTACAGCGGTCTGGCTAGTTTGAGCTGCTGGGTGTAACAGTAAAGCAGCCTCCATGCTGTTGTTGACTATTCTAGAACCACAACTGGAATCAGGGCCAGAGCTAGGGCTGGCACAAAGCCATCCTGAGAATCAGGGAGCCAGCATCAGCTCTTTGTAACCCACTTCCTCTGCTGAACCCAGTGGTGACTTGAGATCAACAGAGAATCTGTTCTAAGGCCAGAAGGGACCACTGTGATTACCCAGTCTGACCTCCTGTATAATACAGATCATAGAACGTCTCTGAATTATTTCCTGTTTGAACTACAGCAATGGCTCTTAACCTTTCCAGACTACTGTACCCTTTTCAGGAGTCTGATTTGTCTTATGTACCCACAAGTTTCATCTCACTTAAAAACTACTTGCTTACAAAATCACACATAAAAATACAAAAGTGTCACAGCTTGCTATTATTGAAAAATTGCTTACTTTCTTATTTATACCATATAATTGTAAAATAAATTAATTGGAATATAAATGTTCTACTTCTATTTCAGTGTATAGTATATAGAGCAGTATAAACAAGTGATTGTATGAAATTTTAGTTTGTACTAAAAGCTAGTGCTTTTTGTGTTGGCCTTGGTAAAACTAGGCAAATATCTAGATGATATTTGATCTAGAAGACCTCTGCGTACCCTCAGGGATACGCGTGTTCCTAGTTGAGAACCACTGACCTAGAGGGTATCCTTTAGAAAAACAATCTGTCTTGATTGTAAAATTGCCAGCGATGAAGAATCCACCACGACCCTTGGTAAATTGTTCCAATGATTAATTACCATTACTGGTAAAAATTAGCACCTTATTTCCAGTCTGTATTTGTCTATGTAAGGGGGCTGTTGGCCTCTTACTGAAACTAGCCCCTGTTACGGCAAAAGTGAGGGTTAAGCCCCCCAGAGATCCTGGGCCCGGCCTTATGCATGGGAGAGAGGAAGTGGAGTCCTCTAGCTCAGACAGGCATATGGGTAAAGGGAGTTGGGATGGGGACACAGATCCTTTCACCATCTGATTCCACTGGGGTAGCAGAGAAGCCAGGGAAATTCCCCACAATAGCAGGACCATTCCTCCACTTACATAATGTTTCAACTTCTACCCATTAGATCTTGTAGTTTTGTCTGCTAGACTAAATAGCCTGTTATCAAATTTCCATTCCCCATACAGGTACTTAAAAACTGTAATCAAGTCACCCCTTAACCTTCTCTTTGTTAAGATAAATGATTGAGCGCGGCGAGTCTGTCATTGGATGACATGTTTTCCAGTCCTTTCATCACTCTTGTAGCTCTTCTCTAAACCCTCTCCAATTTATCAACATTGAAGAGTGGACACCAGAATTGGACACTATTCCACTAGCGGTCACAATATATTACCTCATTATTTGGCATTAACCTCCCAACACCCACCTTGTTTATGTAACCAAGGATCACATTCACCCTTACAATGTTGCACTGGGAGCTCATGTTCTGCTGATTATACACCACGACCCCCCCCCCCCAAACCCCTTTCAGAGTCACTGCTTCCCAAGGTACAGTCCACAATCCTGTAAGTATGGACTACATTCTTTGATCCCAGATGAATATATTTACCTTAAAATGCATAGTGTTTTTTTGCACCCAAACTTACTAAGTGATCCAGAAAAAAGAACAGGAATACTTGTGGCACCTTAGAGACTAACAAATTTATTTGAGCATAAGCTTTCATGGGCTACAGCCTACTTCATCGGCTGCATAGAATGGAACATATAGTAAGGAGATATATATACACATACAGAGAACATGAAAAGGTGGGAGTTGCCCTACCAACTCTAAGAGGCTAATTAATTAAGATGAACAATTATCAGCAGGAGAAAAAAAACTTTTGTGGTGATAATCAAGATGGCCCATTTCAGACTGTTTGACAAGAAGGTGTGAGGATACTTAACATGGGGAAATAGATTCAATGTGTGTAATGGCTCAGCCATTCCCAGTCTCTATTCAAGCCTAAATTGATGGTGTCTAGTTTGCATATTAATTCAAGTTCAGCAGTTTCTCGTTGGAGTCTGTTTTTGAAGCTTTTCTGTTGCAAGATTGGTCACTCAGTAACAGACTTAAAGGTGGCAGAGAGGTTGAAGTGTCCTCCTACTGGTTTTTGAATGTTATGATTCCTGAGGTCAGATTTGTGTCCATTTATTCTTTTGCGTAGAGACTGTCCAGTTTGGCCAATGTACATGGCAGAAGGGCATTGCTGGCACATGATGGCATATATCACATTGGTAGATGTGCAGGTGAACAAGCCCCTGATGGCGTGGCTGATGTGATTAGGTCCTATGATGATGTCACTTGAATAGATATGTGGACAGAGTTGGCATCGGGCTTTGTTGCAAGGATAGGTTCCTGGGTTAGTGTTATGTTCTGTGGTGTGTGGTTGCTGGTGAGTATTTGCTTCAGGTTGGGGGGTTGTCTGTAAGCGAGGACAGGTCTGTCTCCCAAGATCTGTGAGAGTGACAGATCATCTCTCAGGATAGGTTGTAGATCTTTGATGATGCGCTGGAGAGGTCTTCTTCATTATTTACCATTCCCCAATCATTGTGTCATGTGCAAACTTTATCAGTGATGATTTTATGTTTTCTTAAAGATCACTGATAAAAATGTTAGATAGCATAAGTGTATTTACCAATCCCTGCAGGACCCCATTAGAAACACACCCACTCAATGATGATTTCCCATTTACACTTTGAGACCTGTCAGTTAGCCAGTTTTTCATCCATTTAATGTGTATCATGTTAATTTTGTAGTCTTCTAGTTTTTTAATCAAAATGTAGTAGGGTACGAAGTCAAATGCCTTACAGAAGTCTAAGCATATTACATCAGCATTATTACCTTTATCAACTAAACTTATAATCTCATTAAAAAAGATATCAGGTTAGTTTGACAGGATCTATCTTCTATAAACCCATGCTGATTGGCATTAATTATATTGCCCTCCTTTAATTCTTTATTAATCAAGTGCCATATCAGTTCCATTATTTTGTCCGGGACTGATGTCAGACAGACTAGCCTATAATTACCTGGGCTGTCACATTTACCCTTTTCAAATATTGGTACAACATTAGCTTCTATATTCAGGCTGCTGGACACACAAAGACTCTGTAGTTCTCCCTGGTTCTCCAGTGCCCCAACTGAAGAACATTCCCTATGCTGTCTAAAGGCATCACAGAGCCTCTTATACCACTGTCTTGCACCTTCCTTCCTTATTTATATCATTGCAAAGTGGATATAAAAATATACCACATGGGATTGGTGGTGGTTTATACCCAGGTCAAACTTCTCTGTAAATCCTGACCTAGATCAAGGGTTACACCATACCTTTTGAAAACTGACTGGTTTATTGCAGCCAATGCAACAAGGTGCTGAGCATCTTCACCTCCCACTGACAACAGTGGGAATTTTGCCTGAGTAAACACTAAGTAAACTGTGAGTAAGGGCCTCAGGCTTCATCCCAATGAGAGATGAGGGTTCTCAGCACCTCTCAGGCCTGATCCCAAGGTAAGCTTACAATTGTGCCTGCCCTCAGTGACACCCATGCAACTCCTCTGATGGTGTTTGCTGACAGCAGAATTTGGCCCATTGTGTTTCTTCTCATTTGACAATAATATCCATTTCTTTCATCCAAAACCCAGGAAATCTGCCTTCTAACAATAATTTATGTACTTTCTAAGAGACATATGCTCTGTTTTGTCAGCATGAAGGCCCCATAAATGTATTAGTACTGGATCTTTAACCCTTAGACTGTTCTGTTAGACCGGAGACTTTTTAATGCCACAAGGAAAAACAAATAAAAATAGGAGCTTCCACTTTATCGGTGCGGAGCTGATATGGCAATAGCTCACTGGATTAGATCAGATCAGACTTGACAAGCTTGCTCCTCTGTTGGGATCACAGCTTGAGTGTGGGCTTGTTGTGTCGGAATGGGCCTACTGTACCCAAACAGCTGAGCTTACTCCAGCTTTCAAAGGAACATTTTATACTCATTATACATGCAGCATAATTTCAAAATATGTCCCTAGCACTAGAATGCAGGAGGAGGACACTGAAAGTTAGAAAGTGGTGGAGAAGACACAATGGAAATGAGTCATTCAGAGCTCCAAGATAACCACTCGAGGCCTACCCAAAGTGGACTGTTACAAGTTATCATGAACAAGGAGAGAAGGGCTGCTTGACGGATTGATAACAAAGAGAGGGGTTTATGAGTGTATGTACATTTTAAAAGGGGATAGAAGCAAAAGATAAGCTACAAATCCCAGGTTTCAAAATGTTATGATCTAAGTACAGAATTAATCACTGCCACAACTAAGAGATCATACATTCTGGAATGTCATGAGCCATCCATGATTTGTGTCATTGCAGAGGATGATAAATCACTGCTAAAGACATAACAACCAACATCATCACTGCTACATAACAGATCATGATGCATCAAGATCTTTTCTGAAATATTATTTACAGTTAGCAGGGGTTTGGAATGGCAAAGCAGAAACTGATATTAATCTTCTCTGTACTATGCCGGCCATGTCCTGAGAAAAGCAAGGTATCTATGACTTTCAGTGGTTATATACAGAATATCCAAAAGGGATTAAGTATATATATTTCCAGATGGAAAAAAGAGAGGGGAGAGAGGTAATTAAAACCCCATTAATCAGACCATTGTGAACTCTTTTATTATGATATTTAGAAGCTGTTTGTAATTGTAACTATGTAAGGTTTGTGTTCCCTATTGCAACTGTGGAGAGAGAATTTATTAATATACCTGGGAGGTGGGGGGAGGGGGAGAGCCCAATGCTTTTCAGAGAATTTCTAATGGTTTGGGAAAAAACTCAGAACTTCTTCTGGTTCTTCCATAGCTACGGGGTCTTTTATTTTATAGATGTTTTATTTGTGTCTTGTTTTTTTAACTTACCTTTCTCCTGAAAACCAGGCTCATTTGTTCTACTTACAAATATAATCACAGGAGAAACCTGATAATTTTTATGACTGTTTTCCTGACAAAAATAGAATTTTGGGTGAAAACTTTTGTTGAAAATTCAAAATTCTGAAAATTTCTACTAACTTTGTGTATGTCTCTCTACAAACGCTTCCCCTCTCTTCATCAATCCAGAAAAAAGATTTATGAGGCTCAAGGATCACTGACTCATTCCTCCTCCTTTTATGAAAGGTGTGTCTGATTTGGTTCACATCATTCAACCAGTAGGATTAATAGTTCCATTTAAACAAACACTGAGATGGGTATAGAAGGCCTCTGGGTAGGAAAAAACTTCCTGCTACAAAGAAATCTCTATCTATCTTCGACAACAAGAAAAAATTAAAGCTTTATAACGTCCTCCAAAGAATCATCCTACCTTGTCTCTGTAGGAATATTATCCAGCCACAGGCCATCCAAAAGACACAAGCAAAGTGCCTTTCAGTTTTATATTGGTTACTCATCCTGTGCTTGTCTCATGATGTGAAGTCGAACCCTCCCACAGATTTTAATTGAGTTAATTCATTGCCAGGCCCCTTCAAGCCTTTTGTTAAGTGCCTTCCAATACATACATTTTTCTGGCTAGGTGTGTGTGTGTGGGGAACACTTTCATAGCATGCGGGAAGCACACCACATACCTGTACACTTCAAATACTTCAGTCACTTACATTTTGTGTGAATGTTTTTGCTATTTAATGACCAGCCAAAGAATTTACTAGCTGCTGATTGGAATCCATACAAGGATTCTCCAGATTTTCTGTCCTCCTTCTTAATTGGATATTATCCCTCATTAATGATGCTGTAGAGCCTGTAGACTACTAATTGTCTGTGGTTCCTCACTGTTTCCCCCAAATGATCAGTCTTTTGTTCAAGTTCACAAAGTTTAATTTCTGTTCCACTCACCAAAGTGTGGAGAGCATCCAACTTTTGTTCCATTCTGAGAAGGGCTGAGCACACAGAGCCTGGACTCATCTCCCTGAACTGGTTTTTAGGATAAGCTGACGTTCCAAAGACTCCTGCATACTTTAGTATTATTCACCAATTTGCAGCTGCTGGAATCTATTTCTACTTTACAAGTCGCCAGAGAGCCTGCTGTGCCCACAGACCTTTGCAAAGAGTCCCACGTCTGATACTAGGTAGGGGTAATCCATAAGAGCTGGTTCAGGGCTGTTTGAACCTTTTGATAAACTGAGGAAGGGTTTACATTTGCCATATTTCGTCTCCACTTATCCGTTGGGAAGCTTAAATTCTTTCACAGAAAACCATTTACAGTGGAGCAAAATCCCCAGGAAAAAGTGTCTTAAACTCCTGCCAACTGAGATTGTGCCACATAAGCCGAGTGGCATAACACTTTTCAGCCGGTAGCTGCCATCTTGTCCCACCACGTCAGGTGGCATGATCCTTTTGCGTTCTTGATAGTCTTGGAAAATTCTGGATCTGTTTTCAGCATTTTCTAATTCACTGCCTGGCCAGGATATTTTGGGTCAGTTTATTTAAAGAATTAAAACTGCTAGGACTCAGTTACTAGAGAATTTGGCAACATCGTTATTTTGGGTGTGGTAGCTTGTTTTGACCGAAGGCCTACTTGGTTTCTGTAGAAGTATGTTGTTGTTATTGTCCCTCTTGTTATCATGGTGATGTGAGTTACCTAGATAGTGCTAGAGGATACTTACAGCTCATGTAGCTACCATATACTGCTAGGATAGTTCGCATTGTAATCCTGGTTGTTGGTCAGAAGTTCCTATAATAAGGAAACTGTTTACTATATGATATTGGTGCTATGTCTCAATTACATTATATAAGAATTTAGCAAAAGGGTGGATACTCTCCTACTTGCATCTCTTTCTGCATTTCTGACTTGCTATGTGAGCCTGTACTGGTTTTTACAAACTGGTCTTGTAATTTGAAAACTGTGGGTGAAATACTGGCCCCATTGAAGTCAATGGTAATTTTGCCATAGACTTTAGTGGAGCCAGCATTTCACCCTTTATTTTTACTATTAATGGAATGACTCCCGGACACCTGGAATCAAGGTTTGCTGATACCCTGTCTGTGTGTTTGATTATATATATTTATACTATTTCTCTTCCTGATAACCCATATGCGTCTGCAGTTACAGCTATAAAGAATTTTGAATGCCTACAGTAAATGTAGTGGTAGAAAGATACATATTTTGCTAATTTGCAGAGAATGTGGGTGTCTCTCCAGACCAATAGTTTGCTACTGTAGAGGAGCTTGTTATTTTCCAGCAATAAGATGACTTGAGACCAGCTCTTGGAGAAAACATCTATACCAGGCATACATGAGCGATTACTGCTTGAACCAGAACTAACTATAGAAAACGGTACTTTATTGTTAGCCAAATTGAATCTGCTATGGCAGAAGCTAAAATAATTGTGCAAGGAACTAGATATGAGTAGGCGTGCTGCAATACTCCAAAAGGGCCTTATTATTGGAGTTTAAAGTACCCACCCTATACACACTCACATCCTATATCATTTGAAAGCTTATATTATGTATGTTTAGAGGAGGTATGATGTGGAACTGCCAAGTGGTGCTATAAGCCTGTAGGCGAGGTGAAACAATGGTACCCAAAATGAGAAAGTGTCATTTTTTTGCACAGTTCCAGAAATATTGCACCATGACTATGACTACAGTTTTTACTCTTTAAATAAATTTCAACACCTTAATGTGGTGTTTATGGGTCAGAGCTACCCAACAACAATGTATTAAAAGATTGTTAATGGTTCTGCATGAGCAAGTATTGCTTCCTCTTTAGCGTGTGGCAAAAATGGCAAATATCAACATTTCATGATATATGAACATGAAATGTTTTCACATTGCATATTCTGAATTGTCAGAGTATCTCACAAGTGATTATAATAGTTTTCTATCTTTTCAACTTGATGTTTGCTGACCAGATCAGTCTCATACTGAAGGTTGTGCACCAGTAGCAGTAGATTGTGTGCTCATAGTTTGTACTACAGAAGGGGTAGATATAAATGTATGTGAATTCCTAATGTAATGCTTCTCCATTTGTAAGCTTTTGTACATTATGATGGGCTGTACAAACCCCACACGGGGCCACAGGGGGTTAAGAAATTACTTTGGGTCCAGCCAGCCCCGCCCCACCACACCGTCAGCAAACGCTCCATCTGGTGGAGGAATTAAAAGATAGGGAAACACACAGTTCATCTGGTGGCAAACCTGGAAGAAAGCAGACCTGCAACCTGTGGCTCCAGCAGCGCAGAGCAGAGGGAAGGCCAAAATCTCTAAGATAACTGCCCCCAAAGGTCCCTCCCTGATGGTTTCCCTCAGAAACAGTCAGAGAGGGAAGCATTCCCTTCTCCCCCACATATGGACCCTGGACATACAATCCCCCGGCCAGTCATGGGTCATAGCCTTGACCACTAGGTCACGCTTCCTGACCAAACCCCCCCACCCCGCCCCCCGAGTGAGGACCTTCACATACATACAATGTAGCATCTAGTCTGTCTGGTAGAAGGGTTTAATTTTGCCTATGCATGCAGTACAAGCCTTTGAAATATTCTATAAACTAGCTTTTTAATTCAGTGACACTTATGCATAGGTCAATATTCGTGTTAGAGATGACACCTCACAGCTTCATGCTGAGCTTCAGTCACAGTGCTCACTAAACAAAAATGGCAATTTTGATACTAATATATAGATCTAATTTATATTTAATTTAGCACAAGTCTGTATGCTTGTGCAGAATGAAAAATAGTGGTAGTAGTAATGCTTACAGTATACGTTAGGAATTTTACCTCGCCAGAGAAGTTACAGCTTAAGAAGACAGGGAAGATACAAGCCCCTTAAAGCTTACATCAAAGAGAAAAAGACTCTCCACAAACTTTGAAAAATGTGTTATTTGTCAAGAAAAACAAAAGAATGCAAAACTGTCAAAAGCCACCAGTGCTGGACAGAATTCTGTGATGCTGGCAGCAGAAGCCAGGACAGATGAATTGTACTGACGGCTACTGGATGAGATTTCTAGTTTAGATGATGTGCCACCAGTACTCTATCCCAGGGGTCGCTTTCAGAAATACACAAGCAAGTCACATTTGGCACATATCAGAGCTGTATTGAAACCAGGAAAGAAAACAGACTGAATCTGATCAGAGAGCATCACATTCACCTGCTTCTGTAGCTACCAGAGCAAGCACATCCTCCAGTGACTGGTCCTGTTGCATTGTTTGCTTGAGAAAAATACACAAGAAAAACAAGAAAGTTCATAAAACAGAAACATTTGAGAGATCAACCAATCTAAGGGAGGCAGCACTTCAATGAGGAGATGGTGCACAGGCTATCCGTGAAAGACTTGATTGCTAAGGATGCCGTTTATCACTCAACATGCCTTTCTTCCTACTTGAGTAAGACAAATCCTAAAGCAAAACCATCTAGTTACACTGTAACAATACAGTCCCTACATAACACTGCATTTTAACAACTGATTGAAGAGATAGACCAGGAGTGGCCAACCTGTGGCTCTGGAGCCACATGCGGCTCTTCAGAAGTTAATATGCAGCTCCTTGTATAGGCACAGACTCCAGGGCTGGAGCTATGGGCGCCAACTTTCCAATGTGCCGGGGGGTGCTCAACTGCTCAACCCCTGGCTCTGCCACAAGCCCTGCCCCAACTCCACCCCTTCCCGCCCCCTCCCCTGAGCCTGCCGTGCCCTCACTTCTTCCCCTCCCCCCCACGAGCCTCCTGCATGCCACGAAACAGCTGATCGGGAGGTGCAGGGAGGGAGGGGGAGGCGCTGATTGGCGGGGCTGCCAGTGGGTGGGAGGCGCTGGGAGTGGGGTGGGGGAGCTGATGGGGGCTGCTGGCTCTTTGGCAATATACATTGTTAAATTCTGGCTCCTTCTCAGGCTCAGGTTGGCCACCCCTGAGATAGACAATGATCTTATGTACAGCAAGAAGGCTTGTCTCCTGTCCAAGCTGCTACAAAGATATAAAGTCTTACTTCCCTCAGATGTAGAAACTGCAAACTATTCCAGTAGCAAATTACAGGAAAGGTTAGAAAAACACTGTAGTTCTGCAATTTCATTCCATGCACAGCATGCACAAGGCAAATCTACCATTGTTCTATGCAGTGCAATAACATTATCTAATGCTATCTAAGCTGCTAGTAAACTGAAGCATGAATTTAAGATATGCAAATGTTTTCTGGATGTTCTGGCAAGTGAGCTTGATGAACAGCTTTCAAATGAACAAGTGGTTTTGTATAACACTGCTTTTACACTTTGATATAAAACAGTCAAAAATGAAAGCCTCAGAATATTATCCAAAGCCAGGTGATTGTAGTTTAGATAGGTCAGCTATTTTTGTGACCCCGTTGGTGCAGGAGTTTGTTCTTTGGTTGATAGATAGTATGTAACAATTCCAAAATTATCACACCACTGCACATAAGTCTTGCGTCACAGCCACGCCGTGAGTTTGGATCTCACAATTTAATTGACATACTACAACTTCTTGGATTCTGCATCAGTTATGATGAGCTGAGACGATTCATCACTAGTGCTGCAAAAACTGAAGTAGAAAGACTCCAGTGAGGTTTGTTCATTCCAGATGGAATCATACCACTTCATGCTGGTGGAGATCTCATCCATGAAGAAGATAATATAGACATCAATGTAGAGACCATTGATGGAAAGAATACCTTCCATTCAATGGATAGAGTGGAATTTCAAGAACAGGCTGCAGATAGACCAGCAACTTGTAAAATTCCACAGTGAATATATGATTCAATATGCACCTAAGAGTGTAGGAGCCACAGCCAGCACAAACAATTCTTCTTGCTGGAGGTGAAGTAGCAAAGTCCATCACCAGTAAAGGTGCTGAAGAAGCCCAAGATTTATACAGTACTCAAGAGGAAGCAGATACAAGGATGTTTCTGTATGCTGTATGTGCCAATATGGATTTTGGGTCTCTTGGTGCCAAAGGAACCATAATAATTAGGTCACCTGGTACAGATGGTTTGGTCCTTGTTGTTCACTACTTTCCAAAAATGGAACACATGGATTGAAACAGGCACTATGACCAGCACAATTGACAAGTGTCACATCATACGTGTGTACATAATTAGTGACACACTCCTTCCTGACTTCTGCACCATACTTCCTGTTGCACACGCATTAACAACAGGAGGTATGGTGAACTGTGTCATTCCTATTGGGAAAAAAAATCTGTGTTTTTGATGTTCTCAAAACCAAAGGAGCTTCCCACTTCAGAGATCTTGCCAAATTTGAAGAGAGTGTTGGACAAGCCACAATTTCTGCAGCAAGAAAGTTGGTAGCAGTGCTGTATGACCAGAGAGAGAAAGAAAAGGAACCCCAGAGAGGCCTGAATCGCTTGTGCCTCAACCAAGCCATCAAAAGGGGCAAGTGACTGGCTAAACTCCCATCATGTGTGGACAGTTTTGAAGAACATGTCAAAAGAGCATCTTGGCAAACAAAGATTTGGATGTTTTCTCACATAGGTAAACCAGATATTGGATCACCATTGCAACATGGATGGAAAAATATGGATGATACTCTTGTACCCTGTATTCTTCAAGGGCCCAAACGATATCTGAATGTCTACAAGCTCTTATTTGTGCCTGTACCAGTAGAGGTTGCTGCACAAGCAACTGTCTGTAGTCAGAACAATTTTCCCTGTGCAGAACCGTGTACATGCAAGGCCATGAAGACTGTGGTACCCCACCCACTCTTAACAAAGATCATAATGATGTTGACTAGAAATGTCCCTACTGCAAATACATTTCAATGATACCTGTACAAATGAATTATAAGATTTTATTTTACCCTTTGGATTGTTGTTGTTATGCTTTGAGGTCACAAAGAAATCCAACGTTATGTCTTGAAACAATATATTATTAAACTAACAGAAACTAATGCAAGTATTTCAAAGTGGTCATCATGTGTTGATTATGTCATTATTTATCCCCATTTCTATGATAACAGCACCATTTGACAGCTCCATATCCTACTATCTCATCTTAAAGTAGACATCATAAGCTTTCAAATGATGTATGCTGTGCGTGTTTGTGAATGTGCAGAGAGGGTACATTAAGTTGACCAAATTACCATTGTCTGCTGCTCACCTGTATGTCCAAGCTATTAATTCATTAATAGTTTATTCTCCGGACCAGCAAAGATTGGTTGACAAGATGGTGGTAAATGGAGAATCATTCATGCATCTAGTAGACACCATGTACCCTACTAACGTCTATTATTTAAAAGTCAAACCTCCACTGTGGATATATCCTGTGTTAGGCATCTTTTACTAGTGTGGCCTCTGAACTTACTTGTGAGTGTTCCAGTTGGGAAGATCCTGTATGCTGCAATCTAGCCTTAGAGATCACAATCCCATGATGCCTTGGGGAAAGAGTGAGAGACTTCCTCTTCCAGGGAGTGCAGGGAGAACAGGCGGCAGGCTCCATTTTGGGGAGATTGCTGGTGTGGAGCTCTCTCCGTACCAGGAGCTGCTGCTAGGAAGCCAGAAGCTGCTGCTGAGAGCCTGCAGGGGCTTTGATTGAGCAGGGCTCTTCAGAGGTGGTTGGTGCCTTCACTGGAGCCAGGGCAGAGACTGTTGCTGTGCCTAGAGCTGACTGAGGTGGGCCTGCAGTGAAGGAACAGCAAGTAACCCCCACTCCTGTTTGGGAAAGTACTTGCAAGGGAAGGGGCACAGCAGAGAGACTGAGTCTGAGGGAGAGGCAGAGTGATCTTCCCACCAAACCAGGACCCAGAGCTGCTGACCGTTGGTGGGACCAGCTCCAATCATCAGAGGGGTTGTGCAGCTTGTTGCCTTGGCTGGACTGATACACAGAACCAACAGGGTGCTGTCTCCAGTTGCAGATCTTCAAGCACGCCCACGCAAGCGTCTAGGTCTCTGAAATCCAGAGGAGTGTACACTCTGGGGTGGGGTAAATGGTGGCAGTGTAAATGCCAGTTACATAAGTTTCATTTATTACTGTATACTATATTTGTTAATTGATTTTATTCAACTGCCCCTGTGGATTTAAATTAATAGTGACATTTAATCTTAGTCAGTTATACCCTGTTTCTTTAAATTGTTAAGTAGGGGAAGACATAACACACTAAACCAGTGAATTACATCTGGATCTGTTCTCTTTTCTACCCACCATTCCTCGGCTCCATTTCTTTGTACTAAAATATCTTACTTTCATTCCTCTTGCCATTAGGCCTGAACTATGATTCTGCTACTGAACAATGTTCCTTGGAACTTTTCTCTCCTGGATTTATTGCTGACTAACATTAAGTTAGAAAGTGTTATAAAATTGCATCTACTCATCCATTCCCACTTTATCTTAGTCCTGCATTTCATACTTCTGAAGGTCTGTTTGCTCAGCTAGCTGGTCACCCAAATTGTCACTGTTAGACTGAAAATACCTTGATGGCTTTAGCAATTTTGTTTGATTCAGAATTGGACATCACAAAATTTTCTGAAATGAAATACTTTAAACACCGAAGGTCACATTCACCTCTTAGTCACATCAGTGCAACTTCAATGGGATTTCAGAGAAAAAAATTAACCCAGAGGTTAAGATCAATGGAGACCACATAGCTTTTAGAAACTCTAGCATAATATTTGACCCATTTTTGTCCTCCTAACACAATATAACATCTGTTCTCAGTACTTTTGATTACCACTTTCTAAATATTGCTAGAAAAGCACTGCACTGGTAATTCATGCTCCGTCTACTTCCAAAATTTATTATTGCCTAATATTATTATTAATCTGTGTAAAGATCTATTATGGAATCTTTACACAGATTAAAACTTCTGTAGAAGGCTATCTTTTGAGGTCTGGCACAGGGTAAGCTGTGCCTTTAAGTGGGATTTCAGCCCTGGATCTAACTTGTGCTGGACCTCCAAAACCTGCTGGGAGAGGAGTGGGAATAAAAATCAAACCACTTTCTCAGTGTGCAGGCACTGCTGGAGAAAGTAGCAGCCTGTGGGTGAGAAGTTGACCCAAGGTCCAGATACGGTAGTTCCTGTACTGAGTTCCCAGTTGAAAGGAAGCTGGGAACGGAGTTTGTAGCAGTCAGGAAAGGAGGACTAAAAGGTAGGTGAGCCTGACAAGCAAGAGCTGGGAGTAGGCCTGGGAAGAGTAAAGTGGAGCAGAATATTGGAGCTGACAGCTGCTTTGCTGCATGGAGCCTGGGGTTGGTGCTCCATCTCAGCCTTGGCACCTGGAGGTATTGAGAGGAAATCCCTGCAGTCAAGGAGCAAAGGGACCATTTGAAACCCCTGCAGCCAAAGGATGAAGGGACTTGTTTTGTTTGGACTCTTGTTTTGCTCTGGAAAGAGAAGACTTTTGGTATAGCCTGAGAACTAAGTCACTCTCCCACTAGAAGGAGACTACAGACCAGTACTTGGAATGTGAGGCAGCACCTTCACCTGATTATGGAAAAGTAAGCTGTACCCTCGGAGATCCTCACCAAACCAGCCACTTTCAGTACTGCTCTCCAGTTCTTGATCACTATATTGGCTACTGTTGAAGTCCTAGATCAGTAAATATCACTCTGTTTACTTAAATGAAATAAAAAACTTGTGTCCATTTATTTTAGAAATCAGCTTGCACCTTCAGCTCCGGTCTATTGGAGTCTCCCATCTATTGGTATGAAACTTCTGAACTGATTGTACATCTCATATCAGGAATTTCCTACACATTTCAATTTGTCGCATTGATCCAAAATTGCTAGTACATCCACAGCATTTCTGAACAAGTTGGAGCCAGTGGTACCTTTCACATCACCCAAGAGTAGGGTGCAGCATTATCAAAACAAATTCAGTCGGCATCCAGAAATATGGATAAATATTCCATCTGAAGGAAGGTTGTCAGGATCTTAGATGGTATGGGGACAGGTGCCCTAGAAATACCAGAGAGATTAGGCAAACAGAGATGCCAGTGACAACTATTGACTTTACTGAGAACTAAAGGGTTAGCAGTGGCCAGTTCAAACAACATTATCCATTGTCTACCATCCAGTATGTACTTACAGAGCCTATCTTCAGTGCTATTGCTGGCCGGCAATGTTACTGGTGCAAGGCAGAAGAAACTTGTATGGTGAGATAGTGTCAAATTGTCTCACCTGTTTGAAAGCTGGATTTGGAAACCATCAAAGCTTGTGCCTCTGCTCCTTTTAATCCTTCAGAGGATAAGTCTGGCCCAGGAGGCAAGGTGCAATGCAGAGTGTTCCCTTTTCTGTGACATAATGAGGAGAGGGAGGTACCATTCATTCAAACAAACAAAAACCCACTATGGCTGCTGGCTGGCCAGATAGCACGTACAAGGAGAAAATACTTGTGTGCTACCACACTGGCACAGCTGCCAATGTGTGGCAGCTGATCCATCTGCAAAGCACACATCTTGCCAGGGCCTTGACTCAGAGTGGACTAAGAAAAAAAGTGTGTGTGTGTGTGTGTGTGTGTTTTGAAATCCACAGCATGGAGAGGGGGCATCCCTCACACAAACACCATACATCTCAGGTTTCTCTCTATCCCCTCTGGTGTCTGTGGTGTTGAATGCTGATGAGACAATAGTTAGTCCAGCTCTAGGCTGTCATTTTCAGGTAACTTCCTTGGATACTGAACAACACTTGACCTTGACTTTTTTGGTGGTGTGCCAGGAAGCTAAGCTTCCCAGCATGTATTTTGGTGCTGGTACCTCTGTTGCTCAGACAGTTCAGGCTCTTCAATCATGTATCAGATTTGTTGCTTTATATTAGAAATGTATATACAAAAGAACCTCAAGGAGGAAGGGAGGGAGAGCTGTACTCCACCAGAATTCTGATTCTTCACTGTCAGCCAAGCAGAGGATCCAAAATCCAACAATGAGCTCCCTGCTCCAGCAGAAAAACATTTATAACCTCTCCAAGCAGAACTCTGGCAGAGTGATATAAACTGTGAGCTCCACAAGCTAATGACCTTGAAAGTATCCATTTATCTCAGCCTTTCCCCCCAGCATGAGATGCCACCAAAAATGTAAGAGTTGTTTTTGTTTGTTTTTGTTTTTTGTTTTAAGCAGAAAGAATGACTAGTCAGAGAAGGCACACAACATGGATGCTGTTAACTTTCACCTCACAGACTGGCGTCCTGTGCTGGAATCCCAATGGAAACCAACGGCCAAGAGTAATAGTTCCTCATGCATCAAATCCAACTACTCTGGGTCTGCTGTCCTGTGGAGAGAGGGCATTACAGCTCTGCTTTTATTACCTAGCTGTGCTTCACGCTGGCTGCTCCTCCATTAATCTTCATAAATACACAATATTTAAATCTAACAAACCTATTCCTTTGAGCCAGTGGTTGACATCATCTACCAAAGGCAGCTCAGAGCTCTGCATGATGTGACAACCCTGAACTAAATTAAAATCCAAGGAAACAAATCAGGGATGCCCCTTGAACACACAACTAGTACACAGTATACAATATTTCCTCGGGGACGAGGGTGGCTCTCTGCAGAATTGCATGTTGCAAAATCAATGTCCGTTTTCCATTACCTTTGCCTCTGTCCTATCAACCTTGTGTTTGCAGCTGCATGGAAGCCAGTAGTTGGCACAGCAGGATGCTCCCTTACTTACAGAGTATACAATGTGGGTGTAATAAAGTTCCTTTCCATTTCCTCTGGCATTCAATACATTCTGTTTCAAGTGAAAAGCAAATTCATAATCTGTATAAACAAGACAATTTACAGGTAGGCAGAAATGCCATTAAAAACAGTCATTGCACTTCTAGAAACAGAAAACACCTTGGCATGTCAGGTTGCGTTCTGAATGTTTTAGTCCTCGGTACAGATGGGCTAGAACCAAATCACTGTAGCTGACTCCCCCCATATTTTGGGGGCTGACATTTGGAATCTGAATCAACATATCGTTGTTGCTCTGCTGCCACTCCATAAACTAGTGGGGCAGACAACCCCAGGCCTTCATGCACAGCCCTGTTAGTTGGGTTGTGTGCTGGAACTAGAGAATTTACCCAAGGGCGCCGGAACCTTTGTAGAAGTGAGGGGGCCAAGGCCAAAGTGCCCCCTCCCTCTCTGTGGCTGGCAGCTCCAGCAGTGAGTCAGCTGCCCTTTCTTCTGGCACCACAGCAGCCTTTGGTGGGCAAAAGGTGTAATTGCAGCGCCTCCCTGGAAGAATCTATTATTCTGCTGGGAAAAAATAATCTGCATGGGACATGAATTCTGCGCTTATGGTTCTTTTGTTAAAAATGAGAAGCATGGCCCCCTGAATCTTCTGGCTCCAGCGCTGGTGCTGTCACCTTCTCAGCAGCAGAAATAAGCATCAGCTTGTGTTTCAATTTTCAGAGTATAGGTAATGTACATCCTTGCTAACTGAACCACAGGCTAAAATCCAGCCTAAGGATCCTGGTTTTGATGTGTTTATAAGAGATGGGTTTGTACTGAAGCGGTCCATGATAGTCATCCTCTGATTCATTACCAGCAAGATTGAGAGTCACTAGTGACATGAAGACAAAGTTAAAAGAAAAAAAAACCTCTTGCATCATCATTGCATTCTTTGCTCAGCCAAAACTCCCTATTGTCTTCTAGCTAGTGTCATTAGTGCTGGAAGTTTTGAGTGTGCAAGGAATACAGGATTGGGATATTATCTATACAAGACCAACACGAATGGGAATTTGGAGTGTTTCCCTGACAGTGCAAAGCACCAGAACATTATTCTTTTGGGGGATTGTACAAGCCTAATCATGATTACATAATTCAAAACGTAATTTTAATGGGTGCCCTACTTTTGGGGAAATATACACCTAAATCATTAAAAGTCCTGGCATTTCTCTTTATTTCAGTAAATCAAGCCCTATATTCTTTAAATGTTGCCTGCATTCAAGCCTTGGTTTGAATTCAGTCCATTTGAATCGTACAGACCTTCAATAATTTTTAGTCATTCTCACTAGATTTCTGTTGGATTAAATTACAAACAAGGCCACACTACAAGGGTAAAAAGACAAGGGTCTCATACCTCTCAGGAGAGTGCCCCAATCACTGAGCTATGGATATTCTGATGCAGGGTTCCCTCTATCTCTCCTGTTGAAGCTGTTCCACTGTGGATAAATAATGAAAGAGACTGGAGCAGGGAACTGGACCCTGGGTCTTCCACGTCCCAGGTGGGTGCCCGAACCACTGGACTATAAGTCATTCTTACAGTCTCTCTGGCCCAATGTCTATTTAAGTGTTTATCCACAATGGAACAGTTACTGGGCCATTGTTTGTGCATGTGTGAGAGAGAGAGGTGCGGGACCCCTATTCAAATCCTTTCTCTTCCACTGGCAGAGAGGGGGGAATGGAACCCGGATCTCCCACTTCCCACACAAGGGCTTTAACCACTGGGCTAAAAGTTACGAGATGGGCACCACCATCGTCGCCTTGTTACAAAATGACATAGGTGCCTAACTCCAAAGAGGGGTTCCCGGCTGTGAATCGCAAGCAGAAATAGGTGCCTTCCTGCAGCCGGGACTTAGGCGCCTATCTCCAGGAAAGGGACAGGGGTTAGCACACGCTCCCCTTGTTAGCATCTCTGATGGGATAGCTTAGGCAGCTCACCACCTACTGTTCTGGCTTTTGTGAATCCTGTTCTGAGGTGCCCATCTCTCCCTATTCATTATATAAAGATATTAGGCGCCAAACTCAGGCTTTGTGAATCACAGTGTTCTTCTAATTTTCTAGGCACCTGTGTCACAGCCCCTAACTCCTTTTGAGCATTCAGGCCTTAAGCACTTGCTTAAACATCCATCATTATTCAACAAATTATTTAAGGGGACTAGTTGCAATTTAAGATACTACTCGTCATGAATAAGGGTATCAGAATCTGGCCTGATAAAAATACTTGTATGATACATATATACGATTCTTTCTTAAAAAACAAAAATCCTTCACAAAAATGTAAATGTCAGAGTCTTTTTAAAGTGTGCTCTCACAGTGAGTAATACACCGGAACTGATTTATATATAAAATATATGTTTGTATGAAAAGCATTTGCAGCGTGTTCTAAAAATAAAAGACATTTCAGAGCTTTTTGGGCAAAGAAACCATTGCATACTTTTCTATTTTATTTCCCTTAAAATTAATAGAATTAATTAAAATCCAGCCCTCTGCTGATGTACAGTCTGTGAGGCAATGAATCACAGATTCTTATGCAAATACCTTTGGTCTAGTTCCTAGACTCCCCAGCTATGCATTCAGAATATCATAGTGGACAAAGAGGAGCTGTGTGGAAGTAGTGAACATTTTTTGGGTGCAATGCTGCACAAAAGTTGTCACCCTTTTATTTCGGTGATGTCATTTTTTGGAGCCATGTCAGGATAATCGTTATTTTTCTCATTGAAACATTGTGACAATGTCAAAAGCTGTCTTTCAATCAAGATTTCTTGCTTGCAATATTTCAAGCAGATCTGGAGAAGGGTTAGTGACCATCTTTGACATTTATTTGTGTGTGCTATATGGCCCCAATCCAGCAAAGTACTTAAGCATTTGCTTAACTTTAGGCTCGGGAGCAGTCTCATTGACTTCATTGGAACTACTCGTGATCAAAGTTAAGCACATGCTTAACTGCTTTTCTGGTCCAGAGCCCAAATTAGGAAACAGTGTCCAATTTTTTACCCGGTTACAGCTGTGTAAACCTGTATTAAATCCATTGATTTCAGTGGAGTTACTTGAGACAAGACAAGAATTTGGTAGTGGGTGTAAGAGAGAGAGAAAAAGAGATAGAGAAATGTATTCTGCTGTTGGATGCTGCTGTTTCTGCTGCCCATTTTCTCACTTTAATTCTCCCTCCCCAAAGTTAACTCAATGGGCATCACATAGCAGATAGTCAGTAGCCTAACAGTTATTCATCCACAAATGAAACAGCAATCTCTTTTTTCCTCTTCAAATAGTTCTGCCTTCGAAATCTGTCAAGCCTCTACACTCACCTCATTTAAGTCAGTCTGACAAACCACTTCTGCAGAACAGCCTACCAGAAATAAATGTTTTTACTTTAGTAAGAGTATCACCATCCCTAATAACCCTACCGCCCGCAACCATTTAAACCACTAATACATACATATGTCTGAACTGAGTGACCACATACTATTATTTCTGTTACTCACATTGTGACGGGTTCGGTCACAGAGACCCCCTTGGGACTGTCACCTGACGTGCTGACTTCACCTCTGAGCCCATTTTCCCTGCCAGCTTGGGACTCCAGAACCCTGCCTTTTTAAGCCAGACACACTAGCCTGCTGCAACACAGACCCAGGTCTGGTCCACGCCCCCAAAGCTGCAGACTTTAACCAAAAATTGCTCAGCAGGTCACCTATCTTCAGCACCCAGACACCCAGTTCCAAATGGGATCCAAACCCTAAATAAATCCGTTTTACTCTGTATAAAGCTTATACAGGGTAAACTCATAAATTGTCCGCCCTCTATAATGCTGATAGAGAGATATGCACAGCTGTTTGCTCTCCCAGGTATTAATCACTTACTCTGGGTTTACTAATAAACAAAAGTGATTTTATTAAGTATAAAAAGTAGGATTTACATGGTTTCAAGTAATAACAGACAGAACAAAGTAAGTCATAAAGCAAAATAAAGCAAAAACACGCAAGTCTAAGCCTAATACATTAAGAAACTGTTTACAGGTAAAATCTCACTCTCAGAGATGGGCCAATAAGCTTCTTTCACAGACTAGACTCCTTCCTAGTCTGGGCACAATCCTTTCCCCTGGTACAGTCCTTGTTAGTTCCAGCTCAGGTGGTAACTAGAGTATTTTGCATGACTTGCAGCCCCTTTGTTCTGTTCCGCCCCCTTTTATAGCTTTGGCCCAAGACAGGAATCTTTTGTCTCTCTGGGAAAAGTACTAGATTTAAGATGGATTTCAGCATCATGTGACATGGTCACATGTCCCGTGAGACCCCCATCCTCCATTCTTCCTGGGCTGGCTTACATGAACACAGAAAGGCTTGCAAGTAAACAGAGCCATTTAGAACCAATTGTCCTAGTCAATGGGAGCCATCAAGATTCTAAACCACCATCAATGATCCATACTTTGCAAATTACAATAGGACCCCAGAGTTATACTTTATATTTCTAGCTTCAGATACAAGAATGATACATACATACAAATAGGAGAAATATATTCAGTAGGTTATAACCTTTGTTATGATACCTTACAAGAGACCTTTTGCATAAAGCATATTCCAGTTACATCATATTCACACTCATAAGCCTATTTCCATAAAACATATGGAGTGCAACATCACACACATCCTTCCTCATCTCTCCTGGTCTGTGTGCATGTTATCAATTCATTTGTTTGTCAAGCCCATCATTTACACTTTGATCCTGCAAACACTTAGGTATCTGCATTACTTTACTCACTCCAGTAATCTCTTTGATTTCATTGCAATCGATGAACAATGCTTATGCATATGCTTAAAGTTAAGTGCATGCTTAAGTGCTTTGCTGAATAGGGATGAACTTAAGCATGTGCCTAAGTACTTTACTGAATAAGGGCCTAAAAGCTTGCAAGATCAGGACCTTAGACTGTATTTTCCTCAGTCCAGGGATGTATCTTCTGTGTGTTCTCTGTAAAATGCCTAGCACGCTTGTGAGGCCTCTAAAATAAATAGTAATTATGCTGAGCCTGATTGTCTTCTGGCTTGTACTAGCATAAATCAGAAGTAAATGTATAGAAGTTAATAGAATTAAATTGGTGTAATAACAGGGTAAATTAGAAAGGAATCAAAACCAATGTCTTGACCTTTTCCTAGTTCTATGAAGAAAATAATATAAACATGCAACCTCCAGCAATAATGTAGCAAACAATGAACAATGAGTAAACCAGCCACACCATACATATACCAACATATAATGCCACACAGTACCATGACTGCACAATAGCAAATCTATGTCACATCATGCAGTAAGTCAGTCTCAACACAGCAAACCTACAAGTTTTGTATGGATGAGGGATGCGCCAAAGGTTTGGAGTTTGCTCTGGATAAGCATCCAGAAGTTCATATATCTAAATGAATGTCAAATATTTTATGACTCTTTACTTTTATTTGTAGCAACTATAGTTTACCCCAATCACGTAGGAAGAGCAATGCTATTTTTGGTTGAAATATATTTTCAACCGCATGTCAGTAAAATGTAAATAAATATAAGATGCACGTGTAAATTTGAAGGTTAAAAAAGCATAGGCTTTATTCTGAGCATTTGCAGACGCTCATCATCTCTGAGGATCAGGCCCAGTGGCCCCTTCTCACTGTCCTCACTCAGATAAGATTCTGAATAAAGTCAGTAATGGTTGTTCTTTTTTATTATACTTAAAACGTTTAATTTTCTATTAGTGATTTGTTCTTCTTTGCAATTTGATGTAATGATTATGATATTTTAATATTACCCTGGTGCTGTCCTTTGGAAACCTCTTTAGGGGCATTGGTTGCACAGCATGTTGATCACTAAGCCAAAATGTTCTGGCTAAATACAGATATTTAGGTTATGGAGTTCCGCGCATATCTTTAAGCACCCAAATTTGAAAAATTCAACCTTAGTATTGCATCTCCATAGTACTGGGTTTAAAACATACTGCCACAGCCTCCATGTGAAATGTGTCCAGAGGTCTTTTTCCATCCCTAGCTGACAATTGCCCATGTCACAGAGCCACTCTGTTTGGTTTAGTTGCTTATATTTACTAAGAAATAGTCCAGGAGTCATATAGCAATTTAGAACTGAGGCTCATTCCTCGAGCTGTGTGAGGAAGCTTGCACATTGCCTGACCACATTATATCTGCCTCTAGGCAGTGTTATCACTCCTTCTTTTCCATATGCTTAAACAGAATTTTTACAAAAATAAATGAAATACATATGTACATTATGCAAAGAGTGTTCTTGAGCCTTGCTATATTTGAGTTTGCAGGATATGTATCAAGTATGTAGACCACTGACACTCCGTCTTTAACTATTAGAGTTAAGTGGAGTCAAACTGAGCCACAAAAGACTAAAATATTCAGGGCCTTTTACACCATCTCTGGCACTGAAAAGTAGCCATAAAGTGAGTGTCAATGTAACTTAAGCCCACTTTAAGGCCCCTTTACATTGCCAGACCACTGTAAAATAGCCTTAGTGTAAATGAGAATCAGGCTTTAGAATACAAACACAGGCATGTAACCATAGATAAAACATAGTTAATATCACAATACTTCCTACAATAGTTAACAAGACTCTCATGTTTCCACAAGCATTACCACAATAATGAGTGCTGCAGAAAGATGGTATAGCAGTTTCCCAGGAAATATACAAAGAACATCCCCACTTAAAAACAGGGAGATCTATAGAGGTTTGGGGAACATAAGAACATAAGAACGGCCGTACCGGGTCAGAGAAAAGGTCCATCTAGCCCAGTGTCCTGTCTACCGACAGTGGCCAATGCCAGGTGCCCCAGAGGGAGTGGACCTAACAGGCAATGATCAAGTGATCTCTCTCCTGCCATGCATCTCCATCCTCTGACAAACAGAGGCTAGGGACACCATTCCTTACCCATCCTGGCTAATAGCCATTAATGGACTTAACCACCATGAATTTATCCAGTTTTCTTTTAAACGCTGTTATAGTCCTAGCCTTCACAACCTCCTCAGGTAAGGAGTTCCACAAGTTGACTGTGCGCTGCGTGAAGAAGAACTTTCTTGTATTTGTTTTAAACCTGCTGCCTATTAATTTCATTTGGTGACCCCTAGTTCTTGTATTATGGGAATAAGTAAATAACTTTTCCTTATCCACTTTCTCCACATCACTCATGATTTTATATACCTCTATCATATCCCCCCTTAGTCTCCTCTTTTCCAAGCTGAAGAGTCCTAGCCTCTTTAATCTCTCCTCATATGGGACCCATTCCAAACCCCTAATCATTTTAGTTGCCCTTTTCTGAACCTTTTCTATGAACATGATTAGTTTGGATTAATATAACTCTTTAAAACTATGGATACGGCACTGAGTTGCTCTAGGGCTGGGCAAATTATAAGTTAACATGATACAGAATAAAATAGGTAAAGTTTCAAAAGGCTACAATGTATGATCAGCAGTTTTGACTTACCTGAGTTGGCTCCCAGCACAAGCTCAGATTTAAACCATCTGTGTCCGTGTGCCTATCTGTGTCTCCCTGTTTTAATTTTATTGGCCATATTTTCCTAGGGTAACTGATGTGTCATAGTCAGGACTGTTATAATTTTCCATACAAAAGAGCAATCTGATACATTTAGTTTGAATGACATTTATTTTACCCCAAGAGAATAAGAAAGAAAAAAAGTAAAGATTCAGGAAAAAATGCAGTGGGCCCAAAAGGAAGGAGGGAAAACAGTGGCTTCATGTCCTCTTGCACATCCCCGTATTCTGGGGCTATCTCAGGGCTGCTTTGACCTTGACCCAGGTTAGAATCACATAACCACTGGATTTTCATCCCCTGACCCCAGAGGAAGGACAAGCTGGCTCTAAGTGACATGCCCAAGGGCACAGACGGAGTCATTTTCAGAGCCAGGATGAAAACTAGAATTCTTGGCCTACAGCCCTCAGCACAGATCACTAGCTCATGCCTCTCACTAACAGCTTTTTGCCAGAAACTGGGAATGGGCCACGGGGGATGGATCACTTGATGATTTCCTGTTCTGTTCATTCCCTCTGGGGCACTTGGCATTGGCCACTGTTGGAAGACAGGAGACTGGGCTAGATGGACCTTTGGTCTGACCCAGCATGGCCATTCTTATGTTCATTTACATTTTTAAAAAATGTATTGTGTGTGGGGGACTTATCATTCATCTTGCAGTCTTCAATATCACTTGGCCAGACTATTTTAAACATTCGTGGCTATTCCCCTGACTACCGATTCTGTTGGCCGGCGCTTGGGTATTCTGGAAGCTTGGGTAGAAGACTAAACTTTGCATGTTGACTATCTCCCTTGTAAAGGATGCAAAATCTACTGGGAACAGGAGGGGACAAGAAAGACTGACGACACTAGTGGATGCCAAAAGTATGAATTCCAGTTGCAAAGCTAACTCCCTTCCAAAATGGAGGGCCCTGTACGCTTTGCATTTAGCTAGAGCTGAATCTAGTCTTGCCTGCTTCATTGAGATTTGGCAGCCTGCAGCTTTTCATTGTTGTGAATGCTCATCCAGACAGGGGTGCCAAGAATCAAACTGGAGTTCTCAAAAGCTCTGCACACTAGCCCCTTAGGGTATGTCTCCACTGCAATTAAAAACCTGCAGCTGGTCCATGCCAGCTGACTTGGGCTCGCAGGGCTGTTTCACTGCAATGTAGACTTCTGGGCTTGTGCTGCAGCCCAAGCTCTGGGACCCTCCCACTCCACAGGGTCCTAGAGCCCCGGCCCCAGCTTCAGCCAGCAAGCCTACACGGCTTTGCAAGCCCTGCAGCCCGAGCCCTACAAGTCCAAATCGGCTGGCGTGAGCCAGCTGCAGGTTTTTAACTGAAGTATAGACATGCCCTCAGGGTCTGGCTCATCCTCAGGACTAGATGACCTCCTGAGGTCCCTTCCAACCCTGATATTCTATGAATCTGATCTCTTGGGGTCACCATTTTTAGCTGGGGGAGACTCATCTCTGAAGACACCACTCTCATGAGGGACCTATTAAAGCTCAGTTTATTCACATTAATAAATTGCCTCTATCAGAATAACAGAATAAGAGTAAATAGGAAAAGTATGATATTTGATTCTTAATCCTCCCCATTGGACTTACTGAAGGGGTCTCTGAAGAACAGGCAATAATTTTAAATACTCTGGGTCCAGTCCTGCTTCTGTTGAAGTCAGTGGGAAAATTCCCATTGGCTTCAATAGGTTTTGCATGGGGTTCCGTACGTACTTCAACACTGGGGCAAAATGGGGAGGTTAAGTACCGAGTGTTGAGCACAGTTCTGCACTCTCTGGGGAGAGAAGGGGTTGCATGTTAAAGCCAAATATTTCTTTCTTTCTTTGTATGACTGCGGTGCCTAACATTATTTTTAAAGCTGTTTTAGGTTTTAGACTTATAGATTTTATATTAGTCTGAATCTAGGGCCAATGTTGGTTTTGCTGTACAATATACAGGCCAAATCCTGCTTCTCTTATTAAGATGAGTAGCCACATAGACTTCAGGGCAAAGGGACTCTTCACATGAAGAAGGTGAGATAGATTTGTCCCTGACTCTTTAGCAATATTTACAGGATAGTCCATTGTAGTCTATCCTGCTATGATGTTGTTAGAACACGTATGGGTGTTTTCTCATGTCCTTAAGTTTTAAAGCCTGTATTACGCTGTGCATTTATGATTGGGGATACCTAAGAATGCAAGAGTCAAAATGAATTGAGTCTAGAATTATATTTTAGCTAACAAGGGAGTGTCAGAAGGTCCTTTCTCAGAAGGTCCTACACTCAGGGTGCTGTCCACATTAGGGTTTGTTTGAAACTGTGTTTTTAACATCCAGGCTGTTCCCTTGCGTGGACAGATGCTCCTACTACTAAGCACAGGTGGGGGACAGGCGTGGCCTATATATTGTATGAGGTTGCACTGTCATCACATACATCAATACTCTCTGCTCCAAATACTAACCTCCAACACTGTCATGTATTTAGGGCATTCCCTGTGCAGGTGCGGGAGGCGGGGAGAGGGCACATGAAGCCTTTCTCGCCTTGTGCTCCTGTATACGTGTCAGACACAACTGCAGTCCTTACATCCCCCTGCGCTTTAAGGCCTATGTGAGGTTAGCTCTGTTGCCAATGCTGCACACCCTAGGAAGGACAGGGAAGGAATAAAGCCATAGACCTGTCCCTCATGAGCTGGCTCTCTGTGTGAGCGGGCGGCCCCACATGTTTGCACCTTGTCAAAAGGTGGCACTGTGGCCATGCTCCCCTGTGCTGCTAGTACAAGGCCATCTCTTCAAATGATGCAAATGAGGGTGGCTCCATTGACGTCAGTGAGGATTTAGCCCTCAGTATTAATGTTTAAATCATTTTTTCAGTGTTCAAGTCAAAAGGGATATTTGTGCCATTACTGTGGATATTGTACCATAGACCAACACTGGAGATGTGTTTTTTTCAAACCCATTTTACATTTTTTAAGTTGGATCAAACAGAATACTTGTGAAACCCCTTTTCTCCCCCACAAACACACACACATACACCTCAGAGGGAAATTAAAATTATGCTGCGACTGAATCCAACCATATGCCCCACGCCAGAAGAAACATCCTTGTACCCCCAAAGTGCTGCATATGCCAACTGAGTCATAAAGCTCCACTCTTCCCTTAGATCACATGGCAACATGACTTGAGGAGTTGCGGAGAGCTATCGGTAGGTCCATGATGCATCACCTCCTTCCTGAGTTCTAGCTGGCAGAAATCGGCTGTGTTCTGCAGTTCCGTCTGCTCAGTGACTCACTGCTGTGTCTGGGGCACACCATGCACTGCAGCTTTTGCTGATTCCAGACTCACTGCTGTGTCTGGACCCCTGCTAGCTGCAAGTCCTGGATCCCAAGAATCCCAGCTTTCCACTTAAACCCTCCATTGTCCACTGCACTAGTAGTCCTGGTATTTGAAGAAATTGCATTCAGTGCCATTGATAATAAATAACAATTCACAGATTTTTATTAAAACATTTATATACTAAAGATATTTACAGAAATAAAAGAGCAAGGGAAGTACAGTACGTGACCTAAAACTCATGACTTGTTTTCTGTGTCCTGCCTAGCCCCAGACCTATATTAGACCCTCACAGCCCATAAACCTTTTTGGGGCTAGCCACATGGGAGGAGCCTCCACCACAGTACAGACAAGCCCCTCCTACCACAGGAGGTTGGAAACCTTCTGGTTAGAGCTGATTGGGAATTTTCCATCATTTTTGCCAAAAATTTCCCTTTTTCAATTGGGAAAATGGAATTGGAATATTTTGTTCTGTTGAAATGACCCAACACCATTAGTTTTGAATCAGTTCAATATTAAACTTAATTTCTCTACAGCAGCACATTGCCCCATGGGAGTTGTACTTCATTCCCCCCATCTCGTCTATGGCCTGGGCTTCCTGGAAGATTATACCTCCCATAATGCAATGTGCACTCCCCTCCCCTCCCATAATACAATGTGCACTCCCATTTAACTAAGCTGCATGGTGCACCATGGGAATCACATCACTCTGGATGTATCTGGGAGATGTAGTCCAGCCAGGAAGCCTGGCCCTGCTCCTCTAAGGCACTGTGCCACAATGGGGAAATGGTGCTTTTCAGGTCACTTCGACAACACATTTCAATTTGGGGAATGTTGAAATGTTTCATTTTGATTGCAAATGATGATATGCAATGTTTCACCATTTCCAAATTTAAATTTTTTGGAATATTTTGTTCTGCAAAAAATGTCAGGGTTCCAACATTTTGTCCTGATTTGGGACCAAAAAAAAAAGTTGAAGTATCAAAATTTCCCTGAGGATGGAAATTCTGAATTTTGCTAAGCACTCCTGCAGGGGTGGGCAAACTTTTTGGCCCGAGGGCCACATCTGGGTATGGAAATTGTATGGCAGGCCATGAAGGCTCACAAAATTGGGGGTTGAGGTGCGGGCTCTGGGGTGGGGCCAGAAATGAGGAGTTCAGGGTGCAGGAGGGGGCTCCGGGCTGGGACAGGGGGTTGGGGCACAGGAGGGGGTCAGGGTGCAGGCTCTGGGTGGCACTTACCTCAAGCAGCTCCCAGAAGCAGCATCATGTCCCCCGTCCAGCTCCTATGCAGAGGCGCAGCCAAGTGGCTCTGCACACTACCCTGTCTGCAGGCGCTTGGGGTGGGGGCAGCATGCGGAGCCCCCTGGCTGCTCCTACACATAGGAGCTGGAGAGGAAACATGCTGCTGCTTCTGGGAGCTGCGTGGAGCGGGGCATGCGCTAGACCCTGCTCCCCGGCAGGAACTTGAGGGCCGGATTAAAACGTCTGGAGGGCCGGATGTCGCCCCCGGGCCGTAGTTTGCCCACCCCAGCTGCCAGAGGAGCTGCAGTGACAGGATAGAAAGGGAGAGCACAGCTCCACAGAGGTGGGTGTCCCGTCCTCTGATGTCACAGTGTTCTGCCCATTTCTGTTGACTGCAAGGCCTGGCTGTTGACAGGTACGTTCAGGAAAGGTAGAAGTTCATTGTCTCATTGAATGTTGGGTGGGAGTCATGAATCAAGCAGTGCTCTGGCATAACAGGGAATTTGGTGGTTTTGTTTTAAAGTGAGGGATCATACTAATGGGGGAGGGTCAGCAGCTAGATATTCAGTAGCTAGGGTTAGGAGGTTCTGTAAAGAAAAAAAATGAACAAAACGTGTACCTAAGACATTTTGTTTCTTTATTATCCATCTAGTACTGTCTATCTGTATTGTCTTCTGAGACAATAAGCTCTTTGGTGGAAGGACTGTCCTTGCCTATATGTTTGGATAGTGTCTAGCGCATTGTGGGCACTAATGTAATGTGAAGATAATGAAATAATATATTGGTTTCCCATTTCCTTTTTTAACTGTGTCTCTTTCCCCCCTTTTCTTTTAGGTACTTTCAGTTTGTTCGTTATTCTTTCTTTTTACATTGTGTGTTTTGTCTCTTCCTACTATTTGTCGTGTCTCTTTAGTCTCTCCTCTCTCTCTCCCTAATTCTCCTTCTCTCACCATCTACTCCCTTTTTTGGGTTCAGCCATTCTGGCTTCACTTCCTTCTTCATTGTCTCGATTTCTGTACTTTCTCCATGCCTTTCCCTTTCCCTCCCTTTTCTCTGCTTCTCTCCTATGTCTCGTCTGTTCACAGATCCAGAACACGCTGTGCCAACCTGCATCTGTAACGGCTTGAAATGATAAAGCCAAACTGCTGCTCATCTAAAAACGGGTGCTTATGTCAATTTCAAGCTGCTTGAAGCCAGCTCTGGCTCCCTTTTCAGCTGCAGCACAAGCAGGTCCATGGGATCAGCCAGTCCGTCATGTTCAGAACTCTCCCAGCTCACTTTCTCTGCCCTAGCAGGTGTCAAACATGATTGTTCAATCCAGGTTAACCACCGCTTCTGTGCAATAAAACAGCCGGTTTTAAAATGGTAAAATCAAGCTTCCCCCACACCGTAGTTTCTGTACTTTCTCTTTGTCCACACAGGCATTTTTTTTAAGCTGGGAAGGTGATGCCAGGACTACTGGGTTCTGGTCTCACTTGTGACTTGCTGTACAATCCACATAACTTCTGCTCCTTAGTTTATTATCTGTAAAATGGGGATACATTTCCTCCTAGAGAGGTTGTGAAGCTTAAATATGTGTAAAGTGCTTCAAGATCCTATGCATGGAAAGTATTATGATCTTGATTATTAATTGCAACAGTAGGCACTGGAAACAGTGGATATTGATGCCTGTCATGTGATGTGGGTATGAACTTTTTGTCATCCTGACCCATTTTACCAGCACTCCTGTGTGCCACACCTTGATTCCATTAATAAGGTTAATTTAGTAATCAAAATCATTGGCGTCCAGGGACTGCCTTGAGTAGACATGAATGACTGATTTTCAGTCAGGCTTTAACGGGCTTCCCTTTCAACATGCACAATTTTGCACATTTTGTTTTGCAGTCAGAATTATTTATGGGTATGATTTTGGCCAGTTGGAGGGCTAAGTACATGATTTGTGAGAATAGCCAGGTACTTAAACAGCTTCATGCACTAAATTCAGACTTGTCGGTGCAAAATAGAAACTAAGTCATGAAAATCTGGCACTTCTTGTAAGAGTAGAGCTTTGTCCGCATGATGGGGTGTCCTCCCCATACAAGGCCTGAAAGGGTTAAAGTGGCCAGGTGGGCCAACTAACTGCCTAGGCTGCACCTGGAGGAGGAGCCAGGGAACAAGGCTCAGCTGGACAGGAACAGGAGGGATCTGTATAAAGCCCAGTAGCTGGCAGGGCCAGCTCCAGGCACCAGCTTAACAAGCAGGTGCTTGGGGCGGCCAAGGGAGAGGGGCGGCACCTGCGGCAATTCGGGGGCGGCAGGTCCCTCACTCCCTCTAGGAGCGAAGGACCTGCTGCTGAACTGCCGCCGCTGATTGCGGCTTTTTTTTTTTTTGCTTGGGGCGGCAGAAATGCTGGAGCCGGCCCTGGTAGCTGGGAGCAGATAGGGGCTGCAAAGAGAGAAACATGCAGTCACTGTCAGGGTGAGAATGCAAAGTAGGAAGTCGCCCATAGATACAGCATTACGATTTGGGACTGTATCGACCTTGACTGTTTGTTTAGGGCAGTGATTCTCAAACTTTTGTACTGGTGACCCCTTTCACATAGCAAGCCTCTGAGTGCGACCCCCCCCCTTATAAATTAAAAACACTTTTTTATATATTTAACACCATTATAAATGCTGGAGGCAAAGAGGGGTTTGGGGTGGAGGCTAACAGCTCTCGACCCCCCACATAATAACCTCACGACCCACTGAGGGGTCCCAACCCTCAGTTTGAGAACCCCTGGTTTAGGGTCTGTGGGCTGGAACCCCATGTAGAGGGTGGGCCTGGGTTCCCTATCAGCCATTGGGGAAGTGGTATTGTTAAAGGGCAGTGAACGGGAAGACTGCCTGGGACAGTCCTGAGAAACTTTGATACCCTTGGAAGGGGAAGACTACAGTGAGCTGGCCAGAGGGCGAAGCCACAAAGCAGGAGCAGTTGAGTCCTGAGAGAGTGAGAAACAGAGAGTGACGGAGTGCAACCGCATCAGCTTGGCAGAGCTAATTCCCAGACGTGGCCAGAAGGAGGTGCTCCAGTGGTGAGTAGAGCACCCTGGGACCGTCCTTTATCAAAATGTCCCCTTCTCCACATGGCTGTGTAGTGTTGCTGTGCACCAGTTGGCTGCTGCTGCTCTCCGCCACAAAGATGGCTGCTTTTCACTGGTATTGCCAGGTACAAAGGCTCATAAGCATCTATGCCTTGTGCACTTTACGACCAAATCTGCTACCAAATTCTACAGCACAAGCTATAACCTCCTCTTTCATATGCTACTATGGCAGCTTACAACACAAAAAGAGTCTCACATAGACGATCCGTTGCCTGAGGAAATGTGAGACTGGTCAAGGCATAACCAAAGTACTACGTAAGCAAATGCAACAAAAGAAGGTCCTGATATAGGAAAACATTTAACCATTTGCTAATATCCATCCCTATTCAGGACAACAGTTAAGCACACGCATAATTAAAGCATGTGATTTAGTGCTGTCTGAATAGGGATGATTTCCTGAATCAGGGACAAAGGGATAGATTTTAAAAGGTATTTAGGTGCCGCGTGGGGTTTAAATAAACGGAAGATAGGCATGTAAATAGATTTAAAAATCTGGCCCTAAATTACTAAAATTAGTTGCTAGTCTAAACCCTCTCAGGACATCTGGAAACAGTTCGGTATTTTATAATCTTCCACTTCTTCACTAAACTCGCACAAACTTTTCATCTGGAATCTGTCTGTGTCGCCCCGCTGCCCCAGCCCCAGCATTACTGCACAGCAGCAGAGCTGAGCCTGGAGACTGAATGGGGTTGAGGACGGAGCTGGTCTGGGGGTGAAGCAGGGCTGGAAGCATGGCGCTCCCTTCCCACCTGATGTGGGGGCTGGCCCGGGCCACGTCGTGTGACCCCGAACGTTCTTCCATGCCTCCCTAGGTGGACGCGCCCCAGTTTGGGGACCACTGCTTTAGTTTTATTTTCAGACATTCTTATCCTAGACAGGGGTTCTCAAACTGGGAGTCGTGACCCCTCAGGGGGTCGCGAGGTTATTACCTGGGGGGTCATGAGCTGTCAGCCTCCACCCCAAGCCCCGCTTCACCTCCAGCATTTATAACAGTGTTAAATATTTTAAAAGTGCTTTAATTTATAAGAGAGGTCGCACTAAGAGGCTTGCTGTGTGAAAGGGGTCACCAGTACAAAAGTTTGAAAACCACGGCCCTAGAACTCTGTGAAGTTGGTTTTAAAGGATTTCCCATCACCTGTCCCTTAGCATACTTACTTGTCATTGCCTCAGAAAGATAGCAGGAACAAGCAGAGTGCATCATTTTGTTCTGTCCATAGTGGATTTCCTGCAAAACTACTTTATGTTAAAAAATAGTGAATTAAAAATAAACAGAATGTAGCGACTGCTAGGTTTTACATTACTCCTGGAAGTACCATTTCTGGAAAGGACACACAAGACATAGTGATGCAAAAGTAAGGGAGGTGTCATTTGATTTGTAAAAATCTACAGAATCATACATTTCAATGGTGTCACCCTTTGCAGTGGGGCAGGGAGGACTCGCTGCCCCCTTTCCCACCCAACTCCTCAGGTTGGTGGAAGTTTTGATAATACGTCATCAGAAATGAGTCCGGTTGGGTATCATTCAAAAGCCCTTTCTCCCATGAACACAATGGTATCAACCGTGACAAACCCGGAACAATAATGCAGCTATATATTCAAGAAAATGTTTAAAAATTACTGTTTTTAATTACACTTTAATACAGGCATGCAACCCTCACAAAGTTAAATTGTGGCTGTTGACTGACAGTGCTGTGTTATCAGTTAATGCTCAGAACATGGTACCTGGTTAATTTTTTTAATGTTGCAGATTACTATAAATGGAAAGAGTGCTTCAAGTTGATTTGCCGTCATCAGCAAAAAAGAGGCAGTTCAGTGGTATTGATTATCACCTTTGTTTATTATGCCAAGAGTTGTAATGAGGCACTGGTTAAGACATCAGCATCCACCAGAAATTACTGGAATCCATTTGCAAATGGTATTGACATAGTTACGGAATGTTACATTACATAACATAATTACACTCCCAAAGTTCTTCCTTTTTACTTGGTCTTGATCATTTTTAGCCCTCAATGGGGAGATGAAGAGTACCAGCTAGTAACTGAATCTTTGTAGAATACCACTGAGGAGGATATGGTTAAACACAACGCTCAGTGGCACGTTTCATGCTGTAAGACGTGCACCAAACTGAATTTGGCAAAGCTGGAGAGGAAGTACACCACGCATCAGGAAAAAGTTGAAGATGCCAGGACAAGTGCCAGCTTGGAAGAGACATGCCTTATACTGGGTCCTATGGCATGCATTTCTAGAAGAAGGCCTGCTTCTTCTGTGGTAAGCTGGAAACCTGAAGGCATCCATTAAGCACAGTTTCAACACATGACACAGGTGAGAACCCATATGAAGCAATTACTCTTTGTGAAAATATTACACGTGTAACCCTTCTGCCAATGGCCTTCACAGCAACAGAGGCTGGGTCCTTATTTTTTAGGGGATTATCTGCAGTTTGCCTTGTTTTGGCTCAAGCCCCCACTCAGAAATCTGGGAACCTATGTCCACTCTGAGCGCCTTTGATAGGCAAATCTGTACTCACTCGCAAGCACATTCAACAGAGGTTTTAAACAAAAGAACTTTATTGGGGAAAGGACAGGGTGAATTGGGGCACACTTTGCAATATAACACTTTCTACAACCTACTACCTCAGGGAGCACAAGTCACAGTCCCGAACAATTGGATCCTGAGTGGCTGATGCAGTTTTTCCACCTCCCAGACCCTTCTCACCATTTGTGGCTCCCCAACTTCCCACTCACAGTTTGTGGTTCTAGGAAAATCAGGGTCCTCATTTCTTATGTAGCTTTGGGACTCTGTCCTGCTATAATGATTTCAGCAGCTAGGCTGGGGAGGCCTCAGCAGAGTTTTTAGGCCAGTGTAGACTGATGTTAAAACTCCTGTGCTCCCACCATAGTTCACACAACTGCTCTCAGCCTGCTATTTTCATGTTGGAGGCTAAGGTATATCCAACTCCTGCTTTGCTCTGCCCACTGCTGTCCTGCTGGTGTTGGAGGTGAACCCAACTCCCTCTTTGCTCTACCTGCTGACCAGGTAACCAGAACTATTCTTAGGCTTCTTTATGTTTGCCACAGACCAAATGACTGGAACTGATGCTGAGCCAACTGCAGCTCACAGCTCAGTTCTTTTAGGTACAAGAACACGAGGAACCTAAGAACCCTGCCAGCATCCCTACCACCCAAAAAGGTATTTCCAGCAGAAAGTCAAGAATGTGCAGTCTCTCTCCTCTCAAACTCTGGTTCTGGGCAGGGCCTCTTTCCCAACCGCAGCAAACTTAGTTTAGTTGGGATTTAGTTGGGAATTGATTTAGTTGGGAATTGGTCCTGCTTTGAGCAGGGGGTTGGACTAGATGACCTCTTGAGGTCCCTTCCAACCCTGATATTCTATGATTCTATGATTCTATGATTCAAACGTTAGTCTTCATCAGGGTGACCCCCCAAACCCAGTCATTGTCCAGGCTTTTCCCAGGCAGTTCCCAACAAGGTAATCTCTGAAATATCAGCCCCAAGTACAAAATTTAGCCAAATTATACCCCAAACTATTCATAGTTGGTATGTAAATGAGGTACTGCCTTACTCAGTTGACTCCCTTTGCTCTCCAGCAGATGACGGCAAAGAACACAGTTGCTATGTAAATGAGGTAATGCATCACTCAGTCAACTCCCTTTGCTCTCCAGCAGATGCCAACAGAGAGCTTACTCAGTTACCTCACTTCTCTTGTAGGCTTCAGGCCAGAGAGCTTACACTTGGCAAGTATAGTTAAGTGTGCATTAACCCAAAATACTCCCAAGCATACAACATTGCATATCACATCGAATGCCACACCAAGAAATGTATGTAATGTGTTGCATCAAAAGGTAAAAGCAACAAAAACAAATATTGATTTTACTACTGCAATCTGTGTGATCCAAGCAGAGAACATAAATTGCCTTGCAGAGGAATGGGATGGGAAAGCGATGGCAATGGCCAATGCAGAGTCTAAGTACAGAGAAATATATGCTTTGAACAGGGTTGAAGAGGAACAAATGCTTAGCAGAAGGGCTCTTACAGCACTTATTGAAGATGAACTGTGGGATATGGATGTAGTTTTAGCAATCCTATCCACAGAAATGAATCACAGCACATATCCTTAAAAGCTGCAAAAGACATGGTGCTATCAAAAGCCGAAGAAATTGCTGTCATCAACAGTTATATGAAGACTGTTTGCAGATGCTACATTTTTATGGAAAAGGATTTTGACCTGAAGTACGTGGGTGCTTCAGGATCCCATAGTTGATGTCAAACCTGAAAAAATAATACAACCGGACCTGTACTACTTCTTTAAGTGGTGCATCAGAGATCACAATGACTTCAGCACTAGCTCTTTCACGGTTTTTCCTGACAACCCAGAACTTCATTGAACATTGAACAAAACATTAAGCATGGCTGCGATGACTTCCCCAGAACTAACCAAGCATCAACTAGATTCAGTAGGGGCTGTTAAAAGCCAAGAGGGGGCGTGGATCAGCATTCATGTCACTCCCTGTCAGTACCTGGCCCAAGCCGGGGAAGCTAATGATCCAACCAGTGGATAAAATTCGGTGATGAATCCTGGTCACGTGCCACCTGAGGCATGTTGCGCATACACTAAGAAGAAGGAGAAAAGCCAAGAGGGGACAATTTTAAAGCTATGGATGAGCTTACTTGCACTGGCAACTCGTTCACACATGATGGAACAGAGCTCATTAATGGCATGACAAAAGCAGTCTTCAGTGATGAGATAGCTAACTATGTCAGTCAAATTGGTACTTTGGGTCATTACTTCCATGAAGCCTTCAAAACCCAAAGAATTATCCAAGGTTTTGTCAATCTATGGGATCCAGTAAAGAAGAACAGACTAAAGCTGGGCTCGAATGCAATGAAGAAAGTTAGAGTGAAAGTAGAAGGAACTATTACAGAGCTAACCACAGACAGGTCATTGTTTGCTCATCTCCTGGTTGTGTCCACGTTTCAGCATAATGTTGATCTATGTGAGACTTTGGAAAGTACAAGTTCTCCATGGTACCACGATTGATGTTCGAATGTGATGGAATAGTGCATATGTGCCAGAAGAAAAGCAAATGAATGCACATCTTGCATGGCCTTCCTAAGTTAGCACCTACTGACAATGTGACCACTATCTTACACCACAGAGGCCTTTTAGTGAAGCAATCATAGATGTTATGGCTGAGATATAAGCGCTTGACAAACCAGAAACTGTTAACACCTGACGAGATTTAGCTGAACATTTCAATATGAGGCTACAGAAAATGTACTGGACCTACGATGAAGTCCACCTCAGGTTTGACATATATGCAGAGGGATCAATTAAAAATATTACCTGAAAGAAGCGACTCCATGGTATTGAACCTGTCCAATACAAATCACTGACTTTGATGAACTTCTTCAATATCACAGTGAAGATGCTACAGTCTAATACTCGCACAAAGGATGAGTTAGCTGCAAAAATGCTCCAGCATGCAAAGAATTGCTCAAAGAATTTTGTCATCACATGGCATAATGAAGTTGCTGCCCTGCACTGTTCAGTGGAGTTTCTTTGTCATTCCCTTGAGGAGGCTGACCCTACAGTTATCTTGCACGCCATCAATGGCAAAGTGATGCTAAACTCCAGATTTTTGCACAAGATGCAGATGTTCTAGTGTTCTCTGTGAGATGTTAACTCCAGGATGGCCAAGCATATCCAAAATTACCCTCCCCTATTGGGCATGGATGGATCTCATGGATGGATCTTTGCACAAGATGCAGATGTTCTAGTGTTCTCTGTGAGATGTTAACCAAGACTTCCACAAGATTCTGTTTTTGTGCCTGCTGATTGATGTTTTCCAAGAAGCAGACAAATGGAGAAAAATTGCCACTGACAAGGGGTGCATTTATACCTGCTATCAAGAGGGCAAATTATCAAGCAGTGGAATGGCTCCAGGATGGTCAAGCATATCCAAAATTACCCTCCCCTATTGGGCATGGATGGATCTTGAGGGCTGGACTGATCATACCATGTGTGACATACCATGCGCTCCCAAGTCAATCCTTCAGCTAATCAACTGCTCGTGTGCCAAGACGATATGCTCACCACCTTGCAAATGTTTGGCTAGCAGCCTGCCTTGTACATAGATGTGTAAGTGCAGCACAGACAAGTATCAGTGTGATGTGTCTAGGGGTGCCCTAGATACAGATACTGATGATGACTTTGATGAATAAATGTTTTCAGTCCTACATGTCAAGGCTAACTTCCCTAGGATTACCAAAACTCAACTTCTTTTTTATGTAAGCAATGCATCCCTGTGTTAAGGTATAATTTTAAACATTTTTTGAATTTATATCTACACATTTATTCTACATTTGTCATGTTTGGTACCATTGTACTGAGCACTGGTGTGATTTAACAGGGTAGAATAATCAGATGAGTCATTGAAGAACAATACACGCGGCTCCCTCACCTCCATAGGCTAAATATCCTCCTCTACAGCACTCCCAGTTCCTGTAAGCACTGCAGCATAATATTATACCAGACACAGGAACCAGGCCTATGTCTCTTCATTGACAGTGCTAACTACTGCAGGCCACTAGACTAGTTCAGATGCAACATTGTGTAGCACAGGGTAAAATCAACCATGTTTAATATTTCTGTAGCACCAAGACTACTTCTATTGTCAGGATATTTTTACTTACACTAAGCTTATTACTGAAAACAAAATAATATGATTTTTCTGTGTTTTATGATGCCTTGATATGAAGAAGGACATTTTTGAAATATATTGAACAATCCTGCTCGGATAGTTTACTTTTCTCCTTTCCCACAGGGATGAGAAATAGGGACTTCCCAACTGCAAAATATTTTTAAAACCACCCTTTTTCAAAGAGGCAAAAACTAAACACATCTTACTATAACAATCTTCTTAATGGGAGAGGGTCAGTAATCTTTAAAGGTAAAGGGCATTCTCAATAAAACCATCTTCTTCTTGAACTACTGGTTAGTAGGATTTATATCATTGAACTGACTTTGAAATTCAGCACCTAGATTCTATGGGGATTGGTGGTATATAAACCTCTAAGAGTAGGTAGATTGATAAAAATATTAGATAGACTGAAGGAAATACAGTATTTCTCAGCATACTTACTATTCCTTCCAGACACTGAATAGATTTTGAGGCTATACACTGAGACAAGGGTATTCAGGACTTCAATACAGTGTGGCTGTGCTAAAGGAAATACATAGGGTTCAGATCTAAGACAAAAAAATTCTCAGTGCTAAATGATTTCTTCTAACAGTTAGAAAACAATTGACCAAAATTAGATTTCCTTAGTAATTTCCATTTACACCTTATGAAGAACTGAAAAACTTCATCAGTCTCTTCTTCAAATAGGAAAGGAGTAACCAATTAAAATCACAACAGGTCTCGCAATAAAAATATTTGGTTGCTGATTTGTTGGTTGCCAACATTCCAATGAAGAAAAAAGTGACAAAAATGGCTTAGGAGATTCCCAAATGCGTGAGGAAGTAATCTATCAAGGGACCTATTTAGATTTCTCTGTTGTAGTTACACATTAGTCAAGCAACATTTCAAAGAAAGATGTGCTGAAATTTCAACTACTATCAGGAGTAATAGGGAACATAGTCACTGAATACACAATGGAGCCACTTTTAAAGGGTGGCCTTCATTCAAATAATGTATTCATACAGCATGTTATCCTGGTTTGGCTAAGGAAGTTCTACCTTATCCAGTGTCATCTACCCTAGAGAAAGATCTCCTCTAACTTTGTGGAAAGAGTGGATAATGGCCAAATGGGAAAGACTTTGTACGTTATTATTATTTATTTGTATTGTGTTAATGCCAAGGAACCTCAGTCATGGATGAGGACCCCATTGTGCTAGGCACTGTACAAACACAGAACAAAAAGTCCCTTCCCCAACGAGCTGACAATCTCAGTAGAAGACAAGAGACAATAGCTGGGCACAGACATACAGAGGGGAACACAAAGAAACAAAGCAATACTGGTCAGTGTGAAAAGCAGTGGCCCCAGCACACCAGATGTCTAGCCACTGTCAAGCTTTTTGCAGGTATTTCATCAGAGGAGAGTTTTAGTGAGGAAATGTTATGAAATTTGGAAATATACAGTGAAACAAGGAAACAGGCAGAATGCCTGGGATCCTTCAGAATACCAAACGAAGCAAAAGTTCCCAGAAGGGAGAAGGTGGGAATCCATGGTCAATCTCACCAATTGATGAAGAATCTTTAACAATGCTTGGATACCCTGGAACATTTGAAGGCTTAAATGTTACTCCAAACCTGATACTTGGAGGAACTGGACTGCCTGGCACAGGAAGAACTAAGGTCTAAGGTAAGATAAATCTGGTACCAGATTGACCCCTCATCTGGCAAAATCCACGGTTGCAGGCCCAAAGGGGGTGGGAGAAAGGAAGGTTCGGCATGCAGGATGTTCCTCAACTCGTTCTGCCTGACAGGTTTGCCCCCTCTTTGGTGGACTGAAGAACTGGTTCCACTGCCAGCACCTGTAGATTCCCCACAATCCACACACAATCCCACAGGAGGTCTAAGGCTGAATTGATTTGTTGGAGTATTTCCTAAAGGGCTTGGGGAAGATACACCTCCTCCCTTGGCCCCTCCCCCACCCTTTGTTCATGGCACTGCCCCATGTGCAGGTCCCTGGACTTGCTGAGCTCCATCTGCAGCGTCAAGGGCAAGCGTTACAGTGCTGTAAAGGACACACTCTCCCCTTCCAGTTCAGCCAGGGCAGCTCCACACACAGAGGGTCCCCTCTACACAATGATCTGGGGAGCAGGATTTTCAGAGTTTGGACACTCCTGATTTTGACTGAGTTGTGCAGGATCTGAAGGGACAATCTGGCCCTGAGCGTATGTGTGGAGATGGCTTAATGCCTTCCCACCCTCTCCCGGCACCACAACTCTGACTCACATTCTCTCTCTCTCTCTGTCTTTCCAAACAAGTGTGAAGATTTTGCTCCCCTCTTGTCCCTTGGCCACAAAATATCTGGCTGCTGCTGGGCAGCTGGCAGACACAAAATCGAACACCTGTGTGCAAGATATGTGCAGCTGTATGGGTGACACATGATCCATCTGCAATGCATATCACATGCCACTGCCAGTTGCTTTACTCAGGGTGGGTTGGAAAAGGATCCATTAGAAGAAAATAAGGCCACAGCTGAATTTTAAAAGCAACGTTTTCCTTCTAATTGATATTCTCCTATCTCCTTTCACATCGTGTTTCTTTTCTTCACACAGTGGCAGTGATGATGCTAAAAGCTGATTATAAGCTTGGGCCAAGTCACACCAGCATTTGGCTGCTTAATCCAAGTATTGACTATCTGACTGAAATATTTGTAAGTTCCGGATTAGTAGGGTTACTTACTTGGCTCTCGGCATTATGGGGAGACTGGTGGCTACCCAGAGGCTCATTTCTAATTGACACGGAAATTCTTCACTTATAGCATGACCTAGGTCCTATTTGCTATATACTGCATTGTATTTCCCAAAAGCACTCAAGGGGTTTACTGTTCTCTTGATTTGCCTTCCTTTTTTATTTCTGTCAGAATAACTTTGGTGACAAATGTTTGGTGCTAACAAGCAGCACACAAGTTGTCAAGGAAGAACAGAATATTTTACATACATTGGGCCTGATCCTTTTCCCATTGAAAAGAATGGCAAAACTCCTATGGATTTCAAAGGGAGCAGGATGAGGCCCTTTAAAAATTTAAACTGGTTGAGGTGGGGTGGGCGAGGGAGAAACAAAATATAGCTCTTCTGAATTAATTCCTGGAGCATCTCACCAGCTGGAAATCCAGACCTGCAAGATTTGCAGGGTTTTCATGCTTTCCAGCCTGACAATATTTCCACAGTAAGTGCAACAGTATTTGAACACAATTCTGTTCCCAGAAAGACAATAGCAAAATGTCTGTTGACTTCAATGAGAGCGGGAGCAGGTAATCTAATATGTTTTATCTATTAATTGGACATCTAAACTAGCTATGGAGATATTTATATAGTGCTCATAATCATATCCACTCCATTCCATTTGCACGGCATGTTCCAAGATGCTAAAAAGAATTGGAAGAAAGAGGAAAAAACAAGTTAAGGTTTTGAAAAACATATACAGTTGAAAAGCAAATTTAAAAAAACGGCCCAAGCATGAATCAGGGAGTTTTCGCCTAGGTTAGCTTGGACCCACGCAATCCCAGGGTTCCACTGAAGTCATCAAAGTTTCCTGCAATGGAGCAGAGAAACCTCACACCAGCAGAAAAGGAGTTAAAGAAAGCCTATAGGCCCAGCTAGCTCCACCCTGCTACACCTGCAGCCAGTGTCAGGCCTGGAGGCAGAAGAAAAGGAGAGCACGTGGCTCAGTTCTGGGCTGACTGGTGAAAGGGGAGAAGGTAGCTCTGCCTCTCTGCATTATTACAAGCCTGACGCTGGGACAGCTGTCGGGGGGAAGGAGAAGCACTGTGTCCCTGGCTGAGGGTGACTAGGGCGTGCCCAGTAGAGAATGAACTTTATTATTTGACTTTAAGGATGTTGGGGGCTAGGCCACTCCAATCGTACATCAGCCCTCACCCAGAGGGACCTGAGGCCACTGCAGAATGCTGCACAAGATCTACAAGGAGGTTTTATTCCAAGTGAGCCGCTACAGACTGTCTGCCTATAGGGGCTGGCCCCAGACTGAAGAGACATAGGTAGGAAGTAGCCAAGGGCAGTGGACTTTCACTGTCTGCCAGAAGGACCCTTGTGGTGTTGCTTCCCATGAGGCCCTGAGCTGGGACTGGCTGGAGCGGGAGGTCCTGGTTCCCCCTACCATGCCCCGTTACATACTGAGACCCACATGCGGATGGAGGCCAGATGATTCCTGGTCTAAGGTCAGGAACCAGGCACCTCTGCTGTCTGGTCAGAGATGCAAGGGGCCAGAAGCATGGTGTGCTAACTGCTAAGCTGCCTGGTCCGCTATCACACTTCCATTAACTTCAGTGGGACAAGATCAGAAACCCTATAAAGTCCTGAAAGCCTGAAGTCAGTAAGGTTGCCTGGGTTTAACTGAGGACTGAATCTAGCTCATTATACTTGATAGTTGTCTATCTCTGGTTCTTAGCCAGCGGTATACGTATCCCTGGGGGCATGCAGAGGTCTTCCGGGGGTACATCAAGTCATCTAGATATTTACCTAGTTTTACAACAGGCTACAAAAAAATCTCTAGTGAAATCATACAAACTGCAATTTCATACAGGCAAGGATTTGTTTATATTGCTCTATAGACTATACACTGAAATGTAAGTACAATATTTATATTCCAATCTATTTTATAATTATATGGTAAAAATGAGAGTAAGCAATTTTTCAGTAATAGTGTGCTGTGACACTTGTATTTTTATGTCTGATCTTCTAAGCAAGCACTTTAAGTGAGGTGAAACTTGGGGGAACGCAAGACAAATCAGACTCCTGAAAAGGGGTGCAGTCGTCTGGAAAGGTTGGGAGCCACTGGACTAACTAACTCCATTGCAGAGTGTGACCTAAGAATTGTGATACACCATCGCTTTGATATTATTTGATAGCATCCTCTCTATAGCAGGAGCTTAGAGGCAAACACTCTGGGAAGTCCAAACACTAAGCTCTCGAGCTTTAACCTTCATCTATATAAATGCAAATACTCACGCACACCTAGCAAATCAAGGAGGATACCTTGCTGGGGCTGGCAAAAAAGAAAATGTGTATGTACCTATGTATAAATCTTAGTGATTTGTTATACAGGGCACTGGTATTGTAATTACAATGTTGATTAACCCTGCTTGGACCACGTCTAGATGGTAATTAAAAGACCACAGACTGCCAGTAGCCTGGCCCTGCTGCTGCTACACCAGCAATGATAGTACAATGGTAGGGGATTTTATTAAGAGATATGTTAGCATAGACACAGCCATTTAGCTGCAGCAGAAGAGATTGCATGTCTCCATTAATGCATTCTGTGAACCACACACCAAATGCCAGTGTAAATAAGGACAATGGGGTTAAGTTCCATTGTACCTAAGTGTTGCAGAATTGTTCCCTTAAGCAGCCATAGTAGTAGATGCTAAGTCGCCTCCTTTCATGTATTGCCCCATTGTCTTTTGTAGAAATATATCAATAATACTGGGACTTTACATTTTACTTCCACCGTCTGATCTAAGCTTGAACAACTTCCTTATGCTCTCAGTTGAAAACGTCTTCCCCTTTTTTCTTCTGCTGCAGCTGGATTAATTCATTTTTTTAAAATCTGTAGCTCCAAAACATTTTCCCCTCATTTTCAAATATTTTCCCCATTGTGCCATGTTGCTTGAACGTCATCTCTGTAGCTCCCACGTCAGCATTGTGAGCTTGAAGTATTGTTTTCTTTGCTCTCATGCGGAGTGTAATTTTCACCTGCTATTGAAAATTCAGTATTGGGCAGGGGGGGCTTAATTCCAAAAGATTTTGATTTCTCAATAAAAAAGTGAAAATGAAACTCGGCAGGATTGCACCAAACATGTTGCAAACGAGCCAGTTGCATGAGGCAGGAAGGAAGAGGCGAGTTAGAAAAAAGGGGAGAAACAAAGACCCACTCATAGAAAAGTCCTATAGAAGTCACCAGAAAATTATATCCTTTCTGTAGGTGTTTTGAACCATCCCATAGGATTTAATAGACAATCGCATCACTGCCACAGAATTCTATAGGAAGGCTCAAAAGAAAAGATGTCATTCTCTGTTAAATTCTACTGGCCAAATCCTTCACTGGTGTAAATTAGCGTAGCTCCATTTACTTCCGTGCAGTTACGCCAATTTACACGAACTGAGGATCTGGACCCAGAGGTTTTTGGAGTAACTTCTATAGAATCCTATCCAGTTTCTATAGATCCTTATTCGTTTTATCCCTATTAAATTCTAGAGGACTTTTCCATAAGGGTTAATTGAGTTGGTTTAAAAAATGAATAAAAAGATGTTTAAAAAGGCAGCCAATGACTGAAAGTTAAACAGAGGTCTGTTTTACCTATTATTTCTAATAAAATAGTCTACATTAAATATTGATAGGCTGTTTGCTAGACTCTCACTTGTCTGGGAGGCTTCACTGGAAGAGGGACAGTCTTCTAGATCTTATTAAACCTTATTGGCTATATTCTGGCTCGAGCTGCACACTGTCATGAGCAGGCTGCCCCAGACCTTGGCTAGCTTGTCACCTCAACAGAACCAGAAGGAACTGAAACTTTAATTAAAGTACATTTTCGGAAATACATTGTTTAATCAAATATATAGATGAAGGTAACTTCTCCCCATTCTGTCTCTTGTCCTCTTCTGTACCCCATTTTATATTTCAGGTGCCCCATTCTGTGTCTTTTGCCCAACAATTTCTGTTCCCTTTCCACCCCCCAGCCTCTGCACTATTCTCCAACCACTGTGTAATAGTTTAAAATCAGTTATGCTCCAAATTGTAATGTACAAATATTTTTAGCAGGTACTTTTCTGATATCACTTGCAGGTGATACTGATCAATAGCAAAGATATAGTCTCCCATTTTGATAAACTCTATAGGCATCCATGTTTTTATAACGTTGTCTTTTAGTGGCTTCTGGTGACATTATTAACCATTAGCAGGAACTAGCTTAAATGTTTTATTATTCTCACCAGAACTGAGATGCAGTTATATTGCTGCGGACAAAATCTTGCCATGCTGTATACTCCTTTGTGTTCCTATTGGCACTAATGGGATTGCAGGGGACTCTAGTTCAGCAAACACATGCCCAAGTCTGTCGCAATTCAGCAAAAGCACTTGCTGAATATAGGCACATGTTGAAATACCACTGAAGTCAATTGGACTCAAGCATGTGTCTAAAATTCTTTGTGTGCTAAGAGTTTTGCTGAATAGGGATAGACGATATTGGTGTAGTTAATACTTACAGTTCCTCTCCTGCTGCTGTGTACATAATGCCTGTCTTTTCCTCCCCTCTCAGCACTGTTCTGCCTCTCTCTGCTGCTGCTCCTCTAGCTCTCCCTTCTCTTCACCCATTGGAACTGCTCCGAATCATTCTGCTGGACCCTGCATTTCTCTCCTCTTTATTAGCAGCTGTCACTTTGTATTTTCTATTAAGAAGATGACCAGAAACTGAGAGTTTAAACATATTTGGCTCTAGATGCTTTATTTATTTAAAAAATTAAAGGTTTTAATAGTAGCTTAATCATCAAAAGAAGAACATTAATGTTTAATATTTAAACACGTTTCACCTAGAAGATTCATGTCAGATGCCTGGAGTAAGCAGTAAAAACACTTTGGTACCATTGAATATGTTTAACCCTTCACAGACTGGGTCCCCAGCTTAGCCAATATCATTTTCAAAGCAAATCAATAAATTGTTCGGAGGCCATTCATCTTTTGCACCAGCACAGAAAATGTAAATGGTAGAAATACTAGACTAGCCATGAGTTGGCAACCTCAGATCATAGTCAGATTCCTTAAGGCCTTTTGAGATCAAGGATATGAAAATGTTATGCAAATGATTGCCCTTTAAATGTATCCTCAGAAAAAATGCAATAGCCTATAACAGAACAGTTGGTTTGACATTTAATCACCAATACAGAAAGTTGAATTAGAGCTTTCAAAGAATAGCCTTTCACAAACAAATGGCGTCAACTTCCCTGGATTTTCAAGATCCCCAAATTATTATTCCAGTAGGGTTACTTGCCTTAAAACTAGACAATGGCTTCGACTGTAGACCCCAAACTACTGTACTGACAGTAGATGTTACCTTTTCCATGTACATTTTCCCTTTCCAATTCAAAATAATTTTTCATTTAAAATTGTACTTCAATTTTATTTTTTTAAAGTAGGTAGAAACCCATCAACAATGAAGGAAAACACTTTGCTTTGGGTCAAACAAAATGGTTAGTTGAACAAGCTGGAAAAAAATTGTTTCAGGTTGCTCTGAAGCCATGTTTTCAATGTTTCAGTTTGGCCAGTGAACTGAAAAATCAGTTATTTGGACACCACTAGTTGGGAGCACATTGGATTTAGTGAACTTCTTTCTAGTGGCTTTGAATCACTCAGTAGTGACCTAGGTAGCCAATGTACATGACTGATGGTGTTCTTCAAACAGCTTCCATGCCTTTACAGGGTCTGTTTGTTACAGCGCTCCCAACTTCTCTGCATTGAGCAAGGAGTGCTACTGTGATCTGCACTTGCCACCTCTGCCTGAACACAGACCGAGCCAGTGGGGAGTAGTTCGCACACTTGCCCTTCCCCTCCTTCTGTAGACCTAGCACTGTCCCACACCACAGACAGGGAAAGAACCGATAAAGTTGCACAACTGGAAGTGCCTCTTGAATATGGGTCCTGAGTCCTTGGATCTTTTGGATCCATGATTACTATGTCTGTTTTAAACATTTTATCCTTTGCTTCAGTCAACAGTTCTCTTTTATCATCTGCAGGCCTTACCTAAGTACATATTTGCTACATCCATTCACTTTCTGGAATTCTGAGACAATCCAAACCTCCCACAGATTCAAGACTCAAACGGCACAATTATTCTGTGCTCATGTGTCTTCCCTGGACTTTCAGAATTGTCAGACAAATAAATTTACAAGATTTATTCTGTCAAAAGGAAAATATTGGCTTAAGAAAACCTCAAACAACCAAAACTACCATCTGAAACAAACAAATAAAATACTGTTGCATATCCTCTCCTTGACAAGGCCATAGTAGAGTAGCTGACACTTTCAAAAGATCACAAGAGGCTATCTTTTTGTTCTGTGTTTGTACAGCGCCTAGCACAATGAATGAGGTCCCAGTCCATGCCTGGGGCTCCTGGGCACTAATGTAATACGAATAAATAAAAAGATTTAAATTGTTATCAATGTAAGTATATGTGCCTTGATCATGCTCCCAGGAATGTATCCCATTAAACTTCTCTGTTCTCTGAATTATTGCAACTCAACTACTGGAGAATGTTAAAGATGAAAAGACAAAGGATGAAGAGGAATCCAGATAAGAATTCTTAAGAGGAAGAGAAACCTCCACTGAAAATTCTGATTACTTGGTGCGTTTTTATGTGGAACAGTTCGAAAATAAAATAGCTATTAAAAAGTATGCAGGGATGAGGGGATTTTGCAATTCAAAGTTTAAAATTAGGATTACTGGATGGATAAACACTATCCATTACACTTTAGGAGATTCCTGTTCTTTTTTTTATATATATATTATGTTTTACTTCATTAAGTGAAGCACATTAGCATGATCAATGGTGCTTTCTTGAGATTTGCCATTAGAGATAATCATAGAATAGGCATTGTGAAGTTTAATAGGTATTATAACTGGCACTCTTCCCAAAGTAACGGTTGTGCAATGCTTTCTAAAGTGCTGTGTTCATCTGCTCTGAATGCCTATCAACTTCCCTTCAAAATAATCTTTGATTTTGACCCAATGAAAGCAGGATGAAGAGAAACCCCCTGCCCCCCCCCCCCCCCCCCCCACCACCAGAAGGCCTAAAACACAAGGGCTGGATAGCACCAACAGACCCCTGCCCTCACAGGCCTTCTACCCCATAATGTGCCAGATTTGGCTCAGGAAAGACCATCACTGGGGTGTATAACACTTTCGGTGGCCTCTGTGTTATCCACCTGATGGCATGAGAACTAATCTTCCCAAAATGGCTGACAGTCTTGGTAATATCATCTAAAGGCTAATTTGGCTTTGGATGTTCCCCCAATTCCTGCCCCCCACATACCTTATGAGACTTTTTCCTTATATTGCCCCCTGTGCAATGCTGCATCTGCTCTGTGGAATTATTGAGCTGCTCTGTCAAATGACCTGAACAGGTCTGGTGCTGCACATTTGGTGTTCCTGAGCCTAGTTCCATTCAGCTCTAAGCCCTTGGTATTTGCCTACTTCCTTCTCATTTATTAGAGAGTCTCTGATATCTGTAAGCTTTTTGGGACAACACAAATAGGAGGTATTTATATTTTCTTCTCTGTGGATCCAGTTCTGCCAGGTATTGTATCTCAACTCCCAGTATTGTCAACAGGCCAGACACTACTCTGATTTACACCAGCTGAGGATCTGTTCTAATGGAAGTTGAGAAAGCACCTACTTATAGTGTAAGCTTTTTGGAGCAGAAATCATCTTTTTGTTCTATTTTGTGCAGTGCCCAACACACTAGGGTCCTGTTACAAGACTGAAGCTCGTAGGTGCTACCTCAATACAAATAGATGATAATTAATAAGTCTCAGGATTCACTCAACACCGTGCAGATTAGGCCCTGTATGCATTATAGTTTGCTTCACCTGTCTTTTCCATCATTTTCCCCTCTTGCTCCTTCCTAAAAGCATCTTCTGTGTGAAGCCTAGCAAAGCGCTTTCTGTGAGATCAGGGGAAAGGGTGCAGTGTCATGCACTGAAAAGGGATGCTTCAGACCAGAGTATTAAGAGATATTAACCCCTAAATAATTGGAAAAGCTTTTTATAACACGCTTAGGCCAAATTCTCAGTACTCTCAACTGAATCAAAGAAAGTTTTTCATGCATAGGACTGGAGACTTTAAGGGAGATTTCTCAATTGTCATATATTTCCATCTCAGTTGAATACCAAAATATCAATACTTGAGTGACCTTTTCAGCGAGAAGTGTATGACTGGTTATGTGCCCTGTTTAGATTCCTTGTAGTTTAGGATGAGCTTTCTTTGTATATGAAACCCAGGAAAATGGCAAACCATAAAGGAGAAGGGGAACATCCTTGTTGGGTGCTCTTGCTGAGCTGAAAACTTGGTGTTTTACTCCTTTCTTTTTCTTTGCCAGGGGTTCATTATATTGATCCAATATACAAAAATTTATTTAAAGCCCGTTTCTCACAGTCTGCCTTCTTGCAGGCAGATAATACCATGCGGTGGAGCATAGACTTGTAATGAAAATTTCAATATGAACAATATTTAAATCAAGTTCTTTTAAATATATTATTTGCCAAAGGGATTCACCTGGAAGCATACATCAGTCCTAAGTGTTGGGAGTGCTAGACTCCTCTCTTGCTTCTACAGTTTCTAAAATGGAATTATGTTAATATTTTAGACTCCCGATTTCTGCTCCCAGTCTTTGGCTCGTGTTCCAGTTCTCCATTCCAGACTTTGCAGTTTGGGCCCATCTCTAATGCAGACAACTTGGTTAAGTCTCATTTTTTAACTGCTTAGAGCATCCGTTACTATTTTTCCATTGAAGTACACTATATATACGAGTCCTACTCCTAATGTGAAATATGTATTGTGTTTGTCAAATACAGTAATAATAAAACAAAGCATATGCTAGTGAGGCACTTCTAATAGGTCCACAGAGCCCCATTAGACTATTAGGCTCAGATATTCAGCAGATCTCTTATTCATGCACATGCAAAACTTGTGTGCAGAAGTTTTAAAGCTGGCTGAAATTTTTGCTTATATGGTATGAGATGGAAATAAGCATGTGGATTTTTTTCTAACTTTTTTATGTTAACTTGTCAGACTAATCAAAATTTGTCCTGAACTCCTCTATCATGATTCTCATTGACCCTTTGCTGGTGACAGTTAATGTGACTGACTGTTGTCAGATCAACGCTGCAGTTCATTCTTCCTTTCAGGTCAATGAGAACTGAATGAAGTCCTTTCCCTGCCTGCCTAAGTTCAAATGCCAGCATGGTTTAGATCTGGAAACCCACCAGATAAAACATGGAACAAAAGTTCTCTATGGCAGGACTACTCCGTGTTCCAAAGTATGTTTTTATGTTTGTTGGCAAACAGATCCAACACCAACAACAATAACAACACTGTTTTCTAGCTACTGTAGCTACTTCATTTCTTCACATTTGTTCCAGGGCTGCACTGGACAGATGAATAATGTAGGAGAGGAGTCCAGCCCAAATTATGACCTTCTGTTCAGAGTGCATATAAGGAGATAAAAAGGGTGGTTTGTTTGTCTGAACTTTTAGCTTGCTTATTTATTTAATTAATTTATTTATTTTAAATCTAGCATGGTCTCACTGACATAAAAAGAGTACTTTTATAATGTATGACTACAGCCCTCTAGCGATGTAAGAAACAAGGCTATACTTCCATCACTGGGGCTGCTATGCCATCTGGCGCTCAAACAGGGTATACGCTTTAGTTTTTCCTCTAACGAGTTTAACAAGCCAGTGCAAGATTAACTAACAAGTATTATGTTCTTGATCTCTAACTTTTTTTTTTTCTAGTATATTATGTTCTGGCCTCAAGACTTTTTTTATTTTTTAAATTTCCTCCCCTTGTTCAATTAACTTTTTGTGCCCAGATTCTCATGCTTTCCTACCACAATGTCTATAGCTTTCAGTGCGCTTCCCTTTAAATAAGATATTGCTGCTTATTGAAGAACTGTATGTGAATATAAGTGATTTTATTTAAAATGCAGACATAGGACCCAATCCTGTGAAATGCTGAGTGCTGTTAGCTCCCATTGATGTAAGATTGTGAACTGTTAAGCAAGCACAGGGACTGTGTTTAACTTTGGATCTGGTACAGCGCTAGTACGTTGTTGGCAGTGACAAGAAATTAATACTACATTACATTATAAAATCTTTTGGGCCAGGGATCCTGTCTTCTCTAGGTTTGTACAGCACAGTGGGGTCCTGACCTTGACTGGGGCTGGTAGGCACTACAATATAAATAATAATGGCAGTTGAGTGTGCTGGTACCTCTTATGAGGCACTTTGCATTTTGCAAGATCACGCCGTTAGCATTTAAGGTAATTGACAATGAGGGCAGACTCTCAGTTGATATAAAGTGGTGTCACTCCATCAAAACTACACCAATGTACACCAGCTGAGAATCTGGGCCTATGTATTTTAATAGCTTGCCAGAGGATATGTGACATTAATGCCCAGTTTTGAAAATTCTGATGCCTATGGTTTTTTTCTGCAGCTTCCAAAATACTCCTGTTGAATTTGTACTTACACAGCTGTCCGCACTTCAAAAGTTTCAAATATAACGACTCAGCCAATAACCAAAAAAAAAAAAATCATTGTAGAACATTCACTCTCCGCAGCTGTTTTGGGAAATTCTAGAACTTTTTTTGTTAGACTGAGGTTTGAGTGATAAAGGAGGCTCTTAACACTGCTCTCCATTCATTAAATGCCTCAGTGTCTCTCCCACTCTGTTATATTTTGGATGCACCCCGTCTCTGGTTGCAGCTGCTGCCTTGGGCTACTCTACAAAGTAGTAGCAGAGCAAAAGCGAAGAGGTTTCAAGCGCACATGCAGATGGACTGTTTATCCTACTCACACTGTTGTGGGCCTCTCCCCAAGCTCTACTCCCACTATGGCTATAAGGGGGTTTAGAACACACAATGTAAGGTACATTTGGAAGAAAACGTACACGACTGGTGGCTTTTACAGTTATTTTTTTCCACATGAGACAGCAGTATAGCCAGAGTGCTATTATACATCCTTTTCATTTTGGATGGGAATGAATGGTTCTAACTACCCATGTATTTAAAGTGCCTGGATAAGCCTGATTTGCATCTACCTTGGCACTCACAAATGAACAGCTGGAAAATTTTCCCCTTGCTGCCCGCAGTCTATCTGTCCTCCCACTCTACGGGACACATTGTAAGTTCCAGGATTGTTGCCCATCAGCAGCAGTGGGATGCACTTAAGGACTCAAAAGGTGACGTGAAAAGGTAAAATAAGTGTTTATGTAATGGCCAGTGGGGGTGCTGAGATAATGTTATAACTGCTATACTCCCTTTTTCCTGTACTTCAGCGTACTGTTGCTGAAGCAGAAACCAGACTTGTCTTGTCAAAAGGGTATTACTTAGAGTTCAACCTTAGCCATGATATGCAAAACCTGAACATGTGTCAGTAACACTTCCCACTCAGCTTCAGAGAAAGTTACAATTGCAAAACAAACCTTTCTCTTTCATACATACACTGTAAACAGTATTTGAAATACTTAGGCAATAAACCTATTGGTATTCTTTACACAGATGTCCCCATTTTGCTGCTGTTACATATATTTCATTGCAAGTGTTTGACAAAACAGCTACAGATTTCTATTTTGGTTCACGCTACCGGACACATTCCCTTCTGATCTCACAGAGGAGTGTGTGTGTATGTGTGTGAGTGTGAGAGTGAGAGAGAGAGAGAGAGAGAGATTTGGATTCTCCGGAGCCTGATGAGAATGGCAGCCTCTCAGTCCCCTCCAAACACTCTAGAATCTCCTCAGCAAAACTGTCTGAAAGTCTTTCTGGCTAATTACAGTCCCCAAGCCAATAGCTGACTGTCTTCTTGGCTTCCAGTGGAATCAAGACTCTGTAGCCTGTATCCAAAGAGGTACATCTATTGAGACACATCCTCTGATCCTGTGTTAATCAGCTGCTGAGTCCACAGGACTGTCTCCAACACCCGTATTTATAACCTTTCCCCCACTGAACTCCAATTGGTTCAGAACTCAATGGTGAATGGGGGGGAAGTGCAAGAGTGCTTGCCCTCAATGGAAACCCTCTCGGTAGCTTCAAAACAGCTACTGAGCATACCTAGTAACTGCCCTGCTCTATTTCTGGGTAGTTCTAGGCTCTTTTAGCTAAGTTGCCTTGCCCTGCTCTCTGCATGTGTGCAGAGACCAGTTTGCATTGAATCCTCTGTATGTCTCCTTCCCACTGCTTCTCTCCCTTTCTTTAGACTGCAGTATACGCATGTGGGTTACATTTTATGCTCTTTTTAAAAATTTCTTTATTGCGTATAAAGGATTGAATTAATTGTGTGTTTTGGGTTAGTTTGCAGAGGAGATGGGGAGGCTTACTATTTAACATTAGGAATTTGTCTTGTCTGCCTATTTTTCCTGGAAGACTCTAGTGGTGACTGGAGAACATGTGGGATTATTACATCACAAGGATCAAGTGAGTGAAATCTGAGTGAGAGAAGTGGGTTGTTGTTTTTATTGGTCAAACTCTTTGCAGTTTTGGTTTTGTTTAATGTTTTTGTTTATACCTGCATAACTCAAACAGTTGAGAGAGAAGAAACATTGTTCACAGATTCCAAGGCCAGAAGGGACCATTGTGATCATCTGATATGACCTCCTTTATAACCCAGGCCATAAAACTTCCACAAAATAACTCCTAGAGCATATCCTTTAGAAAAACATCAAATTTTGATTGAAAAATGGTCAGTGATGGAGAAACCACCACAACTCTTGGTAAACTGTTCCAATGGTTAATTACTCTTAGTTAAAAATGTACACCTTATTTCCAGTCTGAATTTGCCTAACTTCAAGTTCCAGCCATTGGATCATGTTACACCTTTCTCTGCTAGACTGAAGAGTCCATTAAGTATCTGCATGGGGAAAAATATATAAAATAGACTGTAACCAAGTCACCTTTTCCTTGTTAAGCTAAATAGTTAGACTCAAGGAGCTCAATCACTGTAAGGCTTGTTTTCTAATCCCTTAATCATTCCCATGGTGGTTCTCTGATCCTTCTGCAAATTATCCACATCCTTCTTGACTTGTGGGCACCAGAACTGGACACAGTATTTCAGCAGCAGTCACACCAGTGCCAAATACGGAGGTAAAATAACTTCTCTACTCCTACTCTAGACTCCCCAGTTTATGCATCCTAAGCTTGCATTAGTCTTTTGGCCACAGCATCAACTGAAAGCTGATGTTCAGCTGCCTATACACCATGACCCTCAAATGACGGAAGCAGTGACTCTGAAATAGAAGCGCCCCTCTTCTGTAACTATGGTCTCATGGGTGACACGTGACTCGCCGGCTGGGGGAGGCTAGCCCCCAGCCCCACCCCTTCCACCCAAGGTCCCGCCTCTTCTGTGCCCCCCGCCCATTTCGGCTGCCAACCCCTGCCCGTGGAGCGCCGGGAGGGCACAGCACCCAGCCCCTCCCCCCACCCCAAGCTCCACACAGAGGAAGCTACAGAGCAGGCTTGGGGGCGGACCATGGGTGGGCCATGCCTGGCTGTTTGGGGAAGCACAACCTCCCCCAGCCTATGATACCCGCCATCCATGTATGGCCTACATTCTTTGTTCCTAGATGTATATGTTTACACTTAGCCATATTAAAATGCATATTGTTTGCTCGCACCCAGTTTACCAAGTGATCCAGATCGCTCTGTATCAGTGGCTTCTCTTCATTATGTAGCACTCCCCCAATTTTTGTGTCATCTCCAAACTTTATCAGTGATGATTTTATGTTTTCTTCCAGGTCATTGATAAAAGTGTTAAATAGTGTAGGGATAAGAACCAATCCCTGATGGACCCCACTGGACATGTACTTGCTCAATGATGATTCCCTCTTTCAATTACATTTTGAGACCTGTCAATTTTTCATCCATTTAATGTGTGCCATGTTCATTTTAATTCATTCTAGTTTTTTAATTAAAATGGTGTGATACCAAGTCAAACACCTTACAGAAGTCTATCAACACTATTACCTTTATCAAGCAAATTTGTAATCTCAAAAAACAAAAGAAAGTTAGTTTGACAGGATCTATTTTCCATAAACCCATGATGATTTGTTTTAATTACCCTTCTTTAATTTTGTACTAGTAAAGTCCTGTATCAGCAGGTCCATTATCTTGCCCAGGATCAATGGCCATCTGAGAGGCCTACGATTACCCAGCAGGTCACTTAGCCTTTAAAAAATTTGGCACAACGTTAACTTTCCTCTGGAACTTCCCCAAGACTTAGTGAAAATCAACATTAATTTGATTAATTAAAGTGAGCTCCTCAGACACTTCTTTTAAAAGTCCTGGGTGCAAGTTATCCGCAGCCGTTGATTTTAAAATGTCTGACTTTAGTAGTTTCTGTTTAACATCCTCCAGCAATACTAGTGGAATGAAAAAAGGTTATCATCACCATATGATGAGATTACCTATTTTTCCCCAAATACAGAACAGAAATATATCCCTGACCCTTCAATTAAGTGCTATGCAAGCCCACAGTCCACATCGGATACCCCAAACAAGTTCTCTAAGACATGACTCAACATTCTTGATATTTATAAAGTGAAAAACAAATGTGCAGGGGGAAACTACTCTTTTTTTATATTTTGAGAAAAATAAAAAAGCCTTATGGGCCTTCTCTTTATATCATAAAGAAGCAAACCAGGGCACAGATGGACTCCAGCCATTATTGGTAGAAGCAGCCAAAACTGGGGCTGCTGCATGGCAGAGGAGGGGGTAAAGTGGGTCCTAGCTGGGGCTACCCCTCCCTCTCAGCATTCTCCTGTATGAAGAACTGTGCAGTGGAGGGGCCCCTACTCTGGGGGTAGTAGGACATAATGGTGCCTCCTTCCCCACCCTTCCATGTAGCCTTGGGAAAAAGCTGCAGTGAGGAGCCAGCCAGAGATGTCTGCAGCTCTTAGAGTCAGAAGCAGCCACTCAGAACTTTCTACAGTTTTAACTGGACTTTCTACACCCTGTGCTGGTTGGCTGTTTGCTCCAACCCTCCTCTGCCCCCCCTCCCCAGTCTTTTCACCTCAGTTTCACTCCCCGTACTCCCTTTCCCTTCCCTTTTCTTTCTAGTTAGTTGATTCCCCTTCCTAACTAAACCCACCTTAAAAAAATCATGGCGTTAACATGATATTTACTGCCATCACACTGTTCACAGAATCGTAGGACTGGAAGGGACCTTGAGAGGTCTTCTAGTCCATTCCCCTGTGCTCAAGGCAGGACTAAGTATTATCTAGACCATCCCTGACAGGTGTTTGTCTAACCGGTTATTAAAAACCTCCAATGATGGAGATTCCACAATCTTCCTAGGCAATTTATTCTAGTTCTTAACCACCCTGACAGGAACTTTTTCCTAATGTCCAACCTAAACCTCCCTTGCTGCAATTTGAGCCCATTCCTTCTTGTCCTATCCTCAGAGGCTAAGGAGAACAATCTTTCACGCTCCTCCTTGTGGCAACCTTTTATGTACTTGAAAACTTATCATGTCTCCCCCCATCAAATCTTCTCTTCTCCAGACTAAACAAACCCAATTTTTTTTCAATCTTTTCTCATGGGTCATGTTTTCTAGACCTTTAATCATTTTTGTTGCTCTTCTCTGGACTTTCTCCAATTTGTACACATCTTTCCTAAAATGTGGTGCCCAGAACTGGACACAATATTCCAGTAGAGGCTGTATCAGCGCGGAGTAGAGCGGAAGAATTACTTCTCATGCCTTGCTTGCAACACTCCTGCTAATACATCCCAGATTGATGTTTGCTCTTTTTTTGCGTGGAGGGGGGGAGGGCAACAGTTCATAGAATCATAGAATATTAGGGTTGGAAGAGACCTCAGGAGGCCATCTAGTCCAACCCCCTGCTCAAAGCAGGACCAACACCAATTAAATCATCCCAGCCAGGCCTTAAAAACCTCTAAGGATGGAGATTCCACCACCTCCCTAGGTAACCCATTCCAGTGCTTCACCACCCTCCTAGTGAAACAGTTTTTCCTAATATCCAACCTAAGCCTCCCCCACTGCAACTTGAGATCATTGCTTCTTTGCTTCTTGTTCTGTTACACTATTAACTCATATTTAGCTTGTGATCCACTATGACCCCCAGATCCCTTTCCACCATACTCCTTCTTAGGCAGTCATTTCCCATTTTGTATGTGTGCAACTGATTGTTTCTTCCTAAGTGGAGTACTTTGCATTTGTCCTTATTGATTTTCATCCTATTTGCTTCAGACTTTTTCTCCAGTTTGACCAGATGTAGCGGGGTGGTCACCCCGCTCCGGCCCTGAAGGGGTTAAAGCAGCCCTGGAGAGGGCTGCAGCTGGAAAAGGTAGGCTGATGGGGAAAGCAGCCACAGCTGTGGCCAGCTTAATCAGCGCCCAGCTGGCCCTTGTAAGAGGGCAGTGGGCCAGAAGCTAGAACACATACTCTCTCTCTCTCTCTCTAGCTTCTTGAGAGAGAAGGACCTGGCTGCCTGGGAGCTGAGAAGGGTACCTGAGGTGGAGCAGTGCTGGGGAAGGGCAGAGGGAGGTGAGGAGCTCCAGCCAGGAAAACCCCCAGGCTGCAGGCCTTGCTAAAAGGGCCAAATAGGTACTGGGGCTGCAGAGGGGCAGCCCAGAGACAGGCAAAGGCAGCAGGTCCTAACCCCCTTGCCGATGATGAGTGGTTTACAGACTGCAGTCGGCCCCAGGGAGCGGGGGCTAGATGATGACTGGCAGTAGCCACTGAGGCAAGGTGGGTTTAGAGGGTTGGGGGTTCCCCTGGGAGGGGAGACCCAGAGCGAGGGGGTGCTGTGGTGGGCAGAACCCCTGGGCAAAGGGCACCGGGGGTCTGGAAGGGACATGGGGCCAGTGGCAGGCGAGACACCAGCCTGCAGAGGGTGCTCTGGGCTGGAAAGACCTAATTCCCGAGACTGCCAGCAGGAGGCGCTGCGCCGGTGAGTAATCGCCCCGCCACACCAGATCATTTTGAATATTAATGATATCGTCCAAAACACCCTCCCAGCTTGGTATCATCCTTAAACTTTATAAGTGTACTCTGTGCCATTATCTAAATCATTAAGATATTGAACAGAACTGGACCCAGTGTAACTGGACTTAGTTACACACACTCTGGTAGTGTGTTCTACTCCTTTCCCCACCCTGTGTCCATCTGGTCTACTGAGACTGTAAACTCTCCAGGGCAGGGGCTGTCTGCTACTGTGTTTGTGTAGTGCCTAACACAATGGGCCCTATTCTTGCTCGGCCTTTAGGCACTATGGTAGTAAACGTGACTAGTAATAACAACAATCCCATTTCCCCTGTTTGAAGGTCACTTTTAAAAGGAAAAAAGAAGAGTTGAGATAGGTGAATGAAAAGTAGACTCATTCCTCCCTGCAGCCATTACAGTATTCTAATGACTGCTCCCGCACAGTAAAATAAATAAATAAGTCTACAAAATCTAAGTGTTGCAGAGAAAAGAATATTCCTATTATACCTAAGTTAGAGAGAAGCGCTGGACTCAGAGTTCCTGCCCAGCAGTCAGTTATGACTATAATGTCAGCATTCATAACACGAGCTACCTGAACATTTATTTTCAATGTGAGACAGCAGGACTCTTCCTAAGCCTGAAAATTGCCAGTATTATAGCAAGATTGCTCCATATTCTGTCAGAGCAAGAATGCTATTCTTGCCTGATTTAGCGGAAAGAAATCATGAATAAAACAGCTCAGTAGGATTATCTCCAAGAACTATTTCTATCTGTGTATGGATGACACATTGCAGGTGGATGACAGGGCATCCCATACAGGGCAATGCAGGTAAACTGTGCAGAGCCCTGTCCCTCTGTGATTCGGGAGTAAAGTTTGCAGGCTCTTCAGTGTGAACCTTGTCCCTTCTGGAGGCCACTGCTCCCAATGAAGACAAGGAGAGGAAACTGGCACTCTAGAACTAGTGGTTGGACTGGATCTAGCAGCCACCAGTGGCAGCGAAATGTCCAGGGGAGCAGGGACTGTGGCAGCCAGATGTGTGGAGGGGAGAAGAGAAGCAGCAGGCTGGGCCGTATGTGCAGGGAAGTGGTGAGCCGAGCAGGAAGAGAAGGATATCGTAGGGTTGTCTCAAGTTGGGGGGGATCTGGACAGAGCCTGGAACTCTTGTCTTGAGGGTAAGGGAATGCCAGCATCAGCCTAAGCTTGTCTGTTGGATTCCTGGATGCACGCCCCAGCTATCAAGCAGGGCTGTCGAAGGTGATTTACCCTGCAGTGACTCCTCCTGCCAGCAAGGGCCTCTGTGGGTATTGACATCGAGACAGGGAGCCTGTGCCCGGCACTCTCACTGCTCTACCTGCTGCAGCTCAGCTGGCTTGGAGCAGCAAGGGAGGGGACGCAGGAGCAGGGACCAGCTGCATGTAGGAGGCATAGGGGCTCAGGGGACAGAATGGAACTGAGTTGGGGAGCTGGCTGGTGGGCAGGGCGAGGGCAGGGCTCTAAATGGAAAGGGCTGGACCCAGTGAAGGGAAAGGGCTGAAGAGGGAACAGGCTTGTCCCCCCAACCCCTTCTCCCTTGTGCCCCGTGTTCCTTGCTCCCCAGCTGCAGTGAGTCTGGATCGCTCTCCAGTGGCAGCAGGGGTCATTTTTTGGTGCCCTCCCACCATCTCAGCTACAGGCCCAGAAACAAGCTTGCCCACCCTGAGGCCAGTCCAAGTAAGGGCTCTCCCAGCGGTGTGGGGGTTAGTTAGGGTGCTGGCACTCTGAGAAGCTGACACACATGGCTGTTGTCTCCAGTGCTTGTGAAGGTGGGGCCCAAGATCATTTGCTATGATTAAAGTGGGGCCAGATGATAGGAAGCCGGTGAACCACTGGTCTAGGTGGTGAGATGCACGTGCGAGGGACAGAGGCGACTCAGACAAGGCAGAAGATGTAATGAAGAGTAACAACAGTTGGTGTGATTAACTTTTTTAAAAACCCACACTTCATTAGACCGCACAATACATGCAAATACTCTCCTAATGCCACTCTTCTATGTAAGCAATTTGTTTAGTTGCTGCAGGGAGCTTCTAAATAAAAGAGGAAAGGGCCCAGAAAACAGTCTCTTTATTAAGCAAGGGTCCTTGCTCTGAAACATTTTGAAAACCTGTTGGCAGTATTATTAAGTGTAATATAGTAGCCATCTGCAGGGTGTAAATACTAAGAAAGGAGAGGAATTGTTTAGGATGGTCTAAAGGGGTATAACCCAGATTATTTATATTACAGTAGCACCTAGAGACCGCAATGAAGAAGAGGGCTACATTGTGCTAGGCACTGTACCTGCCGATAATAAGAAACTACTCCTGGGCCAAAGAGCTTACAACTGGGAGAGAAAAGACAAAGTGTGGGAGAGAGGAAGTATTATTATCCCCATTTTTACAGCTAGGGAACTGAGACACAGAGATTAAATGACTTCCCCAAGGTCACATAGGCGGTCTGTGGCAAAGCGGGAAAGTCAATCCAGATCTCCCAAGTTCCAGTCTAGTGCCTTAACCACAAGATTAATGGAATAGAAATGACAAAAGAAAATCAGGTTTGGGGAACAAATTTTTAATAGATACAAGTCTAGTTAATCGCCCAAGAGAAGTGAAAATCTCATTATGTGAGTCCTGTAAAACTGAACGGGACAAAACACTTGAGCATATGCTATAAGGAGCAACACTGCCCTGTTAGGGGAATGACACTGTCAGTCTATATTTTATGTCTAAGGTCTATGATTCATTCCATGATGCTGTGGGAAGGTGTATGCTGCATCTGTTCAGTCACCGATTGCATAGCAGCATTATCCCCCATAACATTACTTTAAATAATGAACTGTACCCTGATCCATCAGCTGGGTTAGGTTATACAGAGTTATGTGACACAAAAGTCACATTGATATCGTTGGTCGTATTATTTTATGCACAATTGCCCACGTGCAGCACAAAAATGCTTTTTACCAAGCTCCTTATTTTACTCTTGACATTCTTGCATTTACATTGATATGTACTGAACAGCTAGTACCAAACTACTTTTCTAAGTATTTATATTACTATAATGTATTTATTTTCAAAAATCAATACTGGCACCCATACACCAGATTCTTATTTATGGTATGAACATTTCAACAATCTGGCCCTTAAGTCTGGGACTGTCTCCTAACATCTGTGAACCAGTTATTTGAAGAGAGAGAGTGGCCCTAGTAAATGCGGCATGGTGCAGTAGACAGGACACTGACACAGGAGTCAGGAGACCTAAATTGTAGTCCTAGTTTTGGGTGACCTTTTAACAAGTCTCTGAGCTGTAGCTTCCTCATCTGTAAATTGGAGGTAATAATGCTTAGCCTGCTTTGTAAAGTACACTGTGATCTGAGAGACTATTATTAAATAGAGATCTGGATGGAAATTGATGTTGAAAGGGAAGCTTTAGAAAAGTCTTCGGGCAATATTACACAATATTATGAACCACTTCAGCCTTTGGGCAATACATTACTTCTAGTGTCCCTAGAACCAATCAATATTTGCATCTTTATTCTGCATTTAATCCAGCCCTTCATTTCTGTGAACATAGAAGTTAGAGAGAAACTCCCCTCCTACAATGTTGAGAAAAACTTCTGTAGAGGGGTTTGGCCAGGGCTTGTCCTTCTCCAGGGCGGCGGGGAACCACACCGCCTCGCTACTTCCTTCCAGTTGTTGACGGGGAATTAGCCTAGCCGCGGGGGTCTCGCACCGCGGCAGCAATAGGGGCAAACACAGACAGTTATATCTGCCCGTCCCATGGTTGGCGGGCAATAGTGAGTCAAGGGCTCAGGTCCTCAGGCAGGAACTGAGCAACAGTTTATACAATTAGCAGGCCCAGGCTCTGGGTCAGGGCGGGGCAACAGAGAGTCAATGGCTCAGGCCCTCAGGCAGGGGCTGACAAAGGCAGGTAACCAACCAGCCCAGGCTCTCGGCTCAGAGGGGCCTGGGAGAGGGGGAGACTGACACCCAGAAGTTGGGTGGCAGGGGGATGCAGGCCCTCCCACTCCACTGCGTCCAAGCCCGGGGCAGAAGACCCACTGCTGAGTCAGTGGGGATCCTGGCTGCAACACACTGACATAGGCTCTGGCAGTGCTGCAGCCAGACTCAGGTCGGCTGCCCCCGGGCTACTTCCTAACTCCCCCTCTGGAAGTACCTGGGTTCAGATGGTGTCCTCCGGGGGGTCAAGCACCATGGGGTCCTCTGGGTAATTGGCAAGGGGCAGGCTGGGAAGCTCCTCTGGGCTCCGATTGGTGTCGGGTGTCGGCAGGTCAGGCCAGTCCTTGGGTCCGCCATAGGTCGCCAGGGTCTCCCAACCAGGAGCTAGGCCGGAGGCATCTGGCCTTTCCAGCGGCTGCTCCTCGAGTGAGCGCTGGGGTTGGGCTTTTATACTTCCTGTCCTGTGCCTTGACCTCTGCAGGACTCGCTGGCTCTGCCCACTCTGGTGTCGGAAGGGGCTTGTCCCTCTCCAGGGCGGCGGGGAACCACACCGCCTTGCTACAGTCTCCTTAACATCTTTGTTTTGGTATTCACATAGTCTTCAACCAGTACACATGACTGTGGTCAGCAGTAGATTGGAATGGCAAACTAAAGACTAGTGATGGGAGCAACTGGGACAAATGTGGAACATAAAAAAACAAACAAAATCGGGCTCTTCCCATAGAATCTTTTAGGTACAGAAAGTGAATCGGACACACTCCATTTACTAAGACATTCCAGTGCAGCTCACAAGGGGAGCTGTCTGTGTGAGCTCAAGTGCTGCTCTGTAAATGTTGACAATCTCTTAGTTTAAACGAGAGCTCTTATAATCTAATTTGAGTGTTTGTTTTGTTCACTCCTCAATAAAAGTAGTGTCATTGGGAGAAGAATGTCTGTGTATGTTTGATGTTTTTTTCTTTTAGTTTTTTTTTTAACCGAACAATGCAGCACCAAGCCACAATACAATTCACATTGCCAGTAATTCACCTTTGTTGTTATCTGTGTCAGTTCTACCTCCCAAGTGGCTGTTTTAATTTTCTGTGGGAATTTTGTGATGTACATTTGTTTTATTTTGCTAATCTTCCATTTTTGATCAGATTCCTAGACATTTTGCAATCTAATGAAAAGCACTTCAAGAGTGAGAAGTTCTTGGCAAGATGAATTTCCTCTTCAAGGAGATAATTCCCAGCCACCAACACTTTAGAAAATAAAACCACACACAGATCTCTGAATTCAGAGCTGAATTGCATCCAGCTCTAGGGTAGAACATGGTAGCAGTTTAAGAGTGCATAACACTACATGAGAACCCAGGACAGGAGGAAGAATAAGACCTTTTGTGTTTTAATCAGCAAAAGGAATTTAAGAAGACAGAATGTAATTACCCAACTTGGAATTTGGCCAGGACACTGGGGTTAACATCCTCCTGCAAGAAGTGCCATGGTATCTTTAAAGGCCACAGGTGGTCATGACCTTGACTTTACACCTCATTTGAAACAGTCCAATAAAATAAAGGTCTGTGTGTAGTCTCCATCAGGAAATTTACCTAACCCCAAGGCTCATGATGTAAATCACAGACCATCTGTGCTCCAGGATTGCCCTCTCTGTATTCCTGGATTACAGAAACAAGAGACAATAATTGGATCTCTAAGCTAAAAGGGCACAGGGCCACTTCAGCGCTAGTTCCTTAATACAATTCTGGGAGGACACAAGAAAAGGTTTCAGGGGCATTTTTAAACTGTCAGATAATCAATACTGAGGCAGAGTAGCAATTGTGGGGGTCACAGTTAAACGAATGAGGTGTCAAGTCACGTTTGACCTATTTCAGATCATAAGCATCATTTCTGCTCCAGTTATTTTTTTTAAAAGATTCTTTTGGATGCTGTTATTGCTGGAGAACAAGAGGTAAAAATCACATTCTGCTGATGAGATGATAAAGCCGCTGTGTCAGAAGTTAACACAATTTTACTCTCCTTTAATGTCCCTCTGATAAAGAAAAAATTAGCAACTCTCAAAACCCATTGCTGCAACTGTGTTGAAATCACGGGGCTTCTACAGCCCTGTCCTGGGTTTGATGCACTCATAAATATGCCTATGCATGTGACAGTTTCAGGCCAACACCAAATGCATATACCCCACTCTCTCTCATCTGGCTTCATATTGTGAGCAGTGTGGATGCTGAAACTGATAATATTCTTATTCTCTGAGATACCTACCTTCTGTTTATTGTCCATTTCAGTATGCCAGCTGTTTATGAGAATGGAGCAGGCAGGTAAGGCAGAGATGGAATAACATATGTGTAGTAACCCATCCTCCTTATCTGGTAAAATATTTCCTTGTTATTGGAGAACAGATGGCAGGAACAGAGGTGGTGAGGTGGGCCAGCAGCTTCTTGGCATATTAGTAACTGAAGACTTGGCTCCCATCATTGGGGGAAGAGTGTTTGTGAGAGGCCATCTTGGGAAATTGAGACAGGCACGCCAGCATGTTCAGTAGGAGAGGTGGCTAGATCAGGTGACTACCCGGACTGGACTGCACAAAAACAGTACAGGAATTACAAACCTAGCAGCAGCCTCCACCATCAAAGAAAAAGATGGGAAATTGAGAGCCCGCCCTGCTAGGTCAAGGGAGGAGAAGGCAAAGACAACCACCTGGGGCATTTTTTTTCAGACCTTCCACTTGCCTGAGGAGTCAGCCAGTTGTACGCTTCATCTGAAATTTATTCTTTTCAGAGTAGCTCTTTGGACGTAGTTCTCAGTTACATGTGGCTGCTGGATGGTGCCCTTCTTCTAGGCTAAAGTAGTGCTCATTCCTTAGCTTTCTTGGGTAAAATCCAGCAGTGTCTGAGAGACAGGAATGTCGTTGGCATTTTATGCAATGCTTTTGAATTGTATTACTGGAGACACTTTGAATTGTTTCCCCTCTGAGGGGTGGTTCTATGCAGCGTTTCAGCTATTCCTGTGATGCTGGGTAGAGAAGGATCCAAATCCCACCCCCCACCCCCCCCAATCATTTAGAAGTTCAGACCAGAATCCAAACTTTTCATTACCTAATAGGGGTTTGGTTCTGCCTAAAGTTTAGTCCCAAATCTGAATTTTGCAGCTTGTCCCCCATCTCCAGTGCTGAGCCAGTGATGCTTGTATTAGGGATGAATAGAGGTGTTTTGCCTGTGTTAAAAATGGCTGTGTAGTATTTCAAATATGTGTGTTGCTGTTTAGATAGTAATTGAACAGATTGAGTTCCTCCTGCAATTCAGTCAGTGATTATGACTTCTGATCTCTAGTATTTTCTGTGCAGAGGGGCCAATACAAGGCCCATGCATCACTTAAGTCCTATTTAAGCTTATAATGCAGAGACTTTGTTTTGGCCCCTCTGCACTGAGGTGAGTTTCACCCTGTGTGTTTCAAAGCGTTGAAGAACTGTTGCAGTCCTTGTATTAGAAGGCTCATAGAAATGTACTCCCACGGTGACGTGGACAAAAATCACAGTAAGATTTATGGGTGTTTAATTCTGACTTGTCAGCCTTGAGAGGTTTCATTTGACAGTCTCAGTTCACTTCCCCCCACCACCCTTGTGCAGATATGTAATACAAAGCAAGATCAGGATAGTGTGAAGCACTGAGCACACTTCCATTCACTATAAAATCGTAAATACTCATTGTTGTGTATGTTGCCAAAGGGGGAACAGCATCTTATTAGACAAATCATAGATCAGTTTGTTTTTATGATGAATCCAGCTGTTCATTTTCACATAGCTCTAATCAGAAGATGGACTCCTACCTGATTTCTATGGGTAGAGGTCCTAATGTGATCCTATTTTTCCACCACCTCCTTATACAGCTATAAGGAGGACTTTATGTGTGGCCCCACTCACAAATACAATCTCTGGCTCTGTTATCACCTATTGAGTTGCATCACTGAGTGCATGTCCAACTTCTCTCCTTCCCTCTGAAGTTGGAGTGTACCATATGAAAGATACATCCTACTACTGCTGACAATTCTGTTGAACCCTAATCTCCCGTGTACAGTTTTGTATAATCCACTGTCATGCCCGTTGGCTGCCCATCTTCTTCTCTTTGAATTTTGCTGAGAAACAAACATATATCCAGATTGTGTTATCCATTATACAACTGCTTCATGGCTCCTCTGGCTTGTTTCTGGTTTACAGTTTCTGGTGAGGGCAGAATCTGGCTTTATGTGCAGATAAATTACTATCACTTCTCAACTATTATAAAACAGGTCTGCCTCAGGAAGCATTCTGTCTGGGTGACTAGCATTCTGTAGGAGCAGATTAATGAAAGCAAACCATACCATTCAGTCAAGGCTGCAGTTCACTTTAAACTGATGACTTCATTATCTTCCAGGAAAGATAAATGTCCTTTTCCTCCAGATGAAGCGCATTAATGCAGTTAACATAAGAGAGTCAGAATGTCTGTGTGTTTTTTGTCAGATACCACAGTGATGGGTACAATAGAAATATTAGACACTTTGACCAATGAGAGAAATATTCCTTCCCATTCCAAATTTTATGAGCAAATATGCTTTATTTGAAAATTAGACTTTGCTCTCAGTTTCAGAGTGCTCTTAAATGACCTATAACGCAATATGTACTTCAATGGTGCCCTGAATAATTGATAGAAACTGGAGTAGACACCACAAAGGGTTAATGCACTCACTTTCACCTCAGAAGACCTAGGCTCAAATTCTGAATAGGTCAAATGAATTTGGTGATCTCATTCTAGTTCCTAATGGTCCTTTGTTCACATAATAGAATTTGACACAATTGGCAGTCTCTGCTCAGAGTCAGGAGGGGCCCAGGATTGGGATAGTAGGAATGTTGCATGCGACTCAGAATTGAGGTACATTTGCAAAACCATCTAGAGAAACTTGAACAGCGCCTGCATTCCTGTAATCCAGTGACTTTTAGTCCCTTATTTTCATGAAAACAAAAAGATTAACACAGAATTCCAAAGGATAAATATATGGACAAAGGACAAAAGAGATTATTTTATGGAATGACAATATTATTACACGAGTGAAACTGTTAATGAACTCTGATGCCAAATATTAGCTGTTCTAAAACTCTAATGTCAAAAGAAAACTTTAATTGCCTAATAGATACTTGGGATATTAACTGAACAGAATAATTTAAACAACACAATTTTGTTTATCTATGGAATGACTTTAAGCAGTTTTATAACCAGGTAAGTAAACAGAATTGATTTTGTCTAGGTAGGGGGAAAAATTATCCATAAAGTTGCTGGAAGATCTCACTATATTGATTTGCTCATGGCATACAATGCAATCTATAGTATAAAATAGTATTTTTAATAAGATGCTAAAATCATATCTAAGGGAAATTTTGAAGCAAAACTTTTTTCTTTTTCACTATCATATTTTCTGTACTTCTCTTATTTTAATTATTAAGGATATTTGCATAACAATGGAATCTTTGGCCAGTATTTTCAAATCTAATTGCCTAGAGTCAGACTCTTTAACTCATATTTACCCCATAAATGATATCAATGGGAGCTGAAGATGCTCAACACCTTTGAAAATCAGTCTGCTTTTTAAGCACTCAGGTTTTAAAAAAATATTTCCTGTTTTTTTAATAGTTCACCTAATTTCGGCTGCTAATTCCACCCTTGAGATGCAGTTTATCACCAAACATTTTCTTTTCTGCTGTTTATTACTAACTAATACACAGTCCTCATACAACCTCTTTCATTCAAGCAGGTGAAGCCATTTTACAGATGTTAATAAATTCAGCTGGCCAGCACCCTTACGAGTTCAGTATTGTTATAACCAGTTTACAAATGGATAAACTGAGCCACAGAGGTTAAGTGACTTGTCTTGAAACCATAACTCAGGTCACTGGCAGAGCTGAGAATAGAACTTAGTGGGCCTGACTACCCTTTCCATTCTCTAACCCAGGGATAGTCAATTATTTTTTGTCAAGGTCCAGACTCCAGGGGAAGTAATTTTTAAAAATAACAATGATAAAAAGATTTCAAGGTCTGTTCAAAAGCATCTGGTGGTCCAGATTTGGCTCGCGGTCCATCTATTCACTACCCCTACTCTAACCACTGGGTAGGCTCACTGTTCTTTTAAGGAACTAGGGATAGTTTTTCTTTTTCCAAAAAGAGACTGAAATACCATTGTGACCTGCCTCATTCCTGTAAAACAGAATAAAGTCATTTCATCCTGAAGATGGGCAATGAGTGAGTGAGCATCTGAGCTGTACAGGAAAAAAGAGGAAATTGGGGCTGTTTGTTCCTATGTAGGCAATTTTATAAGTTCCACGCAAAATCTTTTCTGTGAATCATTTGGGAAAAATCTACTTTACTCCTAATTTGCAGGGAGTTGCTGGGGATTTTTAGTGTCCCAACTCTGGAGAGGGTATAGTGGGAAATTGTGTGGAATATTTGAAAATATAGTTTAGAATCTAAGCCAGTCCCCTCCAAGGCTGGATGTAGTAAAGCACGGGAGTGGATAAAACAGGTAACATAATGTTTGAATTTTTTTAAAAATTCAGTTATTGGGGAATGTGACGGGGTGTCCATCCACACAAAGCCTGAAGGGGTAAATTAGGCCAATTAACCTACAGGCGACACCTGGAGGAGGTCCAGGGCATGCTAAAGCCTAATTTGCTGATGAAGTCCAGCTAGAGGGGAGCTGGGCAAGGTTTATATAGTCAGGAAGCTGGCAACAGAAAGGGGCTCCAGGGAAGTAGTCTACAGTTGCTCTCTGGGAGAAGGGTGGTATGTTTGAGGCTACAGTAGTCTGTAGTTCCTCCCTGGGAGAAGGGAGTTTGAGCTAGTATACCCAGATTGTGGGGGAAGGGGGGAATCAGAAGCTGTAGGAAGAGATCAGGGAAGGAGAAACAGCATCTGAGAAAAAGCAGGCCACAGTTGCCATGGATAGAGTCCTTGGACTAGAATCCTGAGTAATGGTTCCTTTACAGGTCATTGGGGGAGTGGCACTGTCAGGGCAGTGCTGGAGAAGACTGCTTGACACTGTTGGGATGAAAGGACTTTGGTTTTTCTGGAAGGGGAAACCATGTAGTGACCTGGCCAGAGGGCCGAGTAATGAAGAGGAGGCATCACGAAAAAGATGGAGTGTAACTGCTGGAAGGGACATTGGCCAGGCAGCGCTAATCCTCAGAACAGCTAGGAGGAGGTGCCATCCTGTGGTAAGTAGAGCACCCCATCACAGGGGACTTGAAGAATTTGTGTGTATTTTAAAAAAAAAAAAAAAAATTCTGAAGAAAACCGGGTGTCCCTTTTGAGGGAGTCAACCTGGCAGTTAAGAATGACAAATCTATTGAAGTGCACCATGAGAAATAAAATTAATTTTGTTCAACATATCCTGTAACAAATCAGACTTCACACTTTCTTAGTGGCTTACATTCAAGGCTATCAAAACACTTTGCAAACATTTAGTATCTTGTGATATTGACAAATAGCACTGACTCCATTTTACAGATGGGGAAACTGAGGCAGAGCAGTTGAAGGCCAGATTTTTAAAGGTATTTTTCTACCTACATAGATTTTTCAAAAGCACCTATCTCCCATGGGTGATCATTACACAAGAAATTGGAAATAGACCCCAGGTTTCCTGACTGTCAGACCTGTACCTTAACCATAAGCCCATTCTTCTTCCCCTAACAGTATTGCAGCTTTTATTATGGAGCTGTCCATCTTTCTGTCCATCAGGAGTAATTTATTTTACACAGTATTTGTGATTTCCCGCCCCCCCTGTTTACACACATTAATTTAAAGTATCTCATGCATTTTCTTTGCAAATTACTGCATTCAGATAAAGTGGCAGCTGCTGTAATTAAGACACAGTTAATTACATATCCCCTTAATTGCAATGATAGGATTTTGTCAATATAGTAAATAAAAATTGTTAGGTTTCCACTGGCAACTTCGGCCTCAGCACGACTCAGATCTTTGTCCTGGTCTCCCCTAGCAAATGCTGAGTCATACAGATTCTATGGCACAGACCTAGAGTCAAATGGAAATTGCAGGAAAAGAACACTGTCCTATTAGATTACAATCAAGCTTGAAACCAGCATCAACAATTTATGTTCTTCACAGAATAAACCAACAGGTAGGTGTGTATAGACCTATGCATCCTTCCCCCACACCCCAAAGAATAATCAACCTGTAGGAGTTTTCTCTACTGAATCCAGCAAAGTGAATACTGTTTTCTGTCTTTTGTCCTGACTAGACCTGACCTGGCCAAGAATTTAGTGAACAATGCCATTTTTCACTTTAAATGTAGGTGCTCTGGTAGAGTGAGCACAGTGCTGTGCTGGGAGTCAGAAAATCCTACTTTCTAATTCTAGCCCTGTCACTGCCACACCTTTTTAGTTTTTTCTGTGTTGGCTATGTCACTTCCCGTCTGCCTCTTTCTTCAGCTTTCAAACTACTAAGCAGTTATATTTTGCTAGGCACCCTGAGGCCCGTGGCCATGGGCAGGTATAATGTAAAATGTATATGCTTGGGGTGTTTGGATCAGAGTTTTGTTTTGGGCTCATCTGTAATATATTACTTGAAAGATTTCTGAGGAAAGGATGTGATAGAAGAAGGAAAGAAACCAATAATCTCAGTTTGTTTCCTATCCTAACGAAGGCTGGTAAGAATGAAATCAGATTTGTGGTACATAAAAAATAGAATCGCTCTCTCACATAGTCATTACTAAGGCTATGATTTTTGTGATGGATATTTTTTGTAAAAGTCAGGGACAGGTCATGGGCAATAAACAAAAAATCACGGCAGCTGTGACCTGTCCCTGACTTTTACTAAAAACATCCCTGACAAAATGGGGAGGGTGGAGGGTCCAGCATCCTGCCCTGTCCCCCGCCCCCACAATGACTGGGAGCTGCAGGGACCCTATTGCCCAGTGGCTGGGAGGTGTCCCCCTGCCACCCTGTGGGGTTGGGGAGCTGTGGGGGAGCCTTGCTAGCGGCGGCAGCTGGGGAGCTGCGGGGAGTGGGAGCTCTGCCAGCAGCGGCGGCTGGGGAGCTGCGGGGAGGGGACGCCCCTGCTAGCAGTTTAGGTAGTAATTGAACTACCATCTGCTACATGGGTTCTGTGACTTCCATGTCCTCCATGACATAGTCTTAGACTTAGTCATTATCAGTAACCAAAAATATGCCCAAATGAGACTGTTGCACTCTACCGTGAATAGGGACTGTAAAAGTGATGTTGTGGGTTTCTATATTCCCTCTGTTTACCTTGTTCCATATCAACTGTGCACTGTTTGTAAATTAAAATTATGGATTTTTTTCCCTATATGCCAGCTTTAGGCTCTGACAGTTAAGCTGCGTTCTTTTTGTTTTACACGTCAATAATATAAAAGGCCAAACTGTGGCTTTATTGATCCTGCTATAACACCATGGTCTTTAGATTACTCTGCCAAGAACACCTGTCCAATCACACTGAAGGTTATTGGGTTTGCATGGTGTCACTGAGGGAAATATTTTGAAGACAATGGGATTACAAAGATGTAGCCAAGGGCCTAATTTGACCTGCAGAATCTTTAGTGGTGGTGATGGGTGAGATGGAACGAACGCAGCTTGCCTATCAGAGTCTAGAGTGAGTTTATAAGGCTGACAGTTAAGAAAAACCCACCTTTGTACCTGCCATTCAGCAATTTTTAAAATGGAAATGAGTGATATATAATATATGGAATGTCGGGGGGAGGGGAGTTTGTGTGTCACTTCTCAGGATAGAACCATTCTTGCATCTAGTTGTCTAGTCCTCATTAGTTTGTGTGATACTGCTGACTGAACAAATATGTCCCAGGTGCACCTATATTGCAAAAACACAGCAGTGTAACTAGCCCTGGATTTAAAAGCTAAGAGGAACCTATAAACTAATTAATGAATTTCTAGAGCCAGGGAGTAAATTACTGTTTTTATTTCTTTCACAATTTCTTCTCCATGAGGCTAACTCAACATTTTTTTACATATGATTCATGGGCAAAGCAAGATATTTTCTGCATTTCTGCCCCCTGCCCCAGCTCATGGTGTGAACATTTGGGAAATCTGTCTGTACAACTTATGAATTCTGGGTGAGATTATGAACTCTCTGTATGTATCTTTACCAAGCTGCAGATTCATTTTTGAATGTGCAGCCTTTTGCTCTCTGTTGTCCTTTTACCTCCGTGTTGGACTGAAATTCCGAAGGGTAGTGTCACAGGGCTGATAAGGTTAACTCAAGGTGATCCTTTTATTCAAATACAAACATCCTAGATAACAGGTTGGCTCCTACCCAGGAGAACTGGTTTGTGAAGAGAAGAGGATGCCTGGCAATGAAGTCACTTGGCAGGTGTCTGTGATCACCAGAGGTGGGGCTGATCTGGGAGTCCCCTGAAAGAGAGGACTGGAAAGTGGGTTGTTTTTTTTTTTTTTTTTTTTTTAAGGGCTGGAGTGGCTCTACTCAGGGTCTTCAGCTACTTTTACAGCTCAAACTGGAGGAAGTTGCTGCAGGATTCTGATGAGGCTGGGGGAGCCCTACCTACCTGAACTCGTACGGTCCCCCAAAAACTCTTGAGGGAAAGGTGAGCTAGAGTGATGAGCAGCATGTTCAGGAGGTGTTTTTTTCTAAACTATCTGCACTCACTTGTGCTTAACCTCTAAAGAGGTTTGAGAATCCTGTGCAAAGTTAGGTATAGCACATAACACAAACACATCATGTGTCCCTGAGGAGTTAACCTGTGAATCCAGAGCATCACAAGGGTGAAGTTCTGGGAAGAGGTGTGCATAAGCTACCAGGGTATCAGAGCGGTCAGGGCTAGGCAGTTGAACTGTGGGATCCCAGCTTTCAACAGGGGATGGTAGACAGAATCTGCACCACATGAGCGTGCCTAGGAACCCCAGCTAGGGGCAATGCCTGGACTCTGCTCAGACTCTAGAGACTTAAAGCACACAAGGATTCAGAGTTGGGATCCCCTCACAGCAGTCTGGTGTGTGTCCAGGAGGGGAAACTTTACTAGATCTGTGACACATGAACTGTAGCTGATTTGACAAGAATGAATACTAGAAATTCCAGGCTCAAATTTGTTTCCAGTTTTCAATTCCAGAAAAATTCAGATCTTTACCACCACTCAGGAGTGGATTAAGATTTGAGCCCACATCACTCAACTTCAGGGCCCTCAAACATTCAAGCTCCCATCCCCAGAAAGACTTTTGGACTCATCCCTGAACTCCTAGCTGTTATCTCTTCCTCTGGGTGGAATCTTCCTTGAATTTCTCCTTCAAGTTTCCCCTTGGCAGGAGAAGCTCTTGGGGGGCCAGATTCAGCAGTCATGTAACTTTTAGGTTTAGGAGCAGCTATTACACAGAAGGGTGGGGAGTGGAGCCTCAAGGTTCAAATTCTAACTTAGTACCCACCAAAGTTCAGCAGTGTGCAGCTTCATGGTTTTAGTGTGGGCCCATTTTTAGTTTCCAACTGACTTGTTAATAAGCCAGATTCCCCTCCCACCCAATCATCCCCGTTGTTGTTGTTTTTAATGTTAAATATTTCAGCATTAGTAAACTGGATCATGGATGTACATATTGATTTGTCTTTTTAAGGATAAAATTACTGGGACTGCATCAAACCACCCAGGACTGGGTTTCATTTATGACACACCACCAGCGTGGAATGTCACAAAGCATCATGCAGTGATGTAAGCAGCTTGTTCTCATGAACAGAAGGAAAGCTTGCAAATTTTCTGTATCCTTCCCTGCAAGGGGAAGGAACTTTACTCAGGTGTTCCTTGTTTTGACTTCCAGCCTCCCATTTGCTAAATTTATTTCAGTAAGCCAGCTAAAGCTATAGACTTGTCTTGCAAGTAAGCGTGTGTAGGTGTGGTGGTGAAGGTAAGACCTTATTAGACTGTATTTATACATAACCCTTGTGAACCAGAAAAATGGTTTACTAAAGAAAAACTCCTCCTTGAGTTTTCTTTGATCCTGGGAATCAGAATGAAGTTAATTGCTGAAAAATAACTCCTTCATTGTTAATCAGTTAGATAATTTAGTTTCAAGAACAAAATGTGTAGGAATATTTATGGAGTAGTCTGACAAATATTTGATCATTTAGGTTGAGGCTCTGGATTAGAGGTTGGATGATCAGGTGGTTAAGTCATTGGTCTGGCACTCGGGAGGTCTGGATTAATTTTATAAATCTGCTACAGAGTTTGAGAGACTCTTGGGCAACTCATTTATCTGTGCCTTGATTCCTGATCTATAGGAGGGGAATAATGTTTCCTTTCTTGTTCCCTTTCAATATCTCTTCTACAGACGCTGTAAAATCTTTGGGTCAGGGCTTGGGTCTTTGTATGTTTGTGCAGCACCTAGCCCAATGGGGCCCAATATGGCACTACTGTAGTATAAATGTTTCACCCCTGTGGGGCCAATCCTGCATTCCTAGTTTAGTGCAAAGAGGGACTCTTTATGGCCAATTTGACAGACTACTGAACCTGTCCATTTATTCACATGAAAACAGCCCACATAAAACCCATCAGCTGTGCATGCAAGTGGTCAGGCTTAAACAATGTGTTTGCAAGCATCTGTGCACACATATAGAGGATGCCTTTTGAAAATAGGGCCCTTAATGTGTGCACAGAACAGTATTTTTAACAACTTGATGGCAGGAATGAAGGTTTCTAGGTACAAGTAACTATTACTGCCCCTAGATAAACTATCTGTGCCAATCCTAAAATATTCCCAGTCACTAAGATGAAATAAACTTCCCTCTGTCCTAACTCTCTAGCACCAAGATGATTTATGTGCTAGCAGCTTTAGGAGACAGCACTCTTAAGGCTAAAACAAACAATAATTGCAAATGAAGAGAGTGGGGAGGGGGGTGGAAAGGAGATGAAAGCGACATTGGTGCTGCTGACAATGAAGACAACAGTTATGCAGAATTGGCTGACAGGGATATGGAAATGTTGGTAAATATAACAGTGAATCTCAACAGCTCATATTGTGTGTGCGTGTTGGAGTTGTCACATTTATATGTTGTATAGCTACATTTTCCAAGATTGACTAAAATTAACTAAGGCCTGAAAATAGTCTTTTGTACACTAAGCTTGATAGCAGCAAGTAAAATTCCCTAACGTAACTAAAATGATGAGGATGCAGTATTACCAATGTCCTTTTTAAAAGCTAGGTCATGGTGGTAGCCAGAAGAAGAATCTGGGATTAAGCTAGTTTCCGGGGCAGATGTTTTAACATCCAACTCAAACTGCAGGGTTAAAACACCCTCTTGTGAAGGAGATGTCACAGCATGACCACGTAACAATTCACTGGTGCTATTGAACGGCAACAAAAGACAGAGAACATGTCCCATCTTTTCTAAATACTGATGAGTCAATGTTTGTATAAATCAGCCACGTTTCATTCCTTAGTAATATTCCGAGTAAATTACTGCTTAATTATGGCAAATGGACAGATTAATAAATCTGCAATCAGACCAATATATCTGACAAAGAAATTCTGTTTTTAGTCACAATAGACAGTGCTACAATATTTGAATTATTGCCTCCGTTTCCTTTATTAATTTCTGTTCTAAGACCTGTATGTATTCTAAGATCTGTGATGGCATGACCCAAGGACCTCTTGATGCCATCTCAGAGGGCCCCAGGTGTGCATCTGGGTTACAGGGATCCCTTGGGTCTGGTATTTAAATATTTGTTCACAAGAGAGTGCCATGGAAGGCTGTAACATGCTGCTGGGGTTACCCAGAGCTATTTTACCTCTCTACCTTAGCAAGCATAGATTTTGCTGGTGATTAGAATGTGAGAGCTCCCTGCCACACAAGTCTGTCTTCCTCACCAGCAAACTCCTCAAGGCTCTTCCAGCCCAAGCCTTGCCTAGCAGGTAATAATCCATGAACTCCAGCCCCGGAGCTCCTCTGATGTTTCTCTGGAGTGCCCAACCCCTACCACTGTGCATTTATAGAAGGTATGAAGTTTGCTGCTCTGTTAAAGACTCAGTATATCACAGCGTATTAATTTAACGGCGGTAAATACACCCTTCCCTTCACACACACCACAGAATTGGATTATAGTAAAAATAAAACCAGTTTATTAACAAAAAAGCATGTATTAAGTCAGAGGTTCTCAAACTTGGGGGCATGCAGAATGTATTCTGGGGATGTGTGAGAAGCTTTTAGTGGGGGAGAAACCTTACTGCACACATTCAGAGCTGGGCAGAGCAGCAGCAGCTGCTGACTGGGCACCCAGAGGGGAATGGGTGTAAACTACTACAGACACAGAAAGGGGGGGCATAGGCACTGACTCCGTGGGTGCTCTGGGGCTGGAGCACCCACAGGGAAAGATTAGCAGGTGCTCGGCACCCACCAGCAGCCAAGCCCCCCGCCCCTGCCTCACCTCCTCCCCCCCCCAAGGGTGCCATGTCCCCGCCCCTCCCAGCGCTTCCCGCTCCCCTGATGCCTAACAGCTGTTTGGTGGCGCTTAGGACTTTTCTGGAGGGATGGGGAGGAGTGGGGAGGTGGCGTGCTCAGGGGAGGAGGCGGAGAAGGGGCAGGGACTTGGGGGGAGGGGAAGGGGTGGAATGGGGGCAGGGGCAGGAAGAGGCAGGACAGGGGCGGGGCCAGGGGCAGGGCCGGTCAAGCACTCATCGGGGAGAGGGGAAGTTGGTGCCTATGGGTGGGAACCATGGTACTAAGTGATATCAAGTAAAAGAAAGGTAGAGATGGTTACAAGCAAATGAAAGTGAAAACATCCATCTAAAACTTAATCTAGAAAGATAGTCTTTGTTCAAGATGGTTTTTTACCCCAAGTCTCCTTTCCAGCTTTTTGCAGGCTAGCACCCATCACAGAGATCATAGAATCGTAGAAGTATAGGCCTGGAAGGGACCTCAATAGGTCATCTAGTTCAGACCCCTGCACTCAAGGCAGGGCTAAGTAATAACTAAACCATTCCTGACAGATGTTTGTCTAACCTGTTCTTGAAAACCTCCAGTGACAGATTCCACAATCTCCTTAGGCAATTTGTTCCGGTGCTTAACTACCCTGACCATTAAGAAGTATTTCCTAATGCCCAACCTAAACCGCCCTTGCTGCAATTTAAACCCATTGCTTCTTGTCCTATCCTCAGAGGTTAATGAGAACAATTTTTCTCCTTCCTCCTTGTAACAACCTCTTATGTATTTCACAACTTATGTCTTCCCCCCAGTCTTTTCTCCAGACTAAACAAACCCAATTTTTTCAATCTTTCCTCATAAGTCATGTTTTCAAGACCTTTAATCATCTTTGTTGCTCTTCTCTGGACTTTCTCCAATTTGTCCACATCTTTCCTGAAATGAGGCACCCAGAACTGGACACAATATTCCAGTTGAGGCCATATCCGTGCAGAATAGAACGGAAGAATTACTTGTCTTACTTACAGAACTCCTGCTAATACATCCCAGAATGATGTTTGCGCTTCCCCCCACAACAATGTTACATTGAGCCATTTAGCTTGTGATCCACTATAATGCTCACATTCCTTTCCATAGTAATTCTTTCTAGGCAGTCATTTCTCATTTTGCATGTGCAAGTGATTGTTCCTTCCTAAGTGAAGTACCTTGCATTTGTCCTTATCAAATTTCATCCTATTTACTTCCACCCATTTCTCCAGTTTGTCAATCATTTTGAATTTTAATCCTGTCCTCTAAGCACTTGCAACCCCCTCCCAGCTTAGTATTGTCCACAAACTTTAAGTTTACTCTTTATGCCATTATTTTCATAAATGATTTAGATATTGAACAGAACCAGATCCAGGACAGATCCACGTGGAACCCCACTTGATGTGCCCTTCCAGCTTGACTGTGAACCACTGATCACTCTCTGGGAATAGTCTTCCAACCAGTTATGCACCCCCCTTGCCCCCTATCCATAAGGCTTATTACCCTGTCAAAGCTATTAAGTTGGTTTGACATGATTTGTTCTTGACAAACACATGTTGACTGTTACTTATCACCTTATTATCTTCTAGGTGTTTGCAAATTGCTTGATTTGCTCCATTATCTTTCCAGGTACTGAAGTTAAGCTGACTGGTCTAATTACCCAGGTTGTCCTTATTTCCCTTTTTTTAGACTGGCACTAGATTTGCTGTCTTCCATAAGTTTTTCAAGACAATTGCTAATGGCTCAGATATCTTCTCAGTTACTTCCTAGAATACTCAAGGAGCTATTTCATCAGGCCCTGACTATTTGAAGACCTCTTACTTGTCTAAGTAATTTTTACTTGTTCTTTCCCTATTTTAGATTCAGATCCTACTTCATTTTCACTGTTAACTATCTTAGACGTGATCACTAACAATCTTTTTGGTGAAAACAAAGGTATTCAGCACTTCTGCCACTTCCAAATTTTCTGTTCTTTCCCCACTCATGTTTCCTTGTTACCCTTTGACTCTAGCTAGTTTAATCTCATTTTGTGTCTTGGCCTTCCTAAACTTGTCCCTACCTGATTGTGTTGACTTTTTATGTGTAAAATAATGCCCATTGGAAAACATAACCCCAACTATACATACAAAATGATGGGATCTAATTTAGCTGTTACCACTTCAGAAAGAGATCTTTGAGTTATTGTGAACAGTTCTCTGAAAAATCCACTCAATGTGCAGTAGCAGTCAAAAGCTAACAATGTTAGGCACCATTAGGAAAGGGATAGATAATAAGACAGAAAATATAATACCACTATATAAATCCATGGTACACCCACATCTTGAATACTATATAGAATTCTGGTCAACCCATCTCAAAATATATTAAAATTGGAAAAGGTACAGAGAAGGGCAACAACAGTGATTGAGGGCATGGAACAGCTTGTGTATGAGGAGAGATTAAAAAGACTGGGATTTTTTCAGCTTGAAAAAGACTGAGGGATATGATAGACTTCTCTAAAATTGTGACTGGTGTGGAGAAAAAGTGTTATTTACTCCTTTACATAATGCAAGAACTAGAAGTCACCCAATGAAATTAATAGGCAGCAGGTTTGAAAACAAAAGGAAGTACTTCTTCACACAACACAGCTGAATTTGTTGCCAGGGGATGTTGTGAAGGCCAAAACTGTATAATGAGGTTCACAAAAGAACTAGATAAGTTCATGGAGGATAGGTCTATCAATGGCTATTAGCTAAGATGGTCAGGGATGCAACCCTATGCTCTGGGTGTCATTAGGCCTCTGATTGCCAGAAGCTGGGAGTGGATGACAGGGGATGGATCACTCGATTGCCTGTTCATTCCCTCTGAAGCACCTGGCATTGGTCACTGTCGGAAGACAGGATACTGGGCTAGATGGACCATTGGTCTGACCTAATATGGTCATTATATTCTATATTCAGCCTTTTTGTAATTTGACCTAGTTTTCACTTTTTGTAGAACTTTTTTTGAGCTTCAGATCATTTGAAGATCTCTTGGTTAAGTTAGAGTGGTCTCTTGCTGTACTTCCAGTCTTTCCTACGTTGGGGGATGGTTCTGTTTTTGTGCCCTTAATGTCTCTGAAAAACTGCCACGTCTCTCAACTGTTTTTCTCTTTAGACTTGCTTCCCATGGTATCTTCTTACCTACCAACTCCATGAGTTTTCTAGTCTGTCTTCTTGAATCCATTCTTTATTCTGCTGTTTTCCCTCCTACCATCCCTTAGAATCATGAACTCCTCATTTCATGATCACTTTCACCTCACTTTCAAAGTCTCAAGCAATTCCTCCCTGTTTCTCAAAATCAAATCTAAAACAGCCTCTCCCCTAGTTGCTTTCTCCACCTTCTGAAATAAAAAAGTCTCTAATGCACGTCAAGAACTAGTTGGATAATCTGTGCTGTATTTTCCCAACAGATGTCTGGGTAGTCTCCTTCCGCCTCTTTCCCCACCCAAGTCCTGTGCTTTGGATGATTGTTAGTAGTTTTTAAAAGCCTCATTCACCTATTCTTCTTGGTTAGGTGGTCTATAGTAGACCCATAACATCACCATTGTTTTTTATTCCCACCCAAGGACTTTGAACAAGTCTGTCTCCTATTTCCAGCTCATCCTCAGTGCAAGTGTATACCTCTGATATACAAGGCAACACCACCTCCCTTTTCCCCCTGTCTGTCCTTTGATGTAACTGGTAAGCTGAGGTATACTGTTTCTTTGTGAGCAGAGGATCTGGTAATTCTGTGAGTGTCCACGGGACAAGGGGCTGGGCACTTGGGGGCTGCCCAGAGGACTTGGGGTTGTGGGGTGGACTATATCGCTAATCTGCAAAAGGACAGTCGAGCTTGAAAGGTGAGTGCTTGTGTTGCTTGTGCCTAGTGGAGTCAGGGAGCTGACTCCTGGCAGGCACAGATAAGACTTCCTCATGCTAAGGGCATGTGGTAGTGAGACTCTCTACCTGGGTAGTCCAGGAAAGCATCCTAGAACGATACCAGGGAAGATCTTTTGTGTTATTAAAACAAGCCCAACATTTTAAAAACCATTCCTTTACTTGCTAGCCTTGGCTTTTGTTCTTCAGTATCCTATTTTTCCTCCAGATATTTCCAGACAATGCCGAATTATGCCTTTTCTTCCAATGTCTCGATTTCAATTTTTTGTGATCTAACAAAGATTAAAACAATTTGCTTTCAAGGTAAATAATTCAAATATTTTAAAAGCTCCTTAAGAATCTAATATTTTATGATCTTCTCCAGGATTTTTCCATGTCGTGCACAGCCATCAGACTACGTCAATTTATAGATCCTACACCCTACCTCCCTCCAGGGTAAAGTATCTGGACACAGAAAAGTCACATGGGCAAAAACATCAGGATGTCAGTGATCAACCATGGGTAGGGTTGCCAACCCTCCCGGATTGTCCTGGAGTCTCCCGAAATCAACCTCAATCTCCCCGTGGCTATTCAGATCAATCCAGGAGATTTTAATAGGCCAAAAGTCTGGTCAGCGGGGCTAAGGCAGGCTCCCTACCTGCCCTGGCTCTGCGCAGCTCCCAGAAGTGGCTGGCATGTCTGGCTCCTAAGTGTAGGATGGCCAGGGGGTCTCCATGCACTGCCCCCACCCCAAGCGCCATCTCCACAGCTCCCATTGGCCAGGAATTGCAACCAATGGGAGCTGTGGGGGTGGTGCCTGCAGGCGTGGTGCCTGCAGGCAGGGGCAGCACACAGACCTGCCCGGCCACCCCTCTGCCTAGGAGCCAGAGGGATGTGCCGGTCACTTCTGGCAACAGCCAGAGGTAAGCGCTGCCCGCCCGGAGCCCAAACCTCCTCCTGCCCCATCCTTGAGCCCCCTCCCAGAGCCTGCACCCCCACCCCAACTCCCTGCCCCACCCCGGTGTGGGTAGGGGAGAGTGAGCGATGGAGAGATGGGGATGGAGTGAACAGGGGTGTCTCTTCAATGAAGGGGCAGGCAGGGGTGTGACCTCAGGGAGGGGGGCAGGGCAAGGGTGATTGGGTTTGTGCAATTAGACAGTTGGCAACCCTAACAATGGTACAAATATTCTGTATAAAACGTCTTGTGGTTTAGGAAAGGATCTTTGTCAAAATAGCTTGCCCAACACACATTTTACAAGTAAAAGCATTGAGTCTGTTTGCAAGTTAAATACTGTATCTGCAGATTTTTAGTTTTAAGCCATTAATTTCAGTGCGAGTTTCATGTAAGACTTCACAATTAACAAATTCTATTATATTCCTTCAAGTATGTTCCTAAATACAGTCCGTACGTGCAATGCACAATCAAAACTGTCCTTGTTTAGAATTACTCAGTCTTAGATTCATCTGCCAAGCAGACTACTCCCACCTCCTTTATGTCCTGTCTGGAATTAAACATACAAGGAATCAAACACCACCAGCTAACAGGGTGGGACCACGGAATCCAGTCATTCTGTTATGATCTGCATATAGAAAAACGTTACTTTATCTTGGGTAAAACTTGCCAGGCATTGATTTTTTTTTAATACAAAATGTCGTTCTTTTCTTCCCCCTCGCCTATTCTACTCCCCACCCTCTCTCTTCTTACCAGCCACTTTGGGTAACATTTTCAAAAGCATCTATTGGGTTGACCTCACCCAGCTACATTAAGGTTAAAAACTACCTGTTTGTTGTCTCCACTAGCATTTTATAGTGAGATAATTAACAAAAGTTAGCTATCCTGCTGGTGGGGGAACCACACACACACTTTCTGGCAGAAGATATTTGCAATGTTGGTGTAGTCATGTTGGTCCCAGGATATTAGTGAGCTAAGGTGGGTGAGGTAATACCTTTTATTGGACCAGCTTCTATTGGTGAGAGAGACAAGCTTTTGAGCTTCACGGAGCTTTTACAGGTCTGAGAAAAGTACTCAGTGTCTCAGCTAAATACAAGGTGGAACAGATTAAGTGAAACACATCTTTCAAGATCCATGGGTCCTACACATGCCTATCACAACATGTGGTGTATCTCATCTTGGGCACGACATGCCCAAGTTATAAGTATGTGGGTGAAACAAGACAATTGCTACATTCTCAAATGACACACACACACAGGGCTGCTGGAACAATTTGTATAGTGGGGGTGCTGAGAGCCTGTATATGATGGAAATCACTTCAAGCAATGGGGTGCTGCTGCACCCGCAGCAGCTCTTGTTCCAGCACCTATGTGCACACTGAAAAATGACAAGACAAAAACACCATCCCCTGTGAATGAACACTTTTTTCCCCACAAAGTAATCACTCTATATCTGACCCCTTGGATACTCATTCTCAAAGGAAACCTGCACAACACCCACAAAAGATGAGCCCAGGAGGCTTAAATTCAGAACTTTGCCAAACACTAAAAATCATGGACTCCAAGGCACTGGATTTATGGCTTATTACCACAATCTGCAATCCTCCTTTGTCCTACAACTGCAGAAGTGTTAATTGCCCACATCATTTTGAATGGTCTCTTGCATCTTGTAGTAACTCCTTACACTTAACAATCTGTTCAACCTTCTGTTTAGCTGTGACACTCCAAGCTTGAAGAGCTCTGTGTAAGCTTGAAGGCTTCTTTCACCAAAAAGATTACCCACCTTGTCTCACAATTAGTTATTAACAACGTAGGTACCTTTGAAAATTTTACCTTGTCCCCACTGCACCTCAAGTCAAACCCTGTCCTGATTCAGCTTCCGTGTTTCCAGCTACTCCCATATCATAAGTCCTGCAGTTACTCTACATACTACCTTTTGTGCTACAAGATGGGATAAAGCAGTTTGCAAACTGATTCAGTTTATGCTTTATTTCCTAATGAAATGTAATGTGTGGGGCGGAATGTCTGCTGATAGCTTTCATTGTTGTAACTCTCAGGTCAAGAAATTCTGTCTCTTTAATAAAAACAACAAGGAGTCTGATGGCATCTGTTAGTCTTTAAGGTGCCACCAGACTCCTTGTTGTTTTTGTAGATACAGACTAACACGGCTACCCCCTGATACTTGTCTCTTTAATACGTTTCTTATATCTACTCTCCTGCCTGCAACGCCACTTATTTTGTGTGTTATTTACTAGCACCGTTATTCGCCAAGGAAAGGACATTCAAGGGTTCTATCCTGGGCAACTAGGACGGGTACATAAGGCATGCATGCCTGAAATAGCTCCAGGGTAAGAGAATAGCTTTATACAACTTTTCCTAAGAGAACCTTATTCTGAAATTCTTATCATTTTAAGTTCACTATGGGGAGTGGTAGTCCCTTCCTGTGGTGCCCTGCAGATATTCCTTTTCAACCTTGACATGTGAGAATAAGGAGAACCCAGGACGAGAGGAAATGGTCTATGGGTCAAAGCACAGGAGGAAGGGGGGGGGGGGGGGGGAAGGGAAGGGGGGGGGGGGGGGGGAGAGAGAGAGAGAGTGAGTGTGTGTGTGTGTGTGTTCGTTGTTAGTTCATAACTAGTGTTTGGGAATCCTGAATGAAAGCTGCTAGAAAGTACAGATGATTCTTCATTTTACCAGCACTTTTAATCCTTAGCTTCTCAACTGAGATTGCTAACCAGGGTACTAAACAAAGCAGAATTTTTTATTGAAGTATAACAGGTTTTTTTTACAGCAGAATTAATGAATGCACTGGTTAACTGCAATATTCGCAGACCCAGTCCCTAGTTTCAAAAGTGTGGTGAAGCTAATTGAACAATACTAAATTATGAAGGCTTTACTGTATGTAGTCAAGCTGTTAATACCTATTAGATTATAACTGCATTATACTGAGTGCTCTATTTCAGCAGGAGATTAGAAAGAACATTTATGTTGGCTACCCTTATGGTTAGTCAGTGCTAGTCACATACCATGTGTCAGCATGAGATTACAAAACTATTTATGCCTTTCATTTAGACCTTTCATAAAACTGCACCCAGCTCCAGTACAGCATGAAGTTGAAACTCAGTACCAACATGACTTTGATAATTTAACTCTTCAGGGGCATGTCCTTTTTCAAGGGACAATGAAGAAGGCAATGAATGATTGGTACAAGCAAACCACGTACAAAGAAGAATTTGCACTGCCATTTTACAATATGGGTAAGTAAGCTTTACTAGCAATGTAAATCTTGTCTTTTGCTAGGAAGACTCACCCTAGTCCAGTGGTTCCCAAACTTTAACAACCTGTGAACCCCTTTCACCAAAATGTCAAGTCTCGCGAACCTCCTCCTAAAAAAGAATATTTCCAGGGATTTTCTCCTTTACCTGAGTATAAATTATAAAAGCAGTGATCTTGGAAATATAAAATTTGTTTTTATGACATGCTTATTACACACTATTTATTATTAATTATTTATCATTACAGTATTTTTATTACATTATGAAAACAGCAACACTCTCTTCCAAGATCTCACTTTCGTAGCTTGTATAACTTTGAATAAGCCTGTTCTAAGACAAGGCTCCTATGTTTCATCAAGAAGTATCAGATGTGAAACAGCATGAAGGTATCTAAGAAGCCAACTCTGAGTTCCTCTTATACAAGCATTCAGGTCTTGAGCAGTTCAAGCAAACAACACACGTTACAACAAAGCTTAAACTTGTTCTTCATAATAATTTTAAAAACAATACTAGCTGCCTATTTAATTTTAAAAACAGCAAAAAATATCCACCTTCCTTTCCATTTCTTATAAGGAGTCTTGAAGTTTAAATCTCCTCAGTGTGGTAGATGTGCTTGCTTTGATCTGCTTAGCTCTTGGAAGTCCCGGGGCTCAGAGGCTGCTGGTCCCGTGCTGCCCAGGGTCCCTAAGGACAGCTCTGTCCGCCATTAGGGAATTTTTTTTTCCCGATAACCCCCTGTAACATTTCACGAACCCCAGTTTGGGAACTACTGCCCTAGTCTATAGCCCTTAGAAAATGTTTAACATATTCAAATGGATTAACTAATCCTTACAGCATCCCTGTGAGAGAAAAGTGTTGTCCCCATTTTATGATCGGGAAAAACTTAGACGTCCTGTCTACACTAGGTAAAGAAGAGACAAAATGTATGTCCTGTTCCAAAGAGGTAGGCAGAAGGCAACCAATGAACTGGAACACAGCAAATCACATGTATAGATTTCAATCTGTATACAACAGCTGCTCAAATGCACTCCAATTAGATATAATTTTAGGTTTCTAAGTTATTCGAAGTAAACACATTACTAAGACACACTTGATCTGATCTAGTCCACTTAAAGCTGTGTAATATGCAACCTATGAGCATGTTGATTCATTCTGGGATATCTGACAGAAGACAAGACACATTTCAAATAAGGAGAGTCCTGTACTGAATTTAGCAAGTACAAAGTAGTTGGTCACACTTCCAGTCTGTGTGTAGTAGTTATATATTTTTTTTAATTTAATCTTTATTTGTATTATCATGGCACTGAGAAACCCTAGTCATGGACCAGGACCCTGTTATGCTAGGTACTGTAAAAACCCAGAACAAAAAGACAGTCCCTGACCCAAAGAACCTACGATCTAAGTATAACAGACAAGTGCTGGAAACTGATAGAACCAGGGGGAATACAAGGGAACAATAATGCAATATTGAGCTGCATGACAGGAATGGTCTCAGTGGCCTAGCCCTTGTCAAGTTTTTGGTAGGCTTCATAGCAAAGGAGAGTGTTAAGGAGGGTTTTAAGGGAGTTAGCTTTGTGGCTGTATATGAGGAGCTTCTCCCAACTATGAGGGGCAGCCTGGGAGAGAGCTTTCCAGTTTTTAAGGTGTTTTTTGTCCAACTTTATTATGCAGTAAATGTGCTTAATTTGGTTTAGAATTATGGATAAATAACTAACTATGCCCCAAAGCCAGTACTGGGGAACATTCTGGCACGAAAACAACTTAAGTATCCAGGGAAAGACATTTACTATAATTGTTTGTTTTTAGAAAGAAGCTATGAGATTGAAGGTCCCCTCTTGTGGTACAGACCAGCTCCCATGGGAAGGAGCCCCCCTCCCCCCCCCCGACAGACAACCTCTAAAGGGTGCTTTTGATAAGCACTGGCCAACAACTTTGAATTTGCTGTGCCTTTTGTGAGCCTCAACAGCCCAGTATCATGGCCCAGTTCTGATTTGGATAATTGTTGTTTCAATTTGAATTCCAGCTGCAGAGTCATATGGAGATAATATTCTTTCTTTTGTCCTACATGATTCCTAACAAAATGAAACCATAAGAGCAGCCAGATAGTGCAAAGCCGCATGAAGCAAGGAGCAGTGTTAATATGGCTGCTGGAAACAGGCAGCTGGCAAGTTTAAGTGGGAGCAGTAATAGCTCAGAGAATGAGGGTAGACAAGTTATCGATTTCTTCTAGCATCCACATTGTGCTATTCAAACAGGATAGGAGGCATAGGCTCACACCCAAAGGCCTCCTACTGCACTCAAGTATAGTGAAAACTAGAAGTGTGCATATGCTCTCCCTCCTTCCTTTACTCTAGGTTTTTTCTTTGATTTGATTAGAGAAAATATTACAGAAGTTGCTGACTTTCAAATCAAGGCCTTATTTTCTCCATTTTAACTATAAAAAACTGTTAAGTCCTTTTATTAAAGTTTACTTGAGTATAAAAACCTCTACAGTTTCCCCCAAAGAATTTTTCTGGCTTCAGAAGAAGAAACACAGGACCTCTTGATACCTGCTAAAGGCCTGCACCCAAAAGCCCAATTTGTCTTCTGCACCCAACAAGTTGGAATCATTCAACTTTTTTTTTGCAGATAATTGGTAAAACTTCTCAGGGTAAGTGTGACCTGACAAACTGATCGATGTACACTGGTACCCTACCTCCATAAAGTGCCCACTTAATAACTGGCAGAAAGTGAACCCTTCCTTTTACCTTACAGTAACATCTTGCCTACTTACCAATGCTCTTGGCAAACAGTGTTGGGCTGGTGGCTGGCTTTAATAATTAAAAAAAAAAAAAGAAAAAAAAGAAACCACATCTTCAACATCTCCCTCTTGCTGCAGCTTGCTTATTGTGGACTAAAAGATGCTTTAGGAGGATTTCCCCCACTGGAGTAGGCTCGTTGAGGGGAGAACAACACCATAAAGATGCAGAGAAGAGTGTGGTGTGTTTTTTTTTTTTTTTTTAAAAGGAAAGTTGCATGATCCTCCCTGTACTTAAACATATCACTGCAAATATGCTGCTGTGACCAACGCTGCAGGTAGTTCCTGGAAATCTACTTTCCATTCTTGCTCTTGTGGTGTTCCTTAGTACAGTTAGTCACAAGAATAGCTCATGCATATAGGGCTACAAGCATAGAAAGCAGCTTGCCAACCAAGCTGTGCAATTCTGCTTTCACAATATTCAGCTCAGTTGAGAGAACAAATTCTAGCCTTGCAGCGTGACCAATGGACACCCATATCCCAAGCACTATCCACATAAAGAATGGGAAGGAGAGCAAAAATGAATTAAAAAAATAAAAAGGCTAACCCCTCTCCCCAAAACAAACACACACATGGACAGTACAGGACAGGTTGTGGTGACATGCTACTCCAAAAGCTCATCTTTGGGGGAGACTCCAGGAAAAGAGGCTGGGAATCATAAGGGCAACAGGAAAGCTTTAAAAATACAGTATTCCTAAATTCAGATCACATGGATTAAGAGAGGAAAAATGCTCTGTTTTTAATTCCAGACCGTGATGAGGATAAATACACACCAAGAACTGATCCTGGACCACTGACAATCTGGAGAAGCATTGCTGATCCAAAAAAGTATAACCTGCCCTTGCTTGTGAGAGAGAAGTATTTCAGCTGAGCTTTAAGAAAATAAAAGCAACCCATTGAAGTTAATCCCATTTACATGAGACTTTCAGAAGTCTGCTTCTGTTAAGCTATACTGTATCATTTTACAGTGTAGTTTGTGTTAGTGATGCTGCTTGGAAACTTTAATCAAGTTTTAGCTCTGAATATATGGATTACTTTATACAATGGAATCAACAGTTAGGAATTGAGATACTTAATTCCCAGTACATGTTCTTGTTAGCTGTGCATTTTGGGAATATAGTAATCTTATTTAGTTACATCAAGGGGAGAATAGTCTATCCATGGGGAGGACAATTGCAGAGACCACTCCCCAGCAACCACCCCTGGTATTAGTGGGGAGCATCCCCAGCACCCAAGGCCTCTAGGAGTCCTTCCCTGTCCCACATGGCTGTGACAAGTAACAGCACTGGCTGTGTGCTGGCAGTTGAAGAAACCTCAAAGGTTGTAAAATAAAGACAATCAGCCATTTTATTAAAAAAAATAAATTCTTCCACCAAAGCGGGAGCTTTGTTGCAATACATGATACTCCTGAAATCTAACATTACGCACCTACCAGTTCAGCTGCTGTAAGAAGCAATGGAAAGCTTAATATAGGGCCCACTTACCCCATTCTCCTATGAAACAGCTCAAGGGAGGGGGCCAAAGCTGCAGGAAAATAGAAGTGAACATGGGAGATTTTTTTCTACAACATTCCCACAAGAGGGGCTTTAGCAGCTGAGTTTGCTGGAGAGAAGGCCTCCAAATCCTGCCTAACCCCCACATTGCTTAGTCCAGCAGCAGTCAGGGATTTCTAGATGGATGGCTGCTCAATACAGCTCCACTGCAACCTTCTCTGGCAGCACTGGCCTGAATGCACAAAAGGAGCTAGGCACTTAAGTGTCAGTTTTGGGAACACAGAAATACACAAGTCTCCTGCTGAAACCCTCTAGGTACCTAAACTCACTTGGCCCTTAACAAAAAAAAAAAAAAACCAAGCTTTTTTTTGGCAGTAAAAAGTCTCTAGGCATGTATCTTTCTGCCTCTGGGCATGTACACCACTGCGTCCTTGTGCGGTCAGTTGCCTCCTCTTGTGAAATCAGTTGCAATAACATTTACGGTCTCAAAATTCTTCCTCCTTCCCCAAAATGAAATTCATTTAGACTAAAAACAAGTGTTTCAACTCCCACTAACTTTTACAGGATGGTTTAATTCAATCTGCAGGGCTAAAGTTTGAGTAAAGACTTCATTCCTCTGCACTGCAGAAAATACTTGTATGGCAGTAAAGTTTACAGCAGTTTAAGGAGGCAAGGCTTTTTGCTTCTCAAGTAAGATGAGGAAACAAGAGGCCATAGTACAGTCTCTATTGTGAAAGTGCAACTTACAAATCTAGATTTTTATTACATAACTGCACTCAAAAATAAAACAATGTAAAACTTTAGAGCCTACTAGTCCACTCAGTCCTACTTCTTGTTCAGCCAATCACTAAGACAAACATGTTTGTTTACATTTGCAGGAGATAATGCTGCCTGCTTCTTATTTACAATGTCACCTGAAAGTGAGAATAGGCACTCTCATGGCACTGTTGTAGCTGATGGTGCAAGGTATTTATGTGCCAGATATGTTAAACATTCGTATGCCCCTTCATGATTTGGCCACTGTTCCAGGGGACATGCTTCCATGCTGAAGATGCTCATTAAAAAAAGAATGCGTTAATTAAATTTGACTGAATTCCTTGGGGGAGAATTGTATGTCTCCTGCTCTGTGTTTTACCCACATTCTGCCATATATTTCATGTTATAGCAGTCTTGGATGATCCAGCACGTTATTTGTTTTAAGAACGCTTTCACTGCAGATTTGACAAAACGCATGGAAGGTACCAATGTTGAGATTTCTAAAGATAGCTACAGAACTCTACTCAAGCTTTAAGAATTTGAAGTGCCTTCCAAAATCAGAGGGACGGGGTGTGGAGCATGCTTTCAAAAGTCTTAAAAGAGCAACACTCTGATGCGGAAACTACAGAACCTGAACCACCAAAAAAGAGAATCAACCTTCTGCTGGTGACATTGACTCAAATGATGAAAATGAACATGCGTTGGACTGCACTGCTTTGGATTGTTATCGAGCAGAACCCATCATAAACATGGACACATGTTCTCTGGAATGGTGGTTGAAACATGAAGGGACATATGAATCTTTAGCGCATCTGGCACGTAAATATCTTCTGACGCCAGCTACAACAGTGCCATGCGAATGCCTATTCTCACTTACAGGTGACATTGTAAATAAGTAGTAGGCAGCATTATCTCCTGCAAATGTAAACAAACATGTTAGTCTTAGCAACTGACTGAACAAGAAGTAGGGCGGAGTAGACTTGTAGGCTCTGAAGTTTCAGTGTTATTTTTGAATGCAGTTTTTTTTTTTTTGTACCTAATTCTACATTTATAAGTTCAACTTTCATGATAAAGAGATCACACTACAGTACTTTAAAAATAAACTAGTATTTCAATTCATTTCAGTGCAATTATAATAAAACCAAAGTGAGCACTGCACACTTTGTATTGTGTTGTAATTGAAATCAATATTTGAAAAAATCCAAAAATATTGATAAATGGTATTCTGTTTATCACTATTAAGCACGATTAACTTTAATCGCACGATTAATCTTTTTAATCACTTGACAGCCCTAATAGTTTTCCTTTTATAATTTCTACAGTGCCTTTGCCTAGTTGTGAAGTCAAAAACAGTTCTAATTATTGACACAGAAGAAATTTAAAGTTGCACCTAAAGATTAAAACTTTAAACATATGAATAAACATGATTCCTTCTAATTAGCAAGAGATTTACTTTACTTTAATATGCACTCAAAGTAGAGAAGTGCAGAAAATTGTTTTAAAATTAATATTTAAAAAAATTAAATCAGAATAGTTCATAACTTTATACAATATCAAATTTAGTTTTTTGCACATTTTCTGTAAACTTGTCTTAAGAGCCCCTTGCACACTCCCAACAACTCAAATCACAACTTTTTTTTGAACAAAAACCATCTCACACAGAGTTTAGACAATGTTTATAGCATTATAAAATCATCAGAATCCCTCTTTAATCACTCACTACAACAGCAGCCATAAAGAATACAACATATTTAGGAGTACAAATAATGAGGATGTAAAACCATTTGTGCAAAACTGCATTATTTTTACTGGTTAAGATTTCAGGGAAGTAACACCGCCAGAAGCATGGATATGACAATCAAGACAAAGTCAGGAAAATAATGTTACCTTCCATTTTCAAACATCAAGGATTATGTTATGAAGTAAATACTAGATGATAAAGAAAAGTCTGGTGGCACCATGTATAACAGTAATGGCAAGTGTCCTGGAGATATTGCCAGTTGGATAGAGAGCTGATATAGGTAGAGGTCAAAGTCTTTCAGGAGTAGCAATCAGTTTGGGAGACCAACTCTAGCATTTCTTTCCATGCAAGATCTATCCTTCCAACATCTTCACTTTGTAGGCTACTAATAATACATGTAAGACTAAGCAGTCTTATTGAGGAGTGTGCTTTCTTCCACGCATCTGAAATCTTTAAAACATGTGGATCATTGACTCTCTGGATTTCCCTACTCCAATCCATTTAACTGCAAAAAAGGAAAGGATAACAAAATAGTTTGCACTGTTTTACCATAGAGGAATTCAAACTCAAAGCATGACATTCTGGTAAAGGAAAAAAAAAAAAAAAAAGTTCTATGGCCGATGTAGAAGAATATGTTGCACTGATAGAATTGATAATTGCTATTAGAGAATGACATTTTGCATTTCTGTAGCAGCACCACATTCACAGATCCTGAAGCACTCAAGTGCCTGACCTTGAGCCACTGACTTCAAATGGAGAATGGCCTAAAATAATAAATTCTCAAAACCCTTCTAAAATATGGAAATATCAGTTTTACAGAGGGGAAACTAAGCATATAGAAGTTAAGTGATTTGCTGAAAAGTAACATTCTGTAACAGAACCAGGAATACAACTCCCATCTCCCAGTGTCTAGTCCTATCCTTTGATCCTAAAACCATCTTTTCTCAGAGTAAATAATTCAGTACTAGTTTAGGACAATATGCTGCCCTCCTTAGGCTGATTTAGTGTCTTACTTCTGAGTAAGTCCCAATGAAGTCAATAGACTACTCACAGAAGAAAATATTGATAATTAAACATAAGGGTGGCAGCACTGAATCCTTACTAGTATAATAAGAGTGACTAATCAAATATTGCATTCAGCTTTTCTGTTTTCCAAGTCCTACAAATAGGATTTTTCCTATTGCAAACAAGTGTTGTTTTTTAAAACAAACATGCAAACAGAACAGTGTGCATGTCAGTACTCAAAATCAGTTGGCAAATTATGATAACCCAGCACTGCAAATTTAGACTACACATATATACTGAAAACATTTTAAAGGTTGATCTTTTAGATTCTGCAGCTAAAATGAGGCTCAGCATTAAAATGTCCAAGTACAAAAGAGTCACTTTAAAGCTTATTCGAGCACTCTGGGTGCTCATTAAGTTATTTTTAGCATCTGAAGGTCAAGGGAGTTAAATTTAAGTTATTTCTATTTCAGATAGGTTTCTTGAAGCAGGAAAGTTTGCTTTACTTACCAGGAATGCCAAGCTCCATTTCTATAAAGCGAACATAGTTCTGTGCATTTACAGGCAGTTCATCAAATGTTCTTGCATTTGATATGTCTGTGTCCCATCCTGGGAATGTCTCATACTGAACCTCTACTTTATTTAAGACTTCCTGGTTTGCTGAGGAAACAAAGAATAAGTACTTATACAGTGAACATTAAATTATACAGAAGTTCTGTATATTTTTACAGAACCAAACATACAGCTAGAAGTCATTTTATCAAGCATCTTGTTTTACTGACGGTGACCTCAGAAAAGGAGCTTGCTTAATATTGCCTGAGCTTGAGAAATACTGCAAGCACAATAGTGTGAAATGACCCATAGTTTAAAGGTGGTGAAATAATGGGAATTCTTTTAATCAGGAGTAGATTTCAGTAGCTCTCCCTGATATGGAGTCAGACATTGGCCTACATTATTTTAAGCCATGGGTGTCTATTGTTCAATACTTAAGAGCTTATTACATAGTAGAAAGTTCTCTTATGTTGGAATCTAACCCACTCTAAACACAAATTCAGATTTAATGTGCCCGCCATCCTCTATATACCAGTATTTCACCACAGCACTGGTATTAAAAACAGACTTGTATATTGTTGCAAAATGTTGGGACTTATCCTCCACTTCGAGTGAGACACATTGCAACTGAGATCAGCTGAGGCACTTGAGCTAGTAGCCCTCTGGATTAAATGGAAGAACACTGTAGGTGAGACATTCTCAGTGAAGAGCCCTCATCTCAGAAACTCACTTACCCTATGAAGTTAAAAGAATCCAAGTCTGTTAACATTTAGAACACACTGCAACACTCCTATTTTCCATATGTGAGCCCAGCTCCAGGACCTGATGGTATTCACTCAAGAGTTCTGAAGGAACTCAAATGTGAAATTGCAGGACTATTAACTGTCATATTAAATCAGCTTCTGTACCAAATGACAGGAGGATAGCTAATGTGACGCCAATTTTTAAAAAGGGCTCCAGAAGTGACCCTGGCAACTAAAGGCCAGTAAGCCTCACTTCAGTACCAGGCAAATTGGTTGAAACGATCGTAAAGAACAAAATTGTCAGACACATAGATGAACATAATTTGTTGGGAAATAGTCAACATGGTTTTTGTAAAGGGAAATCATGCCTCACCAATCTACTAGAATTCTTTGAGGGGGTCAGCAAGCATGCGGACAAAGGAGATCCAGTGGATATAGCGTATTTAGATTTTCAGAAAGCCTTTGACAAGGTCCCTCACCAAAGGCTCTTAAGCAAAATAAGCAGTCATGGGATAAGAGGGTAGGTTCTCTCATGGATTGGTAACTGGTTAAAAGATAGGAAACAAAGGGTAGGAATAAATGGTCAGTTTTCAGAATGGAGAGAGGTAAATAGTGGTGTCCCCCAGGGATCTGTACTGGGCCCAGTCCTATTTAACATATTCATAAATGATCTGGAAAAAAGAGTAAACAGCGAGGTGGCAAAATTTGCAGATGATACAAAACTACTCAAGATAGTTATGTCCCAGGCAGACTGCGAAGAGCTACAAAAGGATCTCACAAAACCGGGTGACCGGGCAACAAAATGGCAGATGAAATGTAATGTTGATAAATGCAAAGTAATGCACATTGGAAAACATAATCCTAACTATACATATACAAGAATGGGGTCTAAATTAGCTGTTACCACTCAAGAAAGATCTTGGCGTCATTATGCATAGTTCTCTGAAATCATCTTTAGTGTTATTTACTCCTTCTCATAATACAAGAACAAGGGGCCATCAAATGAAATTAATAGGTAGCAGATTTAAAACAAACACAAGAAAGTATTTTTTCACGCAACGCACTGTCAACCTCTAGAACTCCTTGCCAGAGGGTGTTGTGAAAGCCAATACTATAACAGGGTTGAAAAGGGAGCTAGATAGATTCATGGAAGACAGGTCCATCAATGGCTGTTAGCTAGGATGGGCAGAAATGGTGTCCCTAGCCTCTGGTTGCCAGAAGCTGGAATTGGGTGACAGGGCATGGATCACTTGATGATAACCTGTCTGTTCATTCCCTTTGGGGCACCTGTCATTGGCCACTGACAGAGGACAGGATACTGGGCTTGATGGACCTTTGGTCTAACCCAGTATGGCCGTTCTTATGTTCCCAGGTGAATAAAGGTGCAGTGAAGTTAATGCATGTTAGGGATTTCACTTCATATTCTTATATTTTGAAATTTTATAGGAAGGTCTGGATGTCAAAATAGACCAACTTAAAAGAATTACATCATGCCTTTTGGAGAAATAAAGCACATTTTAAAGAACTGCTCATGTATTCCCAGGTTTTCAGAAGAATTCAGTAAGGCCAATGCTGAGTACTTTTGAAAACCAGCCAGATCTTGACCAGACAAGACAACTGTCTTTGTCCTGTCCAAATACCAGCAAAGTTAACTAAATATACTATTTGTCAACTACATCAATGAGAACGTGCTATGGGGACAGCAACAACAACAAAAAAAAAGCCCCTACACTAGCTAGATGCCCATAATAGCGCAGAATTCCTGAATAGGTAAATTTTATTAGTTTGTTACTGGCATTATTGCTTTGTTCTCTAGAAAAGGAACAGAAAATTTCTTGCCAATAATTTCCTTTCTGCTAGCAATGTCTCCCACAATTCTTGATGTCTGGCCTGCTCTCCTCACTGCAACTCATGGAGGCGGATCAGAGTTTTGGACCCACACGTTCTGGCCATGCCCCCTTAGCTCCTGCTTGCCTCCAGATGAGATATTCCCCAGCTGTAAAACTTTCATAACATTATTAACAAACATTCTAGTGATAACAAAATAACTATGTACATTAGACCAAGGAAGATGGTCTTATGGTAACAATTCTGCTTAATATCGGACTCTTGACTCATGAGCCATCCATGGTGAATAGAATTGTGGGAGATGCTGCTAGCAGAAAGGAAATTATCAGTAAGACATTCTCCGTTCCGCATCCCAGCATCTCCCACAATTCCTGATGTCTGGGAAGTAGCGAGCAGTGAACAGATGTAGAGAGGGTTATAGAAAAAGGTCAGAAAAGGGAAAACTGTATCCCTACCCATCTCTAAATATTTGCTCAAAGGCCAAAATCATATCCGGGCAAGCACCTACAACACTTTCCTACTAAAGGATGCCTCTGCAGAGAATAGGATGTGCAGTGCGTGGTAAAGGTGGCAGCATTTGACCTGGTGGGCACCTTACAAATTTCCACTGTGAATTCATTACCTCTTTTTGCCTACCAGTCATCAGGGATCACATGGAGTGTGCCCGGATTCCTTCTAGAACCAGAATCTCTGATGCCTGGTATGTTTCCACAATGCATAGTCTAACCCACCAAGCAATAGACGACTTGGAAGCTCTGAGTCCTTGGAATTTTGACTGAAAGGATACAAACAGAACACCTGATCTCCTTGTGGACCCTGTACGTTTGAGGTAAATTTTCAGAGCCCTTTGGCCATCTAAGCTGTGCCACATCTCCTCAGTGAGATGCTGTGACCTTGGACAGAATGAAGGTAGAATCACCTCTTGGGAAGAGTGGAAAAACCACCTCACCTTCAGGGAAAAATGATTTCTGAGTTCTGAACACCATCTTGTCCTCATGAAAAACGCAGTAAGATTCCTGCATAGAGCGCGCTGACAGCTCCAACACTTGTCTGGCGGGCGCGATGGCTATCAGAAAGCAAGTTGTGATGGACAAATAAAATGCTGACAAATTGACGTCAAGAAAACCAAGGGACCGTTTGTCAGAGCTCTCAGTACAAGTGGCCCACTTGAGAGAGAAAAAAAAAGGTCTAATTGCTGGCTTGGATAATCGGATCGCCCTAAGCAATCTGGCTACCTGGGGATTCACTTCAGAAGAAGTGTTCTGATGGCTTTGGAGAATAATGAGACCACTGCTTCCCTTTCAATAACCAGGCTGTAAGATGCAGCCAATTTGGTTACAGATGAAGAAGAGGACCTTGTGAGAGGTTGTCTTGTCTCTTTGGGAGCTGAAGTGGTGGTCCCAATTTCAGCTCTCAGGTCCGAAAACCAGGGTCTCCTTGACCAATGGGGTGTTACCAATATTACTGTCACCTGTTCTCATTTTATTTTCTAGACCGCCTTCCCTAATAATGAGAAGGGTGGAAATGCATAGAGGAGGCCCTGTGGCCATTTGTGTGATTGGGTATCTGTCTTCAGGGAAGCTGGGGTCTACTTCCCTAGTGAAGTACTTAAGTCTCTTTGGGTTTATGTGATTTGTGAATAGGTTGGTTGAGAGCAGACTGAATGACTGGACAATTAACTTGAAGACTTCCTGATTCATACACCATTTGGAGTTGTTCACCTTGTGCCTGTTGAGCCAGTCCACCTTCTGGTTCAGATCTCCCTTTATGTGAACTGCCCTGAGGGAGAGGAGAGAATGTTCTGCCCACTGCATGATTTCCTTTGCTTCAGCATGTAGCACTGCCCTTCTTGCTAACACCTTGGTCATACACATGTGTGACCGTGATGGTGTTTTCTGACCTAATCAGTACTGGTTCCCCTCTAGGCTGGACTGGAACATTTGTAGCACCAGCTTGACAGCTCTCAGTTCTAAAAGGCTTATGTTATAGGTCCCTTCCTCCAGGTTCCAGATGCCTGGAGCTGGTTGGGACCCCAAGGGTGTTCCCCAGCCCTCCAGGTTGGCACTAGTTGTGAGGTTCAGGGGAATCTGGAAGGCATATGAGCGCCCTTGCAGACACTGCCCTGGGCTGACTACCATTTTAAGGAGTTGATCACCTGTGCCGGAACTTGATCTTTCAAGCATTCCGGGAAGTAGTACCATACATTTCAGATGAAGTGGTCGGAGACTCTCTGCTGAGGGGGACAGAGGCGCCCATCTGTCGCCCTGACATTTCATCTCGGGAGGTATGCTACCTGCCGGGGGCCCATATCTGAAATGTTACGGAGGCATTGTCGAGGATTATCCAGCCCTCTGACTACTACCCCATGCTACTCATCCATGTGGGCACAAATGATACTGTGAGGTGTGACACTGAGCGGATCAAGAGTGACTACAGGGCTCTGGGAGTACGGGTGAAGGAGTTTGGAGCGCAGGTGGTATTCTCTTCGATTCTTCCTGTCAAAGGTAGGGGCCCGGGCAGAGACAGATGCATCATGGAGGTGAATGCCTGGCTGCGAAGATGGTGTCGCCAGGAGGGCTTTGGCTTCCTTGACCACGGGATGCTATTCGAGGAAGGACTGCTAGGCAGAGATGGTGTTCACCTTTTGAGGAGAGGAAAGACCCTATTTGGGCACAGACTGGCTAACCTAGTGAGGAGGGCTTTAAACTAGGTTCGATGGGGACAGGTGAGCAAAGCCCACAGGTAAGTGGGGAACATGGAGACCTGGGAGATGGGTCGGAAACAAGAGGGAGTGTGGGCTATAGTGGCAGAGAGAAAGGAAGGTCAGGGCAAAACTGGGAGGCAAGATCGAACCAGTATCTTAGATGCCTATATACATATGCGAGAAGTATGGGTAATAAGCAGGAAGAACTGGAAGTGCTAATAAATAAATACAACTATGACATTGTTGGCATCACTGAAACTTGGTGGGATAATACACATGATTGGAATGTTGGTGTGGATGGGTACAGCTTGCTCAGGAAGGATAGACGGGGAAAAAGGGAGGAGGTGTTGCCTTATATATTAAAAATGTACACACTTGGACTGAGCTGGAGATGGACATAGGAGATGGAAGTGTTGAGAGTCTCTGGGTTAGGCTAAAAGGGGTAAAAAACCAAGGGTGATGTCATGCTAGGAGTCTACTACGGGCCACCTAACCAGGTGGAAGAGGTGGATGAGGCTTTTTTTTTTTTTAAAACAACTAACAAAATCATCCAAAGCCCAAGATTTGGTAGTGATGGGGGACTTCAACTATCCAAATATATGTTGGGAAAATAACACAGCGGGGCACAGACTATCCAACAAATTCTTGGACTGCATTGCAGATAACTTTTTATTTCAGAAGGTTGAAAAAGCTACTGGGGGGAAGCTGTTCTAGACTTGATTTTAACAAATAGGGAGGAACTCATTGAGAATTTGAAAGTAGAAGGCAGCTTGGGTGAAAGTGATCATGAAATCATAGAGTTTGAAATTCTAAGGAAGGGTATAAGGGAGTACAGCAAAATAGAGACAATGGATTTCAGGAAAGCGGATTTTGGTAAGCTCAGAGAGCTGATAGGTAAGGTCCCATGGGAATCAAGACTGAGGGGAAAAACAACTGAGGAGAGTTGGCAGTTTTTCAAAGGGACACTATTAAGGGCCCAAAAGCAAGCTATTCCGCTGGTTAGGAAAGAGAGAAAATGTGGCAAAAGACCACCTTGGCTTAACCACAAGATCTTGCATGATCTAAAAAATAAAAAGGAGTCATATAAAAAATGGAAACTAGGACAGATTACAAAGGATGAATATAGGCAAACAACACAGGCATGCAGGGGCAAGATTAGAAAGGCAAAGGCACAAAATGAGCTCAAACTAGCTACGGGAATAAAGGGAAACAAGAAGACTTTTTATCAATACATTAGAAGCAAGAGGAAAACCAAAGACAGGGTAGGCCCACTGCTCAGTGAAGAGGGAGAAACAGTAACAGGAAACTTGGAAATGGCAGAGATGCTTAATGACTTCTTTGTTTCGGTCTTCACCGAGAAGTCTGAAGGAATGCCTAACCTAGTGAATGCTAATGGGAAGGGGGTAGGTTTCGCAGATAAAATAAAAAAAGAACAAGTTAAAAATCACTTAGAAAAGTTAGATGCCTGCAAGTCACCAGGGCCTGATGAAATGCATCCTAGAATACTCAAGGAGCTAATAGAGGAGGTATCTGAGCCTCTAGCTATTATCTTTGGAAAATCATGGGAGACGGGAGAGATTCCAGAAGACTGGAAAAGGGCAAATATAGTGCCCATCTATAAAAAGGGAAATAAAAACAACCCAGGAAACTACAGACCAGTTAGTTTAACTTCTGTGCCAGGGAAGATAATGGAGCAAGTAATTAAGGAAATCATCTGCAAACACTTGGAAGGTGGTAAGGTGATAGGGAATAGCCAGCATAGATTTGTAAAGAACAAATCGTGTCAAACCAATCTGATAGCTTTCTTTGATAGGATAACGAGCCTTGTGGATAAGGGAGAAGCTGTGGATGTGGGTATACCTAGACTTTAGTAAGGCATTTGATACCATCTCACATGATATTCTTATTGATAAACTAGGCAAATACAATTTAGATGGGGCTACTATAAGGTGGGTGCATAACTGGCTGGATAACCGTACTCAGAGAGTTGTTATTAATGGTTCCCAATCCTGCTGGAAAGGCATAACAAGTGGGGTTCTGCAGGGGTCTGTTTTGGGACTGGCTCTGTTCAATATCTTCATTAACGACTTAGATATTGGTATAGAAAGTACGCTTATTAAGTTTGCAGATGATACCAAACTGGGAGGGATGGCAACTGCTTTGGAGGACAGGGTCATAATTCAAAATGATCTAGACAAATTGGAGAAATGGTCTGAGGTAAACAGGATGAAGTTTAACAAAGACAAATGCAAAATGCTCCACTTAGGAAGGAACAATCAGTTTCACACATACAGAATGGGAAGAGACTGTCTAGGAAGGAGTACGTCAGAAAGGGATCTAGGGGTTATAGTTGACCACAAGCTAAATATGAGTCAACAGTGTGGTGCTGTTGCAAAAAAAGCAAACATGATTCTGGGATGTATTAACAGGTGTGTTGTGAGCAAGACACGAGAAGTCATTCTTCCCTCTACTCTGCGCTGGTTAGGCCTCAACTGGAGTATTGTGTCCAGTTCTGGGCACCGCATTTCAAGAAAGATGTGGAGAAATTGGAGAGGGTCCAGAGAAGAGCAACAAGAATGATTAAAGGTCTTGAGAACATGACCTATGAAGGAAAGCTGAAAGAATTGGGTTTGTTTAGTTTGGAAAAGAGAAGACAGAGGGGACATGATAGCAGTTTTCAGGTATCTAAAAGGGTGTCATAAGGAGGAGGGAGAAAAAAATTGTTCACCTTAGCCTCTAAGGATAGAACAAGAAGCAATGGGCTTAAACTGCAGCAAGGGAGGTTTAGGTTGGACATTAGGAAAAAGTTCCTAACTGTCAGGGTGGTTAAACATTGGAATAAATTGCCTAGGGAGGTTGTGGAATCTCCATCTCTGGAGATATTTAAGAGTAGGTTAGATAAATGTCTATCAGGGATGGTCTAGACAGTATTTGGTCCTGCCATGAGGGCAGGGGACTGGACTCAATGACCTCTCGAGGTCCCTTCCAGTCCTAGAATCTATGTATCTATAAGCCTTGAAGGCTCCTGATGTGTGATTGGGCCCAAGAAGGCTCGGTGCAATGGCTGGCCTCTTGCAGTTCTAAAACAATGAGAAGAAGTCTTGAATCTTCTGGATCTCTGTAGAGATGTATGTATCCTTGCCATCAAAGTGTCTGTGTCCATTTCCAAGTGAGTTATTTGGGTGGACAGATTCAAGGAACTTTTCTTGACGTTGATAATAAAGCCATGAGCCTGTAGATTCAAGGTCAGAGATGTAGCTCTGTGTGCAGCTGCTGGGGATGGAGCTCTAGTTAAGATGTCATCCAGGAAGGGATACATGTGGATCCCCTGTGATCTGAGTTTGCTATGATTATCACCAACATCTTCGTAAAGACCCAGGGGGGCAAGGACAAGCCGAATCAGAGATATTGATAATACCTTCTTCCATAAGCAAACCGTACAAACCTGCAATGACACTGTCTGATAGGGATGTGGAAGTATGCATCCACCAGATTCACTGAAGTCAGAATGGCCCTTGGCCTGACATTGTAGAGGTTAGGGTCTCCATCCAGAACTTTGTTTTCTTTATCCACTTGTTGAGTTTTGTGATATCTAGAACAGATTCCCCCATACACTTCTGAACAATAAAGAAGATGGAGTAGAACCCCAAGAATCTTTCTTCTGAGGAAACACTCTCTATTACTCCCATATCCAGGAGGTGAGAAATCTCATTCTGGATTAGACTGCACTTTACAAGGTCATTCAAGATTGGGGACTCGATGAAAAACGGATGGGGTGGAGCCCATAACTTGGAGTATTCCTGACTCACTATACATCTTCCTGACCCACTGGAAGCAACCATTCCTCCAGGGCTTTCCTCCCAAGCCCCGGTTCCATGCCTTTCTTCTGGAGAACCTGCTATCACTTTGCTGTTATTTCCACAAGGATGAAGGCTGAAAGGAATGCCTTTGCCTGATGGCCAGCCTGTACTTTCTCTCAAAAGTATGGTGTGGCATCCAAAAGGACTGTTTAGATTTGCAGCGTTGTCTGCCACTACCTTGTCTAGCTTCTCTCAGAAGGGTTCCCATGAATTTGGCAGAGCATAGAACCTGCTTCAAGTGGCTATCCACCTTCGAGGAATGGAGCCATAGGTGGCACCTGGTCACTGAGCTGGAGGCCATGGCTTTGTCCGAGAATGTCATTGCTTCCCGACGCTGTTGCCAGGGAAGCTCTCTTTAAAATAGAGCCAAAGTCAGGGTGATTTCAATACTTGAGGGCTCGGAGATCTTCCAGCCAGGAGACAGATGCCCTCACAAAGCAAGCAGCTGCTAGGAATGCCCTGAGGGAGGCTGAGAAGGCCTCAAAAAATCTTTGAGAGAAAAAAATGGAGGCCACTCTCTGTGGGGTCTTTAGAACTCCTCTTCTGAGGGGATAACTATATATTTAACCAGGGATACTATGCAGCAACCACCTTTGGTATCTCAGTATTCAGGACTTTTGGTTCCTGGATCCTATAGAACATAAGATCATTTCTGTTAGTGTGCTTGCTCTTGTCTGACTTATCCCATTCATCCCCAATTACTTCCTCAAAGGAGGAGTATAGGAGAATCACAGCCTCAGGGGAGGATTTTGAGGGGAGAAATTTGCTCACAGGCTTACTCGTAGAATTGGCCTTCAATTTCTCAGGGGGAAAAAGCTTTGCTGAGTCTTTCCCTGGTCCTGATAGGAGACAGAGCCCAACAATTCACCATTCTCTGTGGAGGAGGGGAAGGAAGAGGAGTCAGAGGATTCATACCTCCTAGATCTTCTACACCTTTTCTTCCCCTTTTCACACTTTGATTTGTTAGCTTTTTTAGCTTACTTTGAGAGCTTACAAGCTCTGTCACAGCTTTGGTGAGGCCTTTTGCAGCTAGCCTTGCTAAGAGCCTGAAATCCTCTCCTGAGAGCTCTTTCTGAGTCCTCGCCTGCTGGGTCCGATTCTGTCATGGAAGTGGGAGGGAAACCTTTTCCAAAGCCCTCCTGGCCAAACTGGAAAGGATAGAGAGTGCTTCTGAGCTCTGCTTCTTTTCCCAGGGTGCTCTAGACCAATTTTAGAATGGGGTACACTGCAAGTCTGCCTTCTGGTCCCCAGGGGCCCCTAGGACTACCCAGAGTTGACTGAGGTCCTCTTCATCCTTGGACTTCTTCCCTGCTCTACCCATAAACTCCTGGTCCATTTTTCCCATGTTGGAGCTGCAGGTGCTCAGGTGGGTAGAGGCTGAGTACAATTCACCATCTGCTGAGCTTGCAGTCTCACAGATGCAGCACCATTTGGATTTCATTTGTTGCTTTTTAGACTGCTCTACCATACCTGGAAGCTGCAGAGGAGCCAGTATGGAGCACTGCAGCTGATGTTCCAGGGTGTTCTAACATCTGGCTAAAAATGGCCTAGAGGAGTAGGGGCAGGGAGGAAAACCACTGCTCACTACTGCCCCAAATTTTGACAAAAAAACACCCCCTTTAGGCAGATGTGAAGGCAGGAGCTGTAAAAACCCGCCATCCATATGCTGCCACAGAGGAACAGAAACTAGAAGCAAGCAGGAATCGAGAGGGGGTGGCCTGACCATGAGGCTCTAAAACTCTGATCCACCTCCATGAACTGCAGAGAGGAGCGCATCCCAGATGTCAAGAATTGTGGACTGCAGAAAAAACAAAATTCAAATCTATACCAGAATAAGCTGATCAATAACTATGCAAAGGAGATATTTAATAATCATGAGATAAAAGTCATCAAGTAGAGTTTCTAAGGCTTTTCTTTAAAACATTTTGTATCACATCTCTAAGTCATCACGTATGTGATAGTGATATCCTTATACATGATTCATGCAATTACATTTGATTATCTCAACTGCTACTAATTAATCTTTGCCAGTTCTTCATTAAAACATTAAAAACCCCTAAGCAGCTTCAAACATTCTTCAGGTAATAACTTGTGACCCTTTAGTACTAGAACTATACACATACTAGAAAGTGAAAAATCCTAGCTCTCCCATTCCCATACAAGCACCCATCTATAGCTGGAGATATTAAACCTTAAAAATGCAATATTACCATGCATGGAAAAATAGTACTTTGAATAATTTATAGTATCTAAATTTATTAGTTCTAATTCTTCCCTCCCTCTGAGACTTGTACAGTTAGATTCATGTAATAAATCAGGATGAATTAAAAGGTAGCAAAATAATAAATAGTATCAAGAGTAAAAAAAATTAGGCATTTTAAAATTATTTTTTCTGCAAATTATTTGGCAGATAGAAGAGCTACAGGATGCAGTGGGAATGCCTTTTAGGCACTCATTGAGATGACATGTATGGCTTTGGCACTTGTGCAATCGCAAACTCACGAGGCACAGAAGTTTTATCTACATATACACCCTTTTTAAAGCACTCTGAACATTATATGACCGCTCAACACAGTAATTATAAAACAGACTCACCAGGAAAATAAGGTATGATTTCACCATTTAGTATGTAAGCAACTCCAACTTTGATTTCTGGAAATACATCCAAGATATCCAATTTCATAACAGCCAATCTATTTTTTTTTTTTAAAGAAAAAAAAAACACAAAAACAAGCCCTTCCTCTGTTAATGGCATTTTATAAACTCTGAGTTATTGGGCTAAAACTTAACTACATTTCTTTCCACTTGTCACATGAAATATTAAGCTCCAAAGCAACTATGAATCAAATGAGGAATAATTTTTTGTATGTTTAATAACCAAAGTTGTTGTTTCTATTGTTTTTTCATTGTTTTAAAACAAAGTCCAATCCAATAAAGTAAGATACAAGCAAAGCAGCTGTTGGATTGATACAAAATCTATTGAAATCAATGGGAGCCTCAGGGCATAATTCAGGATCTGGTCCAATTTCACACAAATATGATAAGATCATAATTCAAGGGACAGATTTCCCCCCCTCTTAAACAGAATGAATGGTCTACAGCTTTAATGGAACAATTACAGTGGATGAGAAACTGGATATGAGTCAGAAGTGTGTCCTTGTTGCCAAGAAGGGTAACTGCATATTGGGCTGCATTAGTGGGAGCACTGGCAGTAGATCGAGGGAAGTGATTATTCCTCTCTAGTTAGCACTGGTGAGGCCACATCTGAAGTACTGCATCCAGTTTTGGGCCCCTCACTACAGAAAGGATGTGGACAAATTGCAGAGTCCAGCAGAGGGCATAGGGGGTTGGGGCACATGACTTAGGAGGAGAGGCTGAGGGAACTGGGGTTATTTAGTCTGCAGAAGAGAAGAATGTGTGTGTGTGTGTGGGGGGGGGGGATTTGATAGCAGCCTTCAACTACCTGAAGGGGGGTTCCAAAGAGGGTGGAGCTAGGCTGTTCTAAGTGGTGGCAGATAACAGAACAAGGAGCCATGGTCTCAAGTTGCAGTGGGGAAGGTCTAGGTTGGCTATTAGGAAAAACTATTTCACTAGGAGGGTGGTGAAGCACTGGAATGGGTTACCTAGGGAGGTGGTGGAATCTCCATCCTTAGAGGTTTTTAAGGCCCAACTTGATGAAGCCCTGGCTGGGATGATTTAGTTGGGGTTGTTCCTGCTTTGAGCAGGAGATTGAACTAGATGACCTCCTGAGGTCTCTTCCAACCCTAATCTTCTATGATTGTAATTACTTAGGTTGCTTTGTTTACTTTTTGTGTAACAAATATGTGGTGATAGAATTCAGGGCTTTGGAGCAGAGCCCGGAGCTAGAGCGCAGAGCAGTAGGTTTGTGCCCGGAGCCGGAGCGGAGCCGGAGCAGAGCAATTGAAAAATTTGATTGCTCCAAATCCCTGATAGCATTAACTAATTTTGGATAAATTTAGTTCAAATGAGATAAAACTATCCTGAGGTGTGTCTAATGAATGGCTTCTAATGTATTTGTTCAGCAAGCTGTTATATGAACAGAGTTGAAATTAAACATTAAAAGCACTATTCAAACATGTAACTAGATGCACAGATAACCAAAACTGGGCAACTCCATAAATGTTACTTGTCCAAAAGTAGGCAAGGACAAGGAAAATGAATGGGAAGATGTAAATAAAGATCTACATCTACACTAGTCCATCTGTTACACCAAACAGTTTCATCTGAGCTTTATTTCAATGCTACTTGATTTTTTTTTTTTTTAATTACAAAATTTCTCAGAGGTAATTTGTAGAGTTTTAAATTGAAAAATTTGTATTCATTTATATCCACTTCTTGGCATCTAGTACCATTGGCTATTATATACTAAGGCTCCCCAGCTCTGGAATCATGAAGTGCACTCAGATGCTTTTTTTTAATATAAAGAGGGCGGAGGGTGAGAGAAGTGCTAAGTAACATGAACCAAATGCAAACAGTTCTTGGAACTGCATGAATAGCGAGTCGTTTTTTACTTTTATTAGAGAGACAGGTACGGAAAACTTTAAAAAAGTATGGTGACTCACTGAAATATAGACAGATAACACAAATTCCAGGGAGGGAGGAGGGAAGGGGGGAGGGGAAAAGGTATTTTAACCTCCATGCAGTTTTTCTGTACATGTATTTTTCAGAGCCATTTCTGCTGCTAGTTGTGTGTTAAAAAAATTCTACATCATGGGGAAGCAACTTCTAAGAGTGGGGACAGGGAGAAAAAAAAAGTGAAAGATGTGTTCAGAATATCAGGACATCCCATCTGAGACTGACAAGTTATGGTTAAGTATATTTTTTAAAAACAACTTGCAAATTAGTGATATTTCTAGTGTCTTCTGACATTAGCACTAACTATACACTATACTGACAAGTAAGACTAATATTAAAGTGTTTGGATCCGCATACAAAAGCTGGAAACAAGTTTAGAAAATATACATGTTGGAATGTAGACTAAGGTTATTTTATACGTTTACACAATATTTTAGTGCAAATATTCAAAGTATTTTAGTACATTCGAATATACCTTAAAACACCACATTGGACCCAAAAATGAGAAGTGTCTTATATAAGTTCTGATCTTTAAAAAACATAAGTATGGAAGATGGAGGTATCATATATATTGTTCACAATTCACACTCACTTTGCACAAAAGAGATGGAATCAACTGCTAAGCTAACACCCAAGGTATGTAACTTTTTAGGCTGATTAAACTTTTATAGCATTCATTTGAATAGAACCATTTTCTACCAATGCTGGTGAGAGTTTCATAGGAGTTACTTACTAGGAACTGTACAATTTGCTATAATTCATGTTATGCTACATATGAAAGCCAATTTGTCGTCAGCACCACAGAATACTCACGCAGTAAATCCATTAATCATGTGGGCGTATCTGAGTAACACAAGATCCAACCAGCCACATCTTCTTTTTCTACCAGTGGTCACGCCAACCTCCTTACCTCGTTTCTGCAGCAGTTCTCCAATTTCCTGATGGAAGATTTTCATGTGTATTAGCACAGCTAACAGAATATTGTAATAACCTTAAAGTCCCCCCCAATAATGCACAAAACTATCCACCAAGATAAAAATACAAACAAGTACCCTTACTATTGCTAGTGGGTTTTTCTTTTCTTTTTTAAATGTAAGAATGCTAGTTAAGCAAGCCATTTTCTCAACACTACATTTTCATTCAGCTATGTAATGCCTAACCTATTTCTTCACAACAATGTTATGAAGCTTAATGAAGTCTGAGATACTTGGCAATCAGACTGCCAGTGCTGCAAATTCAGCTGAGGATCAAAAAGGCAAGCTGTTTTTGGTGCAGAATCTTTACTCTTGGTAGCTTGCCTTTTTACAACTTGACCTTAGTTACAATTTTGCTGCTGGTGCATGTGATAGAATAAAATTCATCTTCCTCTCTGTCAGCATTAACAGTTCTGCAGAACTAAAAAATATGCAACAACTTTATAAACTAAGCACAGATGGATCACTGTGCCCAGGCAGCAGATTTGTTAACTGAGGAAGTTACTTTTCAGAGCATAGAAGTATTTTAAGGCAAGAAATGCCACTAAGTCTCATGCAGAATCTGATGCTGGGGATAGTTTTATACAGGCCACAATATGCCCTTAGCTTGAAGGAGTATTACTGGCTAAACCTATGAAACACATCCAGTTATTTTCCCACTTGTTGATCATATGAGTAATGCTTACATTATCTTGTTCTGTAGGAAAGGCACCAATTCCAACTCTAGTTGTGTATGCTTTTACAACTCCATATACTTCCCCAACATTCTGAGGTGGCATGCCCAAACCTGTGCAAACGCCTCCAACTGTACAATTCGAAGAGGTCACAAAAGGATACGTCCCTAATTAAAAATAAATAAATAAATTAGAGAACTGAAAAGTGCTATCACACTTTCTGAGAAAGAAAAACACACTGGTCCTTAAATTATTTTTAAAGTTAGTTAACCATATATAGGGTAATTTCATACTTATTGGGAAGAGTTCATTGGTGGATTTTGTAAAGCTATGAAGAACACCAAAATGAATACAGTTTGCAGTTAGGTTCTCTTTTTCATATTTAATGAATTCCTAATTTTCTTCTGTGCAATATGCATTCCTGCCCCACTGAAACCAACAGGAGATTTACCCTGACATCAATTAGCACAGGATCAAGCCCAGATAGTGAAGCAACTTTCAAGGGACATGCAAGCCAAAAATTAGCATGAGTCACCAGAAAGTATTGTCTGTGTCTCTATTACATAGTACGTCCACTCACAGCAAAAATATGAGGATTTTGAAAGGAGATTGAAGACCTGTCTACATTGCACACCACTGGCATTAGCATACCTGTAACTACAAACTGCAGTGTCCACACTGTGGTGTGTAGCTACATATGGCCATGAAAGGCTCTGGTGGGGGATAGGCAGTGGAGAAAAGGCTCTCGCAGTTCCCCACTGCTGGAACCTCTCCTCGCCACAGGGAGCTGCTGGAGCCTTTCCACACTGACGGAGTCTTTCCCTGCGGTGGAGGGCAGAGAAACACTACACGGCTATGGATTGGCACTGCTTGGGTTCATAGAGAGCTGTGTAGGATACATACCCTAAGGGTTCAGGGGTGTCTTCAATCTTCTTGCCTAAGCAATGCGTCACTGTCTACACTACTATTTATACCTATTAACATCCAAGAAAATACAGGATTTGCGATCTCAAATCTAGAGGTATAGCATGGAGAAAAGTAGTTCTCTTAGGTAGGTAGTTCATAAGCCATGTAGGTAAAAAAAAACCACTATCTTTAGTTTAATAAGCTCACAAAAGCCTGTAATATTGCATACTTTGAAGTATTTTAGTAATTACACTAAAAATATCTTGTCATACTGTAAAATAAATGTATACAGAAAGATCACTGCTAGCCAGCTCAGTTCTTTTCATAGCTCTGCTCCACAACTGTGAGCTATGAAATATGACTTTTATAAACGGTAAGAAAAGTCCATAGTAATTGACTCAGCTTTTTAACAGGACTGCTATATGCAAAGTAACTAGTTAATTGCATGTGACTGGTTTAGCCAAATATCACACCAACACCATTCAACAAGTTATTCTTAAAATCAAACCATGGGCCAAATCCTGACCTCGTGTGCATACTTTTACTGACTTCCAAAAAGCTTTAGAAGAATTTCCTAAATTTAATTAACACCTCTTTTTTCTAAGACCCAAAACTCAAAGAATGGTTTGGTATTTTTGCGGGGGGGGGGGAATTTTAGTGTGGAGTCAAAATCTGACTTAAAATAGGAAGTCTAGTGTTTCCTCATAATACAAATACACATTTTCCACAAGAGCACCATGGCACAGCCACTAGACATTTTCCTTTCATGGCACATACATACCACCATGTTTCTCAGAAAAAGTTATACCTACCAAAATCGATGTCCAGTAATGCTGCATTTGCACCTTCTACTAAGATTTTCTTTGGTGGTCCACGTAGAGCCTCATGTATGAAATAAACACCATCCCTCACCATTGGTTTAATCCTTTCTATGTAGCCCTAAGTAACACAAAAGGCTTTTTAAAGATTGGGTTTAATTAGTAGGTTATAAACCAGAATGATTAGGTGTACAATATACTCTAGTTATACGTTTCACTATGATAAAGCCAGCCAGAGGCCTCATAAGTACCACTCTGCCATATAAGTAACCAGGTTTGATTTTCAGTCCAAGTGCTATTGCCCATACTGACAACCCACTCATTCCTTTGACACAGAGGAAATAAAGAAGTGGGATACACATTCAGAAATAATCCTGCCTAGACAATTCTAGAAAGATACTGGGCTTCCCTGCGGTGCTGGTCATCACCCAGTTCTATTTGATCAGAAAGATGTGAGGGGCACTGTGTGTTGGTAATTGGGGCGGAGGGCAGAGATAATGGATATGAGGATCTCTTCCCAAAAGGACAAAAACGCAAGCAAAAAATGAAAATCTAATCCAAAATTTCTTAACACAGCATTTTGAATATTTTACAAATACAAATCTGAAAGACCACATTAATACTCAAACATGTAGCTTAAAAGAAACATTTTTATTACATTCAGCATCTTATTTGCAAGTGTTAAAGACTTCCCACAAAAGCCAGTTCTCTGAAATTCCATTAGTGACAATCTGGAGCCAATGGCCTAATGTCTCTTTATATTTATGCTAATAGAGAGAGGGGTTGTCTTACTCTTACCTATAGGAACTAAGTATTTTGTAACATGCAGATTAGTACTGAGCATACATCCTGTCCCCCATGAGTATGAATAGATGCTGTCCCATACTAATGATTTGGTTTACATGGAACACACAGCTTTACTCTTTCAACTTTTTAGTATACCACTGTAAAAAGCATAGTAAATACAAGTCATTTCCCCCCAGGCACTGTGATGTTTTTATGTCTCCACTCCACACAGTAAACTGTTGATCTATTGGCTTCCCCCACCCCCCAAAATTTAGTGCATATGTAAGTATAATGAAAGGATTACAAAACCTTCAACATGTAACTGATTCTCCATCAACAGGGCTCAGAATTCCACAGATAAAAAAATTACATAGTTTTACAGTTAACTGGAAGGGAAGAACTCCAAATGCTCCACTCTTCAACTCATCTGTGTGTTAGGAAACTGGGTCCAATGATAACCAATAAACTGCTAAAAGGATAACTTTTTCTAGTGGATGTTTGGTAATAAAAATCTTTGCTCAAGTCTCTTTAGAATTCTAACAATTAACTGCAGAGTTCAGGCTTACGTCACTCTCAGTTCTCTCCCTGTTCTTCATCATAACAAAGTTGCTTTCAAGTCCCCTAATTTTAATGCTTACTTTTTTGGCTGATATATGTGAAGAAACGTGAGGTGACACTTGTGTTCTAAACACCCAATTCCTTTTTAATTTATAATAATCTTCCTGAAGTAGAATGTTCCAACAGAGCACAAATTAAGACTGACAGTCTTCTTAAAATAAGAACTAGAAATCTATTTAAATGATTGATATTTTATCATCAGGCATATGAGGGTTATTTATCAAAATAAAAACTCACAAAAATGTTTGATGATCTTCTTTCTAGGGATTCACAATAAGAGCACATACAATTAAATAATTTGTTGTAACACAGAAATAGTTTTACCTTGAGTTTTTTCAATTCCCCTTCAAGGTCTATCTCTAAGGTTGGATATATAGCTTTGTACTGGTTAGCTAACACTTTGAATCTGAAAGGCAAAAACAATTCTTCAATAATTTTGCTCAGCAACATTTTAAGATTTACCACCTCTTGATACAAAGTTACTTTTTGATTACACAATTAAAAGAAAATTCAGATAGATGCATCCAGTTAAGACTTTTTGGAATATAAATTAGATATTTATCTGGAACATGCCAAAATATACCATTAATATAATTCGTATACTGTTAGTCTAAAGTTATGCTTGAAAGGTTACATTTCAAATATAAAACTAGAATTACCTCTCTGAAAATTCACCAAAATCAGAAACAAGATCACACATTCTGAGCCCACTTCGAGCTGCTTTCGAAGAATAGACTGGACCAATCCCTTTTTTGGTCGTTCCCAAGCTTTCAAAAAAGTAAAAGTCATACATGTTACTCTCAAAATGAGAAGACAAAAAGCTAATTTTAAAAGCAAACCAAGTTGTGACTAACAACATTTAACTTTGACCTCTGACCATTTTTTCTTAATGCTTAACTTAAAAATTTAATGTGTATTAGCTCAATGGTTTGAGCATTGGCCTGCTAAACCCAGGGTTGTGAGTTCAATCCTTGAGGGGGCCACTTAGGGATCTGGGGCAAAATCAGTACTTGGTCCTGCTAGTGAAGGCAGGGGGCTGGACTTTATGACCTTTCAAAGTCCCTTCCAGTTCTAAGAAATAGGATATCTCCATTTATTTATTTATTTAAAAATAAGGACCTCAAAGGAGTTTCATAAAATTAAATCCTGTTTGTGAACATGTTTACATTTTTCATATATTTTAAGTGTTAATTTTTTAAAGAAGCCAATCTTCTGCATTTTCCTCCCTGCTTCACTGACATTTCTTTTATATAAATCCTGACAGGTTAATTTCCTCTCTAATTGCATGCGCAAGGAACTGATTCTGCTGACCCTTTGATGATGTGAACTGAAATTAGCCACGCACCAGATCACTTCCGGGATAGGTTTTATTTATCCAGAAGACAAAAAATTTCTCTTGAGGAAAAAAGATGGAGGAAGGTCTTGTGCACTGAAGTGACAAAAGACACAGGACTAATTTAAAATATGTATGTGAAATCTTTCAATAAACACTAGACTCCACATAGGAACAAGAAGAACAGGAACTTTGCTCAGTATCAGAAGAGGACATGCCTAGACGGAAGGTTCTGAGATATGAAATACCTTCAAGAATTAATTAGATTTGCAGAACTGCTAGCATCTGAAAAATTAAGCAGCTAGTCTAAAACAAGAAGGTATCTAAACTGTTTCTCCTGAAACAATGTAGAACTGACACTAGCCTTCTTTCATCTGGAAACAGAGAACAACCCATGCCAGTGACATCGCAAAATACAATTATTTGTCTCCATTGCTTTCAGAGAGGAAGTACAACCAAAAAACCTAGACCTGATCAGAAGAATGAAAAACAAGCTAATAAAATGGTAGTCTGCATGGCACTCGTGGCAGTTATAGATCAAACAGATGGAACACTGTATTGAGAGACTGCAAAGCAACTTTATTCTCAATTTCCAATTAGAAAACAAAATAGGCTTCAAAGAATCTAATCTTCTATTAAGTACATTGATATCTACTAATGAAAAACTATATTATTCCAAATTAATTATTCATTGGTTATATAAGAGTTGAATCTGATGACTTCAGCAAGGATTCCTCATATACAATTTTGTCCTAATTTTTAATTCTAATGTCACGTCATGACATGTTTCGCCAAAACAAATGTGGGTTTTTTTTAAGTTTTAAAGGCATTTCTGAGAGGCATCATAAGAAAGCTCACCTAAAATAGTCTTAATACCTGTGTCTAACCCATCTTAATTGGGCTAATACACAGCCACAATATACAGCCTTCTGAGGCATCATCCACTGTTAACTGGATATCGACATTAATGTTTAGGCTTCTAAATTCACACCAGTATTACTTTTGCGTGCCCAGAAGTCCCTGTAAAACAGAAATGTTTAAGCCACTGAAAGTTTGCAATGTAAATTTAAGACAGGACAAAACAAGTGAAACCAGTAAAAAGATTAAGGATGAGTTTGGAGTGAGAAATAGGGGAAAGGGGGCACAAAAGTTACATAATACCATGTTATGTTTGTATGTAGACAAGATGTAACACGTGCCTTTTGCTTATCAATATTAATACTCTTATTCCAAATTAAATAAAGCTTAAGTGAATTTTGAGGGAGAGCAGACTTGAGTGAAGGAAGGGAGGGAATGTAAAAAGGGGAGAGGACAGAGTAGATGGAGAGGGAAAGAAACTGGAGGCTGGCAGATATGATGGGGCCAGGAAGATAAATGGTTCATATAAAGCCATTGCATTTTCTGATAGAAAACAGTTCTGGGATGTCTAGTGTTGGACCCAATACAGGATGCAGGAGAGGCAGAGGGAGATTTTTGGAGCTCTATCCCCCGAAAGCCCTGTGGAGAAGACAGCAGTTGTTGTTAGATGTTGCTGGGACTTTATGTCCGCATGCTGACTGTGGTAGGAAAAAGGGTGACCAGGCTATTGTTTTATTTATCCCACAAAAAATATGGGATTTGTTTTTTGGTGGGCACTCACTGGAGTTGAAATGGGAGGAGGAATGGTGGAGAGTGGAAGAATGCAGAAAAGAAAGAGTAGGGAGGCAGAAAAAGGAAACTAAGAGAAAGAGGGAGATTGGGAAGCTGAGCAGGTGGCAGTGGTAGCAGAGCAAAGGTGGACCAACAGCCACTGGCAAATAAGAGTGATGAGAGTGTCCATATTTCAGAACTGAGTAAAGATATCAAAAGGCTGTAAAGTCCTTCTGGGCTCTTGGAGTGGAACAAGGAAAGCTCACAATTGCCTATAATACCATCAACTGTCATCAATATTGCTTTGGACAAAGACCTCCAAGGCACTGTACTTTTACTAAAGTGAATAGAGAAAACTTTATAGCAGTCTTAGGGAATGTCTACACTGCAGCGTGTACCTGTATGTTGGCATGCTCACACATGTGCAGACACATTAGGCAAGCCTGTCTTCAAACATTCATACCGCAGAGCCGAATACGCCCCATACTTTGTGTACCAGTGCTCACACTGGCAGTGCAATTAAGTATGTTTTGGGCTAGGATTCCTGGGGAAGTATCCTAGGTATCTTAGGCTACGTCTTCATTACCTGCCTGAATCGGCGGGTAGAAATCGATCTCTCGGGGATCGAATTATCGCGTCTCATCGGGACACGACAATCGATCCCCGAATCGATGCTTGTACTCCACCAGCGCAGGTAGGAGTAAGCGCCGTCGACTGGGGAGCCGCGGAGGTCGATTTGCCGCCGTCCTCACAGCGGGGTAAGTCGGCTCGGATACGTCGAATTCAGCTACGCTATTCGCGTAGCTGAATTTGCGTATCTTAAATCGACCCCTCCCCGTAGTGAGGACGTAGCCTTAGGATCTCACCATAGTCATGTTGCTTAATGAAGGTGCTCAGAGACTACAATGATGAACCTGGTACAAAAATCTGTATGGAACAGAACAACACTGGAGCTGCTCTAGGAAACTGTTTGTGATGTACAGTGGGAGAACTCTTCTGTCCCTTCCAGATCCCTGTGTGGAAGCAGTTTTAGACTGTCAACACATTTAGCCAAGGCACTTATTACTGTTTCAGTCATTTGTCAAGATGCAGACTTATCAAGACAACAGGGCTGGCTCTAACTTTTTTGCTGCCCCAGGCAAAAAAGAAGAGCGCCGCCCCGCCGTAACGCCCCCCCCCCC
>NW_020664436.1:14537575-14577184 GCF_002925995.2 Terrapene triunguis | reverse complement strand
CAAACCCCCGCCCCCCCGGTGCGCCACGCCGCCCAAACCCCCGCCCCACCAGCGCCGCACCACCCAACCCCCCGAGCGCCTTGCTGGGCCACCCAAACCCCCGCCCCCACTGCGCCGCGCCGCCCTGCCCAAACACCAGAGCGCTGGGCCGGCCAAACCCCCGCGCCGCCGAAACACCCCCCGCACTGCCCGGCCAAAAACAAACAAACAAAAATAAACAACACCGTGAGCGCCCCCCGCCACCCCAACATTGGCCGCCCCTTCTAAGGTGCCGCCCCAAGCACGTGCTTGGTCGACTAGTGCCTGGAGCCGGCCCTGCAAGACAACAGCGCATCTATCTTCATTGTGAACTTTATCAGAAGGGCTTGACATTTTTAATGGAAGCTTAGATTCTTCAAATATCTGAAGGAAGAACATAGTTCCCTGGTTATGAAAAAAATACTGCGATATTAGGAATGTACATAATAAAGAGGGCATCAATCCAGTATTGTTTAGTATCTGTATAGAAACCTCCTGTGTACTGGGTGAATAGCAACAAGAAAACATGCATCTTGTTGGTTCATGACTCTCAACCTATCTCCTAATTCTAATGACTGAATTATTGCTGCCAGCATCACCATCCTGCATTTTTGCTGTTTTACATATCTGTTCCGTGCCCAGGTCTAAAATTGGTCTCTATCCTTTTTGGGAATTAGGAGGTATTTTGAATAGAATCCCTTTCCACTGTGTTGCATAGAAACTGGTTCTATTGCTTCTAAACTCAGAAGTGAAGTCACTTCTTGTTGTAGTAACTGATTGTGAGAGGGGATCCCTGAAGAGGGATGGGGATGTGTAAGAGGGAGAGCCTTGAAATTGATAGCGGAACCAAAAGCTATGGCTTCCAAAACCCATTTGTCCAATTTTATATACTCCCAAGCATACTGAAAGTGGAAGTGGTGGCATCCAAAAGGAGGGAGGGGGAATAGGATATTGCAACTGTAAAGATGGTTGAGAGACTCGACCAAGCCATCAGAACTGTTGCTTGGAGGACATAGATGGCTGGGAAAACGTAGTTGTAGCAGATGGGGGTTTCTTTTTTGAGTAAGTTGGTCTCTTGGCTAGGGTTCAGAGGGTCTATGACAGGGGTAGGCAACCTATGGCACACGTGCCAAAGGCAGCACGCGAGCTGATTCAGTGGCACTCACACGCCCGGGTCCTGGCCACTGGTCCAGGGGGCTCTGCATTTTAATTTAAATTTTAAATGAAGCTTCTTAAACATTTTAAAAACCTTATTTACTTTACATACAACAATAGTTTAGTTATATATTATAGACTTATAGAAAGAGACCTTCTAAAAACGTTAAAATGTATTACTGGCACGTGAAACCTTAAATCAGAGTGAATAAATGAAGACTCGGCACACCACTTCTGAAAGGCCGCTGACCCCTGGTCTATGATATCCTGAATATAGGGCTGGGCATGCTCTTTTAGTAGGTCTCAGAGGGCACAATCTCCTTTTATTTACAGGAGTATAAATTCCAATACATCTCAACCTGGCTCTCAAATTCTTTAGAATGTGTAATGAGGCATCTGTTGATACAGCAAAGAGCTTGCAACCATCAATGGGGAGGTCTTTAACGGCACTTTGAACCTTTCCTGGAAAGCCAGACAATAGTTCCAAGAGGCTCTTCTCATGACCACTGCAGTGGATATAGACCATGCTGCAGAATCTGCTGTATCTAAGGAGGCCTGGAATGATGATGTTGCTAGAAGCTGATCCTCTTGAATAGTGGCTTTAAATTGATCATGATATTTTTCTGGCAAATGTTCAATAAAGGAATAAAGTCTGTTGTAATTTAAGTAGTCATATTTGGCCATGAGCGCCTGATGCTTCACTATTCTGAAGTGTGGCTGAAGCATAGGGTTTGCTGCCAAAAAGATCGAGCCTCTTATGTTCCTTGCTGTATAGGATGGACTTAGAGCTATGTTGCATGCTTCTTTCACTGGTGGCCTCTACTACTGGGGAGTTCGGAGCTGGGTTAGTTTTTATCTGCTCTCTTGCAGGTAGGTGCTGCTGTAGTTGAAATATGCCAAACAAAAATTAGCAGGCTCCATAAGAGCTTCATTCACTGGAATGGCAATTCTCATCGATGATGAGGTGTGTAAGATATCTAGAAGCTTACAGTGGAACTCTTGAAAGGATTCTGAAGTGTGTCAGCAATCTGCTTCATCAGTTCCTGAAACTGTCTGAAGTCATCTGCTATAGAAGGTGGTGGAAACATGACAGCTTCATCAGGTGAAGAGGAGGAAATAGTCACAAAAGAGGTGTCACCTCATCTGCCCTTGCATCTTGTTCAAAGGTCTCTTCCTCTGGCATGGCTAGTGGTAAAGGTGGTTGAGGAGAATGGGTCCTCCTGTTCCCTATGGTGGTGTGAAGACGTTGTTGGCGATAGAATGCCCACAGATCCCAGCAAGGCCACTAAGGGCGGGCCACAAAGCATGGATGCCTCCACCTATTTGTGTTCATGCCAAAGGGTGTCATTTCAGGTCTATCCTTCTGTAAAATATCAGTGTAAGAGAGAGAGATGTATTCCAGAATAGACAGGGGAACCCTGCACAGAGATCTGAGAATCTGAAGAATCCTCTTCCACATAATCAGGGTGGGAGTAAGGAGAAACGGGAAGGACTGTTCAGTTTGAAAAATTAGACAAAAGCGAGCATGGTTCCCTACGTGATACAGGTGTCAGTGACTGAGAGGGTCTTGAGGCTGACAAACCCTCCGCACTCATTAAATAGGGGAGAGACTGGCTTCAAAGAGACTATCAAGTCCTTAGGGCACCTGAACTCTTAAGGCATTGACAGTAACAGACTGAGAGCCTGTGGAGGATGGCTTCAATACCGATGTAGTTAGCACCAAGCACTTGTCCTGGAAGTGCATCAGTTCCGATTCCCTCAGTACCATCTGCTGTCTAGCTGTCACTGTACAGTAGACTTCCTGGATATCGGTACTGAGCATTGTTCTGGAACAGGCTGATAATTCTTTTCACCAATGTCTCTGACACTCAAGGTCCAGGTACCCTAACTCAGTACTGATTCTGTCTTAGACTGAGTTTTCTTCTTTGCCTTTGAGGTACTGGCATCTCTCAGAACCTGCATGGAACTCCCCTAGGGATCTGAGGTCTCCATAGCCCTCTTGTGTGTCAGTGGCCGAGATCCTCTTGGAGATTTACTCCCTACCTCTTTCTGTTTAGAGGCAGATGCAAATGAGGACTTCAGTACCCTTGAAGTACTCAGTGCCGCACTACCACCTACCTCTTTAGTGGTCTCCAGTGACCAAGATCTTGATGTTGACAGGGCACTAGCAGTACTGGTAGGTCTCTGTACAGGGTATCCTCTGTCCCTGGATCTGAACCTGGACATAAGGCTTGCTCCATCATTAGAAGTTTAAACTTGATCTCCCTATTTTTTTAGGATCTACCCTTGAAGGATGTGCAGATCTTGCACTTACTAGGAACATGGGTATCACACAAAGAGCGGAGCCACTGGGAATGCCTGTCACTGATCAGAATAGACTCACAGCAGGAGAGGCCCCCTTTGAATCCAGCATTCTCATGGAAAGAACAATAAAAGAGACAACTCAAGAAAGGGAAGTTCTAGCACTTCTAGTTAAATATATCAAAGAATAAAAGGATTTTTTTTTTGAGAGAGAGAGAGAAAAAAGGCAGGAAAAAGGAAACACTAAAAGGTAAGTAACTATAAACAATGCTAAATAGGTAACAGACATGTTGCAAACTCCATCTCAGGCCAAAAGCAGTTGAGAAGGAACTTAGGGTGGTTCCCCCATGCAGCCCCATATAACATCCTTGTGCCCTGCACCAAGGCATGTGGAGCATGCACAGTCCAGGCACCACTATCAAAAATCTCTGATCAAAGATGCAGGCATACTGAGGTGGAGCAGGTGAGTACACAGACAAATGGGAGAGCACAAAGAAACTGAGACAATACTAATCAACATGATAGGCAGGAATCTCAGTAAACCAGGTACCTTATAGTTGTCAATTTTTTTGTAGGTACCACAACAGATGTGAGTTTTAGAGATGGATTTGAAAAAGGACAATTAAGTGACTTTGCAAATGCTTACACGAAGCTCCTCCCATTTGCCAGGGGCAGAACAGGACAAAATGCAAAGGTACTCATTTGAAATTTTAATGAGTGGGTAACAAAGGCTGGCATTATTGGTAGAATGGAGGCAAAAGTCAACATCTTGACAACACACAAGAGATGATAGGTGGGGGAGGAGCAGGGGGAGTAGGACATCATGGGCCTTTAAAGTGAAGACAAGTAGTTTGTGTTTGATGAGATGAAGTGGAGCCCAGTAGAAGGATGCAAAGAGAGGAGTGAAATGGTCAAAGTAATAAGCCAAGAGTGATTTTTGAAGCAACATTTTGAATGAATATAGGGGGAGCAAGACTGCATTTGCCAACAGTTTTCTGTTTGAAAAGTGTTTATTTGAAGCAATCAAAGTGTTCCATGGAACGCAGCTGATTCCATCAACACTTTTGATGGAAACCAGGTAGGCTAGCTAGCCAGCCTGCTTGTTTAGTTTTCTACCCACCCAGTAGGTAGGTATATTGTTGGTCACTACCAATCCAGACTAGATTCAAACCAGCAATCCAGAAACAAAAAGTTACTTTCTGTTAGTGTGGAGACTGGATCCCTCAGGGATAGGTAACAATACTGTCTTCAGCCTCAGGACACAGAAAATCTGACCCCTACATATATTGTATTTTATTACTCACTTAACTAAAATGGTGAGAATTTGACAAGCTTTGTTTCACCATCAGCTTTAACAAGCTTGAAGCATTACACGGCTGGTGTGAGATTTCCACAACATATATCACCAGAGTGATACAAAATAGAGTTAAAGATCTTAACACTCAGATTTCTTGTTTGTAAATTAAAAAGGAAAATTAAACGAATATGTAGTTTGTACTCTTAATTTCTTTGAGTGCAGATTAACATGAGGAAAATAATCATTTATTGGTTAGGTAACAAACCATTCTATTGAACTGTTTTATGTTTGCTACAGAGAGGTTCTCTCACAGCTAGCTGAGGATCAACAGTGCTTCTATTACAAATGTCATCTTGCAGTGATTTGTAAGTGGGCCATAAAAAATTGTTCTTAGCTAAAAGTTGGCATGCAGACATCATGAAGAAAAAAAAAAAGATTATTTTCTTAGTTTTCTTTTTAATTCTTAAATGAATTGGAAATGAGAGAAAAAGACAAGCATGTAGTTTTCAGCATGATCACGGGCAGAAGTAACTGAGAGCTATTACCATCCAGTAGTGGCTTATGTGCAGTGAGATTGTCTCAGTGCATTTCCCTGAGCACAAGTGTCCACTTCATGAAGTCAGTCATGAATGATGCCTTTTACTGGCAGCAGCAGCAACAGCAAAGAGTTAATTACTCATTCATCCATATAGACCAGGGGTCGGCAACGTTTGGCACGCGGCTCTCCAGGGTAAGCACCCTGGTGGGCCGGGCCAGTTTATTTACCTGCTGACGCGGCAGGTTCGGCCAGGGCCGCGGTTCGCTGTCCCAGGCCAATGGGGGCGGCGGGAAGCCATGGCCAGCACATCCCTCGCCCACGCCGCTTCCCACCGCCCCCATTGGCCTAGGACGGCGAACCGCGGCCAGTGGGGGCCGCAATCGGCAGAACCTGCCGCATCAGCAGGTAAATAAACTGGCCCGGCCCGCCAGGGTGCTTACCCTGGCGAGCCGCGTGCCAAAGATTGCCGACTCCTGATATAGACAAACCTTCCATATCCTGGCTGAAATATACTGGCACCTTAAAAAGAGACAGAGTCCTGTGGCACCTTATAGACTAACAGAAGTATTGGAGCATAAGCTTTTGTGGGTGAATACGAATACGCACGCTTCTGACGAAGTGGGTATTAACCCACGAAAGCTTATGCTCCAATACTTCTGTTAGTCTATAAGGTGCCACAGGACTCTGTCTCTTTTTACAGATCCAGATTAACACGGCTACCCCTCTGATACTGGCACCTTAGAAATTCACATCATTTGTTTATTTTCATTTGCAGATATATGTTATGTTGTTCATTCAGCCAGCTGCTTCCATCCATGATTAGGTAGTAAGTTTTGAAATTCATAAAAAAAGCTCAGATAGAACAGAGATAGCAGGTGGCATATAAAGCACAGCATGAACATTCATGTTTCATGTGCACTTCTGAACAAAGCAAAATTAGTCAATGTTACTTCAGTTCTGCCAGTCTTCATAATTTCTCAGATTTTTCAGCCCTTGAGACAACAGTACTGAAAGATGTGTCTTTTTCTAAAGAGCCAGTTTAAGTTCTGGGAAGCATCAGCTGATTTGTCCCTTTCTGTACCAAAAATATTATGGTATGACCATATTTTAAGAGTGCGATCCTATTACTTGTCATTGGTGGGACACTTATGTTAAGATATGTCTAAAAATGAACCCCGGAATACTTCATACTACTTTATCATTATTTTATTGTCGTTAGGGTTTATCAAGCTTTGAACACTAGATTTTTTTTGTTTTAAACTTCATACTCCCATATTTTAAAACACAAAAGAAAATTACATACTTCTTTCCTGCTTGCTCTTGTCTTTGTTGTTCTTGAATGCCATCAGCAGCCTGATGAAAGTCAAATACTAAGGAAATAAAAGAAAAACCCTTAAAATGCAAATTTGGACAAGACTATATGTGCAACAATTTGAAACTGAAATTAATGATATACACATTATTTTTTCTCAATTTCTTTGAGTGCAGATTAACATGGGAAAATAATCATATATTGGTTAGGTAACATAAGCCATTCTATTGAAGTGCTTTATGTTTGTTATCAGAGAGGTTCTCTCACAGCTAGCTGAGGATCGACGGTGCTTTTTTCCCCCCTATATAGAGAACAAAATGGTGAACTCCAAATAAGAGGCACGCTGTAAAGTTTGGAGCCTTCTTCCTTTTTGTAAATTACATGTTCTATTTTGAATGGTCTTCAGTATAAAAAAAGCCTCTGAAGCTTGTCCACACGGTCAGATTCAAGCGCACTGGTGTGGCCACATTAGCAGCTCTTGCAACTCCACAGAGAGCAGTGCATTGTGGTAGCTATCCCAGCATGCAAGTAGCTGCAATGTGCTTTGCAAATGGGGGGTGGGGTGGAGTGTGTATGGGGGGGGGGGAAAAGAGAGGGGTTTTGGGGGGGGGTGAGGGCTGGCCACGTGGAGTTTTGAAGTTTCAGACCGCAGCAGCCCCCCCCCCCCCCCCCATGCCTCTCTCTCTCACACTCACAGCAAGCAACATTCTACAGTAATGGCTTGCTTTGTACCAGAGCAGATAAGCATGCCGGCTGTCAGAAACGGAGCTTTGAAAGGACATATCCACATTCCTACAGCCGATTCCAAAACAGTGACAAGAGTGGCCACTTGACTTAAGGGGATTATGGGACGTTTCCAGAGACCTATCAGAGCGCAGTAATGCAACACCTCATTCACACTGATGCTGGGACATTTCAGCTGAGGCGCAGCAAGCATTATGCTTCTCGTGGAGGTGGATTACCAGGAGCACTAAAGATGCAGAGTCCAGGCACTCTAAGTGCCTTGCCAGTGTGGACGGGTCGTGAGTTAGTGTGCCTGGGGCTGCTTTAATGCACTCTAACTTGCAAGTGTAGCCAAGTCCTTGGTCAAATTCCCAGGGTACAGAGACCTATGGAAGTCTCTACATACATTCACTAAACACTATTGTATAGATTTAGCCTCTAGACAGGTGAAGATCATCCATATGCTGTAGAAAGAACAAATGGTCAGAGAAGTCAGTAATTAAAAGGCCTCCAGCATAAAAAGCATTTTTGGATGGTTGGGAGGGCCACTCACTTTAAATCTGATTTTATTATGGGGACACTAAATCTGATTTTACTACAAGGTCTGTGTCCAAAGGGTTACAACCTGAAGTCACTGTTTAATTGGTAAAAGCAGCAAAGAGTCCTGTGGCACCTTATAGACTAACAGACGTATAGGAGCATGAGCTTTTGTGGGTGAATACCCACTTCTTCGGATACCACTTCTTGGTGTTCTCCAAAAGCCCATGTGATCCCTGAGAGAAGCAAAAATATAAGGCAAGGCTTCCTACGAAGAGGAGAGCACAAATTCTATATTGAAATGAAGCCTTCAAGCATTCAAGTAACTTTTGAACTGCTTTCTGAGAAAACATGACATGCATTTGGAATCAGCTTAATGAGTCATCAAACTAAAATGTTTGAGTCTAGAGTAGTTCCACATTTTTAAAAATGAAAAAAGGTAAATATTAAAGAAGCTATAGTGCCTAACACAATCAAACCCTGATCCCTGACTGGAACCTTTGGCCACTACAATAATGATACTAAAATATAGATAAAATAAAATTGTCAGCTATTCAGTGCCTTTGAAAAGTCTGAGGAAATTCTTATGGAAATAAATAAAAATAAATATAGTATGCCATCTTACCAATATGAGCTCGGTCAGAAATTATTAATCGCTTCTCCCAGCCTTCTAGTCCTTAAAAACCAAGTGAAAAAAAGTTTAAATTATGTTTTGTATATCATTTTTCTTTTCATGATGGAATAAGCAAAACTTCTAAAGACTAATTATAGATTTGAAAATGGAAGTCATTTAAAAAGACATACCAAACTGAGTCACCATCTTATTTCAGAAAAAAACAAACAATTTTCAATTGTTAAGGTCTGACTTGAACCTATAAACCCAGGAAATGCAGACTGCTTATCAGAAGTTGAAACTTCTAGGCATTCTACATACACTAGGGAAATTTTTCAAGTTTCTCACTGTTGCTAAAACAAGCTCAGCTGTTCTGTTACCAATGTTAGAATTTTTTTTCTTTCTGGGTTTCTTTCAAGACCATTGTCTTTAAAAATGGCTACAGAAGTTGGATAAATACATTTTCTATCAGGTGACTACCTGGCATTCCTATAATTGGCCGTAAGTCCATTATTTGGCATTTACTTTAAAAAGTGTATTTTTAAGCCACTAAATTATAAATAATTGCATGGCATCTCTATGCATTCTAGTATATTTATCAAACTGTAGCATATGTATTAATACTGTAATAGTTATATGTATACTGATTACAGTAAGTGACCACATGAACAGCATCTTATTTTCAATATATTAAGTCTATGGTTTAAAACTGACAAAGGTAACTATGGGTAATTTATATTTTAGAATGCATCTTTCTAGGAGGCTCTAAGGAGACTCCTGATGGGAGCTGCAGGGACTAACAGAGCTCTGGGAGTCCCTGCAGGATTGCTGCCAGAAGTGAGCAAAGAGAGGAGCTCCAGTTGGACGCAGCCATCTTGTTTCTCACGGCCTCTAGGCTAGGGATAGCACTGCTGACTAGATCCCTGAAAGCACCAACGCCCCCTTTTAAAGTAATACCTTAAAAGGTTGTTCTCACCTTTTCCTTTTTTTACATTTTTCTCTGCTTCTTCAAACAGTCCTGGCAAGTGGATCACCACTCCATTTCCTAAAGGAAATCAGGAGTACAGAGTTTAATGTATGATGCCAGACAGGAAAAATTAGTTTCTTACAAATCCATGATTCATTTTTCTGCATAAAGAGTATTTTAAGACATACATTTCAAAAACTGTTCCATTATACTACTTTGATCCTTAGGAATTTAAGGTATAAGAGACTCCCTGATCTACAGCTAAAGTATTTGAGTCCCTAGCTGCATGCACTGAACTCCTCTAAATTGGAAATTTAACGTTCTTATTATATCAGGATGAAAAATAAATGCATTCCTGTCTGTCACACAGTGGTATTTCTCCTTCATCATCTCCAAAAATTAATTAGTTTCACAGACTTACTTTTCATAGGGCAGTACAAGCTAGTTTTACAATATTCTTATGGTTTTTACAAGCCTTTTTTATTTATTTCTATTTTCACTAGAGATATTGATATTCAAATATGTTACTCTCACCCTGTGATGCAAAAGCAAATAAAGCCAATGTTGTCATTGTGCTAGCAAAAAGAGAAATTGTATCAAGGAGTGAGTTGAGGTTGCTCAGTCATTCTTTCCTATTAGCAATTTGGATCACTGCACTTACCTGTTCCCTAAAAAGGCAAATAGTACATAACTGCAACAGTCACTAAGGAGTGCTGAAGTATATTGTTATGGAACAGCTTTCCCCTGCACAAAAAGTGAACAATCTTAGGGTCTTGCTAAGCTCAGTAGATCTGAAGTTGTTCAGAACCACAGAATGCCTTCAGCACAGCAATACTCTCCTGAAAGACCAAGGGACTAGTCACCACACATACACACACACACACAAGTCACTAGTGGCACTGGGGCAGAAGGACATCTGAAAGGGATCATATGGTAGCAGGTGCCTCTTTTGGGACTTGGTGGCCCTGGGCGCACGGCCCCTCGATCCATGAAGAGAGGGGAAAAAAGCATCATTACTTATAACCATTGAGGGGATTTTTTGGTGGTCACTCACTGAGGTTGAAGTGGAAGAGAGAAATGATGGGAAGGGATTCTGGAAGTGGGTAAAGAGATAGAGAAAATGGGAAGGAGGTAAAGAAAGGAGAGAGACGAGCAGAGAGAGGTTACAGTGGTAGGAAAGATGAGAATAAAGCAACAGCAAAAAAGCAAATGAGAAAAAGTGACCAGAGTCCAAATTTCAAAACTGAGTGAGGACAATGCAGTGAGGTTGCAAAGACCCTCTGGGCCCAGTGCCCAAGTCCTTCAGAGCAAGGGGAGAAAAAGGGTGATGAGGAGTAGGAAGTTCCTGAATTACTATGCCCTGAGCTGTAGTGGATATTGATGGCTTCAAGAATAGAACTCCAAGAGTCTGGACTTGTATTAGTGTTAAAATTGCGGTTTTGGAAAATGCCATACTTACCAATGAATGCAATGACTTTTGGATTGATGATCCCACTTGGTAAGAGATGAAAATCATATTCCACGGAATCTACAACAACAGTATGCCCAGCATTGTTGCCTCCCTGCAAAATCAGACATTAATTTATTGCCTTCAGTATGACTGAAGATCAAGTATGGAGAACTGGAGTTTGGGCTAACTTGGTTCCCCTCCCAAATTTGCAGCTCCCACGTGTCTGTTATAAACAGGAGGGAGTCCAAGTGAATCATCATGATTAACTTGACAATTTCAACAGCTGTTCTTTTTCTATACCTGCTTTTGACACTTACATGATTATTTTTTTAAAAAAACATATGTCCCATCCCCCTCCTGATTATCCGAAAAGCTTTTGGATCAGATTTATAAAGGTACAGTCTAAAAGGTAGGTCACCATGTCCATGGTAGAAGCATAAATACTCTAGAATTAGTGATAATACACAACTGTTCTTTGCAAGTTAACTTTGAAGTCACATATAAATAGCTCTGTTGAATCCAAAATTTCTACTATAAATGCATATGCACATTGCTGTGGATACTTAGTTAAGTCTTTGAAACGGCAACATGAATGGAGATGAGGCTACAAAAACATCACTAGCACAGTTATACTTCAAGTTTTCTTAAAATCCTCAAGGTGGACCAGTCCAGCAATCTAACACATGAGTGCTCACAATTCGTATTCTGAGCTCTGTCCTGTGCATATTTTTCTGACCAATGCTCAGCATGCATAAACTAGCCAAGCATATTTCCTCAGCCAGAAGGGACATCCTGCCTTTCAAGGTGAAGAGAACAGAGCTGTTAAGGGGTGGGGATCTAGGACAAACCAAAACATGATCTTCCTGAGGAACAGATGGCCTGTTTACATAGAATGAATTGGTATGTGATAGTTTTGGCTCTTTCCACTACCAGGAGGGAGGGTGAAACTTTAAAAGAAAAAACAGTATTAAAAGGATTTATGGATTGGGAAATATGGCTAGAAAACCAAAAGGGAAGTCTGAGTCTTAAAGCTGTATTGGGTACATTCAGCACCACAAATTATGCTGAATGGCTACATTTCACTTGGCAGCATTTTACCCTCTAATCCCAAAACCAGATTTGTGTCATGCATCTTACTTCTTTCATTCATACAGAAAACTGAAACTAGTTAGCTACATCAGGGAGTATTCTCCAATAGTATTCAGACCACAAAATTAGTCATTTGAAACTTTAAAACACCTAAACAAATAAATCTTTGTGTTTCTGGTGAATACTGCAAGCTTATCCACCTTAATGTGTGATGCAACCAATCCCAAAGAATTCGCTTAAAAGCTATTCATTGGAAATCCTTGATAACATGGCACTAGGATAAATCCTGACCAGCCAAATTTTCTAGGTTGAACATGTGCTTATATTTTGTACCAGACATGGGGAATAAAGAGTCAATGCAGATTTACCTTTAAATCAGCAAAATGTTGACCAAAATCTACAGCAATTTTTTATTTAGTTTGCATCTGTACTCGGTCCTAAATTTGTTGGAATAACTGACATGGCTATAAATGGGCAGAACACATGTAAGAGCAAAGACACTCTAGTAAGAGTGTGCTTATTAATAAGTTATCACCTCATTTATTCTATTTTAAAATTTCACATAACAGAATATCTGAATAGTTGTTTTAACTGAACCAAGAATTAAATTTTATAAAAAGATATTTCTGATGGAAAAAAATGTTAGGCCTGCCGTCTTCCTAAATTGACATTGACATCTTTCTCTACCATTTTGGCAGATATGCAATATAGTGTATCAAATAAAACAGAAAAAAAAAGAAAAGAAAAAAGGGCATTTTAAAAGATATATAAATCCTGCATCAGATTTTCTGATCTTCAAATGCTTCCCCCCACCCTTGCTTTTTGCATTAAAAATTCAGGTCTTGTCTACTGTTTTTCTGGGAACACACTATGGCTTACTGAGGAGCTGGTCAGATTATATTGCATTACAACTACAATGCAGATGAAACCTGACAAATTGAAATAATTGAGAATACAGTATAAACAAAAGTAATTTAAGTATAAACTAGATAAATACACTTAAATGCTCTACAAACAACTAAAAGAAAATATTTTTTACTAACTTGGAAGTTTTAACTACCACCTTTTCAATCATTCAAAAATGGAGCACATTTTACCTGGATATCTTTGAGACAGAACTTTGGACACTATGATTGCATTTTTTCCAAAGTAAATCTGTAGAATAGAAACTCTTCAAATTGTTCTAATCTAACAGAAATCTACTGGATTATATATTATATATTGCAGTTTTGTAAAGCAACTGTAATTGTAAAAATGTAATAGGTGAGACCCAGAATATTTTGCGCTTCCAGCTGTTTCTGTAGTAAAATTTAGTATTTTAACACTTACCCTCTTTAATAACATGACCTGGAAGCATTTTATAGCACTTCTCATGTATAGAGAAGAATTAACACTACTGCCTCTTAAAAAAATAAAACTATTCACACCAATGCCAAAGCTCCCAATTTATTTTGATTTTTACAAGGAGACCTCAGCAGAAACATGGAAGACTAGAATTTATATTGGTAATACTTCTGAGTTTAGAGCCCAAAACACCCTTTTTTCAAAAGCAAAATTATTTCAAGCTACCTTATGCTTCATGACAAAAGGAAAAAGGCCAAACCAACAAATTTTACTTTACCAAGACTACTAATGATAAACTTACTTTCTTTTCTTGCTACGCTTCTTTAACTGGAATATGGGACTTGATTAAAGAACAGTTTTACATGTGGTTTTGCTTTTTTTACGTACTTGAATTAAATTCCCTCCTGCTTATCTTTTTGTGCAAACCTCTCCTAATTCAGTTAATGACTCTCTATTAAATTTATCTTGCTCTAAGTGCTTTTTTATTTATTTAAAAAAAAAAACTAATAAAAAAACTGGGCAAGGCTGGGTGGACCTGGTAACCATCTTCAAATGTGTAAAGGGCGGTTATAAAAAGGACGGTGATCAATTGTTCTCCATGTTCACTGAAGGTAGGACAAGAAGTAAGGGCTTAATCTGCAGCAAGGAAAATATAGGTTAGATATTAGGAAAAAAACGTTCTAGCTATAAGGATAGTTAAGTACTGGAATAGATTTCCAAAGGAGATTGTGGAATACCCGCAATTGGAGGTTTTTAAGAACAGATTACACAAACACCTATTAGGGATGGTGTAGGTGTACTTGGTCCTGCCTCAGCACAGGGGGCTGGACTAAATGACCTCGAGGTCCCTTTCAGTCCTATATTTCTGTGATTATTTTTGTGGTTGTGCTGCCCCAAAAACTTTAGTCCTTGTTAGCCAAAGTAGTAAGAGTCCAGAAACTACTTCTAAACCTGTGGAGTTTTTTGCTTGAGAACATTATGCCAATTTGGAATGGGCCATTTGTTTTTTAATAAGACTTTAATGGCAGCCTATTAACATTTCAAAAGCTGATAGTTAGTCACCGATAATGAGTTTAAGCACCACCCAAAAAAGGGGCATGTTATTATACACAAATTTTAAACTGTCATGTAATTTAATATATTGTGCTACAAGTTCTAGCAATACTGGGGGGAGGGGGTAGGGGGGAAGCAGTTAGAGTGATTTCCCCTTAGCTGAGCCAAGGAATCTGTGTGGACAAGAACAGAAACTTTCCCGATATTCCATTGTATTAGAGATTTGATGTATTTGAAAGAATATGCAGAACTAGTTGTGATTTTGTGTCTTTGCAGTTATTCAGATTACTGAATAAGATATTTATGGATGCTGCTAAAGTCCCTTAGTAAGCAACATTTTTTATTTTTTATTATTGAGGCCACAAAACTTCCCCAAAATAATTCCTACCTAGAGCATATCTCTTAGAAAAACATCCAGTCAAGATTTTTAAAAAAAAATTAAAAAAAATCTTGACTCCACCACAACTCTTGGTAAACTGTTCCAAGTCACCCCTTAACTTTCTCTTTGTTAAGATAAAAAGATTGAGCTCCTTTAATCTGTCACTATATACAGGCATATTTCTAATCCTTTAAATCATTCTTGTGGTTCTCCTCTGAACCCTCTAAAATTTATTAACATTCTTCTTGAATTGTGGACACCAGAACTAGAAACCATATGCCAACAGCGGTTACACCAATTCCAAATATAGAGGTAAAATAACCTCTCTACTCCTACTCAAGATTCCTCTGTTTATGCATCCAAGGATCATATTAGTCTTTTTGACCACAGCTGAACATGTACTCCCAGTGCAATGCTGATTATTCTCTATCACTCCCAAATCTTTTTCAAAGTAACTGCTTCCCAGGAAAGAGTCCCCCATCCTATAAGTATGGCCTACACTCCTTATTCCCAGATGTATTCATTTATACATATTAAAACACATTGTTTGCTTGCTCCCAGCTTACCAAGTGATCCAGATTGCTCTATATCGGTAGCCTGTCCTCTTCATTATTTAGCACTCTCCCAATTTTTGGGTCATCTGCAAACTTTATCAGTGGTGATTTTGTTTTCTTCCAGGTCATTGATAAAAATGTTATATAGTGTAGGACCAAGAACGGATCCCTGTGAAACCCCAGCAGAACACACCCATTCTACTATGATTTCCCCATTTACAGTTACATTTTGGGACCTATCAGCCAGCTTTTAATTCATTTAATGTGTGCCATGTTAATTCCGCATCTTTCTAGTTTTTTAAAATCAAAATGTCATGTGGTACTAAGTCAAATGCCTTACAGAAATCTTAATGCATTACATCAACACTATTACCTTTATCAACCAAACTTGTAAGCTCATAAAAAAAAAAAATCAAATTAGCGAGGATCTATTTTCCATACACCTGTGCTGACTGGCATTATATTACTGTCCTTTAATTCTTTATTAATCGAGTCCCGTATCAGCCATTCCATTATCTTGCCCAAAATAGGGGTCAGGCTGACAGAACTATAATTACCTATTCATCCTATTCACCCTTTTCAAATATTAGCACAAAATTAGCTTTCTTCCAATCTTCTGGAACCTCCCTAGTGTTCCAACATTTATTGAAAATTCACATAATCAGTTCAGCGAGCTCCTCAGACAGCTGTTTTAAAACTCTTGGATGCAAGTTATCTGGATCTGCTTATTTTAAAATGCCTAACATTAGTAGCTGCTGTTTAATGTCCTCCTGAGATACTATTGGAATGGAAAGAGTGTTATCATCAGATGTGGCTACATCATGTTTTTTCCCAAATATAGAACAGAAATAGTTATTGAATGTTTCTGCCTTATTATTGATAATTGTACCATTTTCATCTAGCAATGGACCAATACTACTGTTGGGAACAAAAAGGAACCTAACAGATTTTAAAAAAACCCAAAACCCTCCTTATTGTCCTTAATTAAGCTGGCTGTTGATTTCTCCTTGTGCCCCTTTGTTTTCCTTATCAATTTTTGACAATTCCAAGCTCCTGATTTATATTCATTACTATCAATTTCCCCTTTCTTCCATTTTTTTTTAAATAGCTGCCTTCACTTCCCCTCCAAACCAAAGTCAGTTTGTTTTTTAAACCAAGACAGCCTTCTTGGATTGTGGGTTTTTAAAGCATCTAGTAAAGTGTTCCTAAACAATTCCCAATTATCATTCATATTTTTTCTGACTGAATTCTTCCTTCCAGCCTTTAATCCTCTCTTCCGAGTTAATAGTTGCAATGCCTGCCTCTGCTGTTGCTCATAGCTTCCAAAAGTGATACCAGAATAAAACTAACCAGGATCCTTGTTAGTTTCACTGATGGAAACAAGGATATGAAACATGGCAGTGGAAACGGACAAGAATCTTGGTCATCTGCACTCTGCTGCAGCTTGTGGAAGCTGCCTGCAGCAATGCAGGCAATAGAGCTCTCTGTCAAGTTTGGAAGAGCACTTATCACCTTAACCTCTGTTGATAAATTACTTTTGCAACCATAAGTGCTAGAACTGTTGTTAAAAGCTTAGATGCTGAAAAAGATGGCAGCCATCCAAGAAAGTTTTCTAGTCATCCTGCAAGTGGATTTCTCAAGCCCTGGCTACCCAAGCTCTAAATATATACATATTATGTATACATAAAAACACACACATAGCTCAATTAACTTGATGGATATAGTGGGAGAGTTGTTTTTTCTTCATATTGGGGTGGACTGCTGGATATCATTTATGACAGTTGGCAATATGATTTGATACATGGATTTAATGTTGTGATGTGCTCTGTAGAATTTAATGGGCAAACAATATTTAAATAACTAACTATTAAGACACTGCAGTGATTTTTTTTTTTTTTACCCTAAAGGTGATATCTTAAGCTATCAAACCATAGTACTCTTTTAGAACATTCTTAAAGTCATTAAAATGTTGATGGAATTCCATTTTACACAAAGCATAGGCATAATGTAATCACTAGTCAATAGGCCTTAATTATTAGTTACTCCATCTACAATACTTTAATCAGAGATTGTAGTTGCGGGATGGTCAATACTGAAGATAAAAAAAAATGTTATTTCAACTCAACAACTGCAGTGTGCTTAGATAGCTACATGAAACATAGTATGATCCCTGATCACTAGCTGATAATCCTGAAATATCCAAGTTATTCAACAAGTAGAGCAGTTAAGTACATGAACCTCTGATAAGAGGCATACCAATATTTAGACAAATTAACACAAAAATATTGCCAGAAAGAGACCATGGTATTCATAATACAGTATACTATCAGTTTAGTTAGTGGTATTCAGTTTCTAGAAATTTCCCCCTTTAAGTGGTTCCTTATGAAACATCAGTATTAGAATCATGCTGTTCTAACAGAAAATTCCTCAAAAGCAGATCCAAAGTTTTTGGAAGAACTAGTCTTTTCCCCATTTTATGGTCTTCTTGCTAAAATAGCATTATAGTGATAAGGATTTTAGACTAGCTCCCGCACTCTGAGCACATAAAGCGCGAACTTGTAAGATTTCTACAACTGAGATATATTGGACTTTATCTACTACAGACAGTCCCAGAACCTCTTCTGAAAAATATTCTATATGGCAAATGTGTACAGAATTATTTACAGAATGCACAGAGGGGGTATAAGAGATAGCTGTGCAGGTTGGAGGTGTTGAACATCTGGGGGCTATTTGATAAACATGCTACAGGAACACCCTTTGAGCAGAAAACTTTGAAAGGTTCATGCCCTCCAGAATTAACAGAATGGTCATGTTGCAAATTTTATCAGCTAACTTATTTTTTATTAGCAAACCCTAAGGTACAACAATTTAGACTAGCAGCTCCTATTGGCCAAGATCTGATTCCTCAGTGTTGGAAGGAGCTATTTTTCACAAAACACAGGAATGGTACAGTGAAATGATTAAAATAGCAGCTTTTGAGAGTGTTACTTATGAAAGATTGGACAAAGTCTGAAAGAGTGGTCTAATTTTTCAATTTATTCAGATTGACTGGAAATTGTTCCTAATGTGGCATGAATGGTAAATTATTTTGAACACAAATTATTTCAATGTTTAATCAAACTGCCAGTGGCTGGCCTTCATCCTCATTATTCACAGGCTTGAGAGATTACTTCACTGACTTTCTTGCCTGAAATATAAGTTTTTAAATCAATAATTCTAGAACTATTAATACAAACAAATTGAGTATGTAACTGCAGCTTTAGCTATTTTCTGAAATTCAGAATGAATCTGTTACAAAAATATTAAGGAAAAAAAGTACTTATCTTACAGCACCACTTGACAAGGCAGTAATACCACCACCACCAGTAGCTGATGACATTCAGCAACCCAGCACCTGATGAAGCAGGTTGCTGATACCCTGCAAATTCCCCTGGAAGAAATCAAGGAATCTCATCACAAGCTCCTGGACATACTGCACACTTCTGCTTCAATACAGGTGGCACTGTCAATTAATGAAGCCCTTCTTGAGCCAGCCAAGACCACCTGGCAAACTCCAGCAATGCCTCCTCCATCCCCATGCAAGCGGGCCAATAAACAATACTACGTCCAAACCCGGAATTTTAAATTTTTGTTTCCTCATCCAACACTAAATGCTCTGTTCAAGAATACACTCAGTGAAACGGGCAGGGCACATACCAAAAAAGCCACCCCATATATTGAGGGGCAGAAACATCTGGACCTTTCTGGTTGTAAAAGCTACTCTTCAGCAACATTACAGTTCAGGATAGCTAATTGCCAGGCGCTGATGTCAAAATAAAACTACCTGAACTATAAGAAGTTTAATGCTTTTATTGACCATTAGCCACAGGAACACTGAGAACAGTTTAGCACCATGATAAAGTCAGCTCTTGGCAAAGACATCCCTGCAGATTTTGCTTCATGCAGCAGACACTGCAACCAGGACTGTTTCCTCAACAGTAATAATGAGTTGAGCTTCCTGGCTACACAGTTGTTTTGTTTTCTGTGAAGAGTACAAGTGATTGTGGAAGATGTGCCTTTTGATGGCCACAAGCTCTTCATAGGCTCCACAGAAGACTCACTTCATATCCTAAGAGGACTATAGGGCAACACTCAGTTCTTTAGGGATACACACACCTGCAAATAAGAAAATTTAGCTGATCTCAATGTGTGCAAAGATCCCATCCTGCTCAATTTTCCATCTTCTGTAGGCCATCGGAACCACTGGCTAAAAGGTTGAGATTTTCTAAAAAGAAGCATGCAACTATCTTGATGGCATCATCCCAGCCATTAATATTGTCCAAATTTCAGTTCTGATGGTTTGGTCAAGAATCCAAAACACCCAATAACCAGGGTTTTTCAGCTGTATTACACAACTCCCTTTCTTCAGTTTGGGCCCCTCTCTCTCTATTCCATGGGAGGCTGTAACATCGGACAGATGAGTATTGGAGGCCATCTACATCACATTATCTATCCGATTTACCTCCATCCTACCCTCCCATCACCCTTCCCTGTCTCTCTTCAGGAACTTATCTCACGATTATTTGCTGACACAGGAGATCTTATTGCTCCTAAGTCTAGTGGCCACAGAAACAGTTCCACTTCAACACCAGGGAAAAGTTTCAACTCAACATATTTTCTTATACTCAAGAAAAACGTGTTGGAGGCCAATGCTAGATCTCAGACAGAATAGGCATGTCAGACATCTGAAATTCAGGATGATGTGCCTAGCAGCTATAATCCCCTCCCTGGAATCTGAGGACTGATTTGCGATCCTCAACCTCAAAAATGCCTACTTCCATGTAGTATTTTATCCATCTCACAAAAAGATTTCTTCGTATCACATTCAATCACAATCATTACCAGTACTGGGTCCTAACCTTTGACCTGTCTTCTGCCCTACAGGTGTTCTTAAAAATCATAGCGGTCATAGCTGCCTATCTGACGGAGAGGTCACTGAATTTCTACTATAAAAGTCTGATCTTTTTTCCCCTTAATTTCATTGGGCCATTATAAAACTTCCTTTGAATGTAGAAACAAGAAATGCCTAAGACATTAGCAACAGCACAGGATTCAAATGGTTTCTTACACTTCGCTGGGAAAGTGGAACCAAGCAGTTGTACAAGAACCTTCTTTAGATTTTGCTGTACTTGAAGAGTTGTACAAATTTGAAATTCATTAATGATTGTTAAAGTAGTGTTTTTGGTTTGTTTTTTAATAAAGGTAAATTTGGTGATGACTTCACTTTATGGCATTATCTTAAATCTAGCTGTGTATTAGGTGTAGAAACACTTTGGAAAATTACTGGTCTATCAAACACTGGTCTAAACCAAGTGAGAAACTTTTTTCTATCCTTACAAAAGATGCTTGGGGCAGCTTCTTTACAATGCCAGAGATTTCAGCACACAGTAAAAGCTTTTTTATCCGGCAAGTGGGGGAAATTGGGGGGTGCCAGTAACTGAAAAAAATCTGGTTAACTAAAAGGGAGGGAGTTTGGGTGCAGGAGGGGGTGCAGGGCTGGGGGTAGAGTTGGCCAATGGGAGCTGCGGAGGCGGCACCTGCAGGCAGAGGCAGCACGCAGAGCCACCTAGCCGCACCTCGGCCTAGGAACAGCAGGGACAAATCACCGTTTGTGGGGAGCTGCATGAGGTGAACACCCCCCAGATCCAGCACCCTGAGCTCCCCTCCTACCCCCCCCAACCCCCTGCTCCGATCCCCCTCCGGCACCCAAACTCTGTCCCAGAACCTGCACCCCGCATCCCCTTCCATCCCCACACCCCCCTCCCGCACTCCAAACCCCTTGTGGTAGTTCCTCCGCCTAGGAGTAGCAGGGACATGTCGCCGGTTCCAGGGAGCCACGCCGAATCAGGTAGGGAGCCTGTGAGCCCCATGCCAACCGGACTATAAACCGGACTTTCTATGAAGATCAGAAATGCAGGTTTATAGAGCTTTCAGGTTGGTACAGGGCTGTATAACACAGCTTTTACTGTATATAGTTTCCACATATTAAAAAAGTCCATGTTTTTAAAACTAGTACTGTACATAAGGCAGCACATCATATACGTCCCTTAGCCAAATTACTGTTATTTAGTATACCTTGTAGCTTTCAATTTATAATATTTGGGATATACTTTACAGGAGCAGTTCCCAAACTGTGGGTTGCAACCCCATTGGCTCATTGGTCCAACAGGCCAGATTTGGCCCGCGAGATAACACAGTTTCTCCCCGAATGTGTCTGGATCATCTCCATAGACACCGTGCCAGGAAGCCTCCATTTTGATCTACAAAATGGAAGCCTCTGCACAGCGTGACCTCACACATGTGGTGTGTTTGAGGTCATGCTGTGCAGAGGCCACCATTTTGTATATCAAAATGGAGGCCTCCTGGCACGGTGTGACCTAGACACAGGTACCATGTGTGAGAGGTCACATTTTGTGGAGGCTGCCATTTTGCAAAATGGTGGCTTCCTGGTGTAACATTTGTGGAGCAGATCTGGACACATTGTCTGTGCAGAGGTGGCAGTGCAGATGCCATTTTGCCATTTGCACCATCCGGTTGTGCAAGCATCCAGCTAAGAAACTTGAATCCAGAAGATTTATCGATGGGCAGCAGCCTTATCAGAACATCCTTTCTGCTTGAGCTCGTAGGAGCTTGTGCTAGCCTTTTCTGAGATGGGAATCTGCAATGGCTTGTAAGCTCCTTAAGGCAGGGCCTGCATCTTCTTTTTTGGCATTCGATAAAGAATTATTGAGAGTCATTGTCTCTATGCTGCCCTAATATAACCAGACAGGGCGTTCCTAAGTCCCAGCCTTATTTGCTTAACAGTGAATTTGTAATAAGAGGCACAATGAACTCATTTTTATGCAGTGTATCTGCTTCAACCTCCAGCAGTGAGGCTAGCAATGCAGTTATGAATGAAAAACAAGAGTGCAAGAAACATACTCACAAATATGATGAGGCTTTCTTTGAGTATGGCTTCACTGGTGTTTTTGTCAAGAATGAAGAAAGGCTAAAATGCCTGCTATGGCACATACGGTTATCTAGCGAAAGCATGAAGACTAATAAGCTCTTGGAAACTTTTCACAAGGAAAAGAGAAAAAACAAGGTCATTTTCCAGCGCCAGAAAGAAGAGCCATAACCATCTGACCACACTCAAAAGGCCTCATTTGAGCTGAGTTACTGTACTGCACAGGCCAAGAAGCCTCACCAAATTGGAGAGACTTTGATTTTGCCACCTGCAATTGATATGGTGAAGATAACATAAGGGAAAACAAGGCAAACAAACTCAAAGCTGTACCACTCTCCATCAACACAGTGAAGGATGGAGACAATTGGAGCAGATCAGAAAAACACTGGTGGAGCATCTGGGGGGGGGGGGGGGGGGGGGATGCTTTTGCTTTTCAAGCTGATGTGACCATTGAGGGTCATGATGCATATTTCTTGGTTTTTGTGAAATACACATGGGAGGATGCAGTTCTCAAAGATATTCTGTTCTGTCTCCCTCTTCCTGAACGTGAGACATCACAAGGAATGTTCGATGTGCTACATGCAAGACAAAAATATCCCACATGATGGGCTTTTGCATAGATGGGAGCTCCATCTATGATAGGCCACAAAGCAGGTCCAAATGCCTTGGTAAAGAAAGTTGCACTGTCTGCTATGTGGATGCATTGCATGATTCAGAGAGAATAACTGTCATGTAAAGATCAGAGTCCAGAGCTAGGTCAGCAGGTCTTGTCTATTGTGAACTACATCAAGACTCAGCTTTTTCAGGCACATCTATTTTCAAAACAAAGATTGGAGGGAAGGGTGGTGTTGATCATGTCGTCTTCTTGTTCCATACTGAAGCTTGTTGACTCAAGAGGAAAAGCACTGCGACAATTTTTTGAACTGAGGAGCTGAGTGCCTATGCAATGGACTGCAAAAAGAGTGAATTAATTAATTTTCTATATAACCAAACAAAGATGTGCCTTCTTGTCTATGTCAGACATATTTGGGAAATTGAATGAACTGAATACAGGTCCGCAAGGAAAGGACACACATATACTTCAGCTGAGTGATCAAATCACAGAATTCACGAAGAAAATTGTTTTCTGAAAGTATAATCTATTGAAGAGAAACGATGAATCCTTCCTGCAGCCTTACAAGTTCCTGGCAGATAAAGAAATTATTCAGCCTCCCACACAGGTGATGGCTGAGCATCTCAGCCACCTAGAATAACAGTTTGCATCCTTTTTCTCCAACTTTGACATGACGAAGTTGGACTGGGTGTGAAACCCCTTTCAAAGCAAGCCTGGTGTCATGGATTTGCCAGCAGCTGAAATTGAACAGCTTATCGAAAGTTCCTGAGATCGATTCTTGCAAGGAACATATGCCCAATAATCTCTCTCAGAGTTCTGGTTCACTGTCAACAATGAATATCCTGAATTCGCAACACATACCTTGAAACGGATGGTGCCATTTGCAAGCAAATATTTGTGTGAAGCTGAATTCAGCACACTTGTGTCCACTGAGTCTTGATATTGATCTACTGTTGATGTCACATCAGAGATTAGATGTGCAATTTCTACCATGACGCTAGACTTTGAGAAGCTGTGTTGCAACACACAAACCCATGTAGCACATCATAGAGCATTAAATCAGGGGTCTCAAACACACGGCCCGCGGGTCCCTGCGCGCGCCCCCTCCCCCGAGTTATTTTATGTGGCAGCTAAGCTCCCTGTTCCCCTGCCACTCCCACGCGTCTCCCCCAAGTGTCCCCCGGGCTCACTTGCTGCCCCCTCACCGCCCTGAGCCTGCAGCTCATGCTGACTCCACTCCGCTCTGCTGGTTTCTGGCATCACCTGCTGCTGCAGGGTCCTAGTGCCCCCCTTTACTATGGTCAGGGCAGGCTGCCCTTCCCCTTCCCTTCTGCCCTAGTTCTGAGCCTCTCCAATGCCCCAAACCGGTCATCCCCAGCCCCACAGCCCTCACCCCTGCACCCCCTCCTATCCCCAAACTCCATCCCAGAGCCTGCACCCCCACCCCCTGCCTAGCCCGGAGCCTGCACTCAGCATCCAAACTCCATCCCAGAGCCTGCACCCCAGACCCCCTCCCCCACCCAAACTCCCTCCCAGAGCCTTAGGCAGGTGGGAGTGGAGTTTGGGGGGGGGGGGAGGGGGGCGCAGGTTCTGGGCACCACCAAAATTTCTACAAACCTGCCACCCCGGAAGAGGCAGAGCAGGAGTGGAGTGGTGGTGCAGCCCAGTGCAGTGGGGGGGCTTTAACAGAAGTAAATCTAACTAAGTGCGTGTTTTGTCCTTTGAGTGAGGTGCATTACTGTTGGTGGCACTTAGCACTTCCAGGGGGGAGGAGCAGGGAGCCGCGCACTCAGGGGAGGAGGTGGAGAAGAGACGGGGCAGGGGCGGGACCTCATGGAAGGGGTGGAGTGGGGGCAGGGCTGGGGCCAGTGAGGGGGTGTGTCAGTGATGCGGCCCTCAGGCCAATGCACTAGTCCTCATGTGGCCCTCGTGGTCATTTGAGTTTGAGACCCCTGAGTTACGGCATAATTACCAGAGATTAATTCTAGCTCTGCAAATAGTTGGTCTCCAACAAATCTGTTTACATCATAGGCTGTATTCTCAGAAAAAAAATAATTAAGGTAAGTTACGGTTGAAAGAATATTTCACTGCAATAAAACAAAAAACTTAGGATCATAATTTACCAGTTAGCCTTGAAATTTAAAGTTAAAGCTCAATTTTTCAACTCCCAACCAAAACATCTGCATACTCTAAAGCCCAGTTAAGATCACCCAATCAACTTGAAGTAACTCTTGCATACATCTTTGCATTTTATAAGCTAATGACAGCTGAGGACATAATTTCATGCTAAATCAACTTTACCCAAAAACACTTCCATCCCATAAACATATTTTAGTGATAGTGACTTGTGTATTAGTGCATTAAAACCCAAGATATGAAGCTAAATGTGGGTAAAGTTATGGCTCCTAGTATGGTTTAGCTAGTGTCAAATATACAATGAAATCAGGTGAACTCTTACCCAAGTTCTGTAGATGTCTGACACACAATAGATATTAATGTACAACTTGCATTTAAGACAGAGAACAGTATTAGAACAAAAGTGTTCTGTGGGCATACCTTAATACGGACTGTAACTAATGCACTACTGCAGTACATAGCATTTTAAAAGTCAGCACAGCAGGACTAAAAGTGAAGTTTTTAAAAACATAAAAGTTGTACTGAAGTGTAAAGATTAAGCAAAATAGGCAGGAAATTCAGAGATATGGCCAAAAATCTGTCCAGTTATTTGTAGGTATTTTGGGTCTCCAAATATTAGGTGATTTTACATTGTGTTGTGTACATTGTATAAAGCTTAGATGTCAGCTATAATACTGAAATTCCTCACTTTATTATGCATTTTTTATCATGGTAGCATGCAAAGGCCCCAGTCAGGGATTAAGATCCCATCGTGCTAGGCACTGTACAAACAATACAGTAGCTGCTGCAGAGAGCTAATAACTGGTTTAAAGCAGACAAATTAGTAGGGATTCATTTTTTCTTAATGTTTATTTTAAAAAAACAACAGGATTAGAAATATGACTTCTGGTATCGTTTGCCAGATGATGAGAGACTAAAATAACAAAGAAGTCATAATATATGGATGGAAATACCATACATTTCCTTATTTAACAGAGGATCCTTCTAGACCCCAAGAGTTGAAATGGCAGGTTGAAGATTTACCAGCAGAAAGATTCCAATGAAGTCCAACATTCCATCTCGGTTTTAAGTAGTACAGGTTAATGTTCTCTCTTCTTCACAATCAAGTAAATATTATAGCAGTTGTTTCGAGGCCTCCACTCTGACCTACAATATGCTGAGCACCTTCACTATCAAATGAAGTCAATGAAAGATGTTACGCTTTTCTTTGGACACAAAGGAATTTGGACACATTATGTCTAAAAGACAACAGAACTGTATTAAATGGGAATTCATTTCCCCTTGTATTTGCTTGTAGCCATTATTGGGTCATTTCTCATGGACTATCAGACATCTAACATTAATGTCAGTGTTGATTCTTTTACCTCTTGATTCATCTTTTTCCTTTATATCTCCTTTGTCAGCATATTGAAGAGGCCATTCCAACTGAAATCTGCCCAGAGGATGAAATTATTTCTTTAAATTTCTTCATTTCATGATACACTGAAGGCAATAATGTTAGTATAAAACAATGGTGCCCAACCTTATTACACAGGAGGGCCACAAAAACCTAAGCACAACCTTGTGTGAGCCAAACAGATTCTACATATTTTTAAAAGATTTAAAGTCACCTTTATTAATTTATAGATTAAGTTCAGCTTGTTTTGTATGTATTTAGACAGACAATACTGTTCATAGAAACAACTTATTTACACAATTATGTAAACATGACAACAAAACGCTAATGAATCAGCTGTTAGTATATTGTGTTGACACAGGCCCCATGGGCCTTATGAAATGCTTGGGGGGGGGGGGGGGAGAGAAGGCGTGTACAGCCTGCAGGCCATAGATTGGGCACCCTTGCAATAAAAGAAGATTGCCGTTCATATTTAAGTCAGTTTCCATTTGTTTTCACCCAATAATCAGGTTGATCTTCACCATTTGGGGGTGAGGGAGCTCCCTAAGACAGTATCTAAATGAATTTGATGTTAAATTGTTGCTGGAGGTTTGGAAAATGGACTTGTAGCTATGTTTTGATGCCACTGAAAGTGTCTCAATACAGGATCCAGCCTAAATGTTCTGTTCAACTTAAATAGTTTCACTTAACAGCACATCTGATCTTAAAGAATCTAAGAGAAATTGTTTTCTGCACCTAAGATGGGTGCATGTCTTTATTAGTTAACAAGACAAAGAATTGTTTTCATTATTTCAGTCTATTCAATTGCTTGTCTTCTATCACTTTCTCCAACATTGAGCATACTGAACTAGATAAATTCACACAATGTTTGGGAGCCACTAAAAAGTATTCACCCATTTGCAGAATCCATCAGTGTCTTTCATCTTATTAAAAGACAGAAGGCGACTCCAATAAATGCAACTTTGAAGTCTGAAAAATAAGATGAGCTAGCCAGGTTTATAAGAAACTACATCTGATGCCCTGCCAACCTTCCAGAAGTTTTAGCAAACCAACCCCCATAACAGCTTACAGCTCCCTTTACTTCCTCCCTCTTTTCAACTTCCAGTGACAGTTTATTCCACCCACTACCAATGCTGCCGTCTTCAATCCATGAGTCCATCCATTCCTCTGCCCCCAAGTGCTAGAAAGATTTATAAATGTCTTATTGTTTTCAAAATAAAATAAAATCCAGTTTTCATCTTTTCCTTTTTACCTTTCCAGAGTAAAGTTTTCATTCACAGAGTGAAATTACAGCTTAATTTTTCTAGTATGAAAAAAAACTCTTGTGTTCATGTAAATACTCACTTAGGAAGGGAAAAAAAGTAAATGCACAAATACAAAATGGGAAATAATTGGCTAGGCAGCAGAACTACAGAAAAGGATATGGGGATTATGGTGGATCATAAAGTGAATACATGTCAATGTGATGCTATTGAGAAAAAGGCAAATGTCATTCTGTTTTAAACAGGACTGTCATATGTAATCGTGGGAGGTAGGAGTTAGTTGTTCCACTCTACTCAGCACTGGTGAGGCCTCAGCTGGAGCACTCTGGGCACCACACTTTAAGAAAGATGTGAACAAATTGGAGAGTGCCCAGAGGAGAGCAACAAAAATGATAAAAGGTTTAGAAAACCTGACCTGTGAGGAAAGGTTGAAAGTATTGGGAATGTTTAGTTTAGAGAAGAGAAGCCTGAGGTGGGATATTATAACAGTCTTCTAATATTTAAAAGATTGTTATAAAGACGACTGATCAGTTATTATCCACATCTATGGGGGTAGGTCAATTCATACCTGGCTTAACTTGCAGCAAGGGAGATTAAGGTTGGATCTTACAAAAATCTTTCTAATGATAGTTAAGCACTTGAATAGGTTCCTGGGGAGGTTATCATCAGGATTCCAGTTTTTTTAATAAATTAGACAAAAATCTATCAGAAATAATCTAGGAGGTACCTTAACCCTGCCCTGCGGGACAGGAAGGAGGGGGAAGTGGGCAAGATGACCTCGAGGTCCCTTCCCATACTACATTTCTATGAATCAGTGTTATGGAGGTTCAAAGAGTGGAAAAAATCTGATAAAACCCCCACTGAGGTGAGGGAGTTTTGTTTGTTTGGGGGTTTAAGTTTTTTCACAGCCCTAGTTTATTCAACTTCACATATGCTGCAATACTGTGTTTGGTATGTCACGTGCAGTGAAATTTGTTTTAAAAAAGTATTTCAATTGGAAAAAAATTTATAAAAATAATTTTATGCAGTTTAAAAAAAAATCAGTTTATGATTTAATCTAAAAGTATCCCTTTAAAAAAATGGGATTATGGCTTGGAAAAAAGAGGATCCTTTTAAGGACTGCTATTTACTTTGCCCCATACTAGAAAAAACAATGAAACATTCAAATTAAAAGTCAGCTAATTTAAAGAAAGTGATAAAAAGGAAATGTCTCTTTAAATATGCAATTTAATCAAACTGGTGTATATACTCTCTCAAGTTACTATAAAGGTGAATAGTTTAATAAGATTACAAAGACACTGCTATAAGAAGTGCCCAAGGTGCCATTTGCCGTTACACCAGCTAGGAGGAAGGGATATCAGTAGTTCTACTTTTAAAAAGGTATGACCACCAGCAGCTAGGATCTGGAAGAATGTCCTTGTTCCCATGTTTACAATAAACATCACCACAGCCAAATGCATATGTGGCTTTTTGTCTTCTCATGACAAGCCAAACAAAAGCTATGGCTGGATACTACCCTGGCAGATGGTCAGCTCTAGTACGGTAGTTAAGATGTTCAATTATGTATGCCGGACAAGATGATCATCTTCTAACCTGCTCAAAAGTCAATGGCAAGAAAAGAACTCACCAAACATATAATATACGCAAAGAATAAAAACAAAAACACCCCACACAATATAGAACTCACACAATATAAAACAAATCATACTATTTCCAAAATGACCCAACGCTAGTTTAGTGTGGAGAAAGTGCCCACATTTTAACCATGACATCCAAACCTACTCTGAACAAAGCGAAAGAGCACAAGGTTAAAACTCTGAACCCTTGTCTATACTAGTGCTCTCAATATTGCTACCATAGAGAACACATCAATGGTGATAGCAATGGTAGAAAATTTTAGGGGACAGGACTACCATACACAAGGTCTGTGAGAATATAGAGATAGTGGCAAAGTATTAGATGTCACTTGAATGGGACACAGATACAGCAATTACTATTATTATTCAAATCAACTGTGAAACTCCATGTACAAATTTGAAAGGCATAGCCATCTACCCCCCAGTTTCTCCTTTATAGCCACTGACTTTTTGATGGAAGTGTTCAATAGGTGTTCAACCTATCAAGAAAGTGTTTCAGTTCTAGCCCAATAGCTGACTAGTCACTCCATCCTGCTCAGTCAAGTACTTTTTAGTCTCCTCTTTTCTTGGAAATAAATATTTCACTTAAGAGATTATCTAGATTACAAAAAGAAGTGGACCTCAACCAGATAAAATGAAAGTGAAAGGTGTTAACCTATGCCTATGTTAGGGAAGAGAGGTCACATTTAGCCCAGGCTAACTGCCTTACTAGAATTTAAAGGCGTGTCATCAGAAGAACATGCTAGCTAGCACATTCTAACATCCTAGTGTAGGCTAGACAAGACAAGCGGCCTTGAGCACATACTAGCTTGTCAAATTGAAATCTAGGTTTCCCCATTTCCAATTTGACCAGCTAGCACACGCTGAAGTACAACTTGCTTTGTCTATGCTAGAACTTTTAGAATGTGTTTGCTAATATGTTCTTTAAGGATACTTTACTTTTCCTTTTAAAAAAAAAAAATCAAGACTAGCCTTCCTTCTGTAAAACTTTGTGCACTGTATAAAAGATAATTTTTGAGCTTATTAGTAGTCAGAGAGAATGCAATAAAATCCACAAACCTATTTTCTTACGCTGTGTTCTAAAAGTTTCCAGTGACGAAAGTAACACCTAAATATACTTTTTTTTTTTTTTTGGGTAGAGAACTCTTTCCAGATTTGATTTGTTTAATCACTAACCTAAGGAGAAGTTACAATCTTCTGTTGTAATTTACTTTTGGAGGGCAAGTTTAATAAAATAAGTTATAACCCTAAAGTCACTCTCTGTACGCCTTGTCCTTTTCAGCATTTAAAGCCTCTTTAGACTGCCCCAACTCACAACCCTCCAGTTTAGCCATTATAGGCTAGAACATAAGTCTTACTTTTTTTTTTTTCTTCCCTTTACATCGCTTGTTTGCTTTTACTGTTGCCACACTTCATGGTTCAGTATTAGCCATATTAGTATTAAATATAGTATTAAAATATTTTTATTCTCCCTATATATTGACTAAAATCTAGGTTCTAATGAAAAAATTCAGAACATTAAAATGGAAATAGGCATTTCTAAAGCTCTGTTGGGAACACTGATTAAAGATAATGCCATAAAGTATACACCTCTACCCCGATATAACGCTGTCCTCGGGAGCCAAAAAAAAATCTTACCGTGTTATAGGTGAAACTGCGTTATATCGAACTTGCTTTGATCTGCCAGAATGCGGAGCCCCGCTCCCCTGGAGCCCTGCTTTACCGCATTATATCCAAATTCATGTTATATCGGGTCACGTTATATCGGGGTAGAGGTGTACTAAAATAGAAATTTTAGACAATTCTCATAAATGTTATTGTACAATTAGATGAAGGAATAGAAGGTCTCTCTCTTATGGTAGTTTGGGAATCATACATGAATCTATTTTAAAAACAAATTTAATCCTTCTCAAAATATTTCAAGATTCCCAATAGATGTTCAAATCAGGAGGTAGCTGCAGAGGTTCCAATATCAAACATAATAGCTCTTTATCATGTGAACACTCAAAACTAGTGTTCAGTGAAGTTTAGAGAAAACCATGAAGTCTTTTATTAAGAGTCTCCTGTATACACAATTTCCTGATTTGTCTAAAATTAAGGTGCAACAACAATTTAAAGACAAGTTTTCATGGTACTTTTATCTTTTTTTTCCATGAAAAGATATACATAGCTTTAGAAAGGAGGGGAAATGAGAATTACTGGCATGAGAGAAAACTTAAAACCCAAGGATGGAGGAGGAGCTCTTTTGCAAAGTTCACTCATACCTGAATTTTGAATCATAACTGTGTTCTCCTTTGCCAACCTGTTTTGTTGTCTCTGAAGAAAATTAGGTGATGACATCTGGTAAGACTGATAGTATATTACAGAGAGAATTACACCTTAATCTATTTGGATTTATTATATTATTTTTTATTCTTTAGTTATAGATTGGCAGATCAACATAAAAAAGTTGCTGCTTCAGATTTCAACCACAGATTTGTATTTACAACCTTATATGCGTCATACATTCTGAATGTACAAGCTGAACACCTCCAAGAGGAACATCATGCCATGTAACTAGAAAGATGTTTTCCTTAATTTGCAATGAGGTATCAGATTTCATTTATGACCTAGATATCACAATAATCTGAATAGGCTAAATAAACCAAGTTTCTTGGGCAGATACCTCTGCTAGTGAAGCCATAAAGGTCAGGTGCCTCTGATGCATTTACAAAGTTATTACTTTGGTTACATCAAATATTTTACAATGAGAAAAAGAAAAGAAGGTATACGAGCATGCAGTCACTTTTATGGAGCTATATAATTTTTCCAATGAAGGCTGAAATACAGTTCCAGTATACTGCATGCAGCAGTAGTTACCTAGCAGGCCAGGCCAGGGCAGTCACCCCACAGTGGTGGCTCCTGCACTGTGGGGCTGGCTGGGCTTGGCTCTCAGCTCTGGGTGTTTCAACCACTGGGGCTGCAGTGTCACTCAGGTTTGGCCCCACTCCCCTGACTGGGGAACATTCTGGCGACTCAATTTTGGGTCCCAAGCCACAAGTTGAGATACCCCAGTATAGAGGATAGGCTGAATTGGTGTAGCTATATTATTGCTTCTTTCCTGTCATACTGGTTAGAAACTACCATAGTAAAACTGCTCTAGTTCAACTGTATCTGAGCTAAAGATCTCATCCCAAATGGCATAACCAATTGGTATACCATATCATTGCAGAGCACCTGGGACACATGGTGGACATACCACAAAGCATCAAAAGCTCATTAGGTTCTGACCTATAGTTTTTGCAATGTCTTGTCAATGGGTCCTCTGTAAGAATTAAGCCATATTAAGAGACCTGATTTTATGCTACTTTATATTAGATTATGAACTCTTTGGACCACCTTTTTGTTTTGTTTGTACACTGCTTAATACAACGAGATCCTGGTCCATGCATGAGTGGCTGAGGTTCTGTGGCCTGCAATGTGCAGGAGGTCAGACTAGATGATCGCAACAGTCTCTTCTGGCCTTAAAGTCAATGACTGGAGATCCTAGGCACTACTGCTATACAAATAATGATACATGGTTTGCTTGGCCACTTTGGATCAGTCTTGGCAGCTTTACAAACCCTCTACACCAGTGGTTCTTATCCTGGGGTGCACGTACCCCCTACGGGTGCGAGATGCCCTTTCTGGGGGGGGTGTGAGACATGCTAGATTTTTTTAGAAGGTAAATCATCGAAAACACAAATTAACCACAGGCACGTAAGTACAACTACTTTGTTTCATCAAACCTATGTATTTATTAACATTATCCATTTTTTAAATGATTACTGTCATATACAAACAAAAAATGTATTTTCAAGTTTTTAAGCTAATTGTAGTGAAATTATCTTGCTACAAAATACAGTGTACCACCAAGTTGCGGGGTATTTCTTGACGCATGCGCAGATATATAGAGTTATGATATATCTAGGTTTAAAGAACTGACCTACTTCAACAATTTTTGATAAGGGGTGCAAGAACATATTTTGAGAACCAAAGGGGTGCAGGCTGCAGTAAAGGTTAAGAACCACTGCTCTAGACAATGGTTTATAAACAGTTTAATATTTTATGCAATATATCATGTGTAGAAAAGAGGCGTGTCCTCCCTCAGAGATTGACAGCAAGGGAGGGTCAGATGCCCCCTAGTGGGCGGAATCAGGAAAGCCACACCCACCATGATGGAAACAGATGGGCGGGACAGGAACAGGAAGTATGAAAGATGGGTTCTATAGCTCACTTAGGGAAAAGCCACTGCAAGAGGCAGATGCTTCTACTGGAGCAAGAACCTGCTGAAGTCTTCTGCTGTCCTGAAGACTTGTCTGAACTACCAGATATGGCTGATGCTGAGGAGTGACTGGAATTACTGCTTGCAGCGTACCCAGGGGAGATGGAGGACAACCCAGAGATCCAGGTGTGCACCCTGAGGGTAGTGGCCCAGGGACAGCTGACTACACTCTGGCTGGGTTGCTGCCCGAGTCTGGTTCAGTGTGCTGCAGCTGGATCCCTGCTGACCCAGTGGCAGACTACTCTGCCACTGTTAGGACCCTGGGTTGGGATACGGTGGAGTCAGGTGGGCCTGTGGCGTGGCAGCCTCCCCACCTTTGGCCAGGAGGCCTCCGGGAGTCTGTCTGGTGAGCTAGGATCCTAGACTGTTGGGTGCTTGTCCTGGCCTCAGCCCCCCTACATTGTGTTGGATGCTTGCCCCAGTCTGAAGCTCTAGACTGTTGGTACCTCGCCCAGCTTGTGGGCCAGGGTCCCTGGATTATTCACCACTCTGCCATGCCTTAGGTTTGGGGCCCTAGACTGTGCTTGGTACCCTGCCCTGTCTGAGGGCCTGGGTTCCCAGACTATATCTGGGTCTACCCTGCCTGGGGGTTGGGCTTTAGACTGTTTGGTGTTGTGTCCTGCCCGAAGGCTTGGGTCCCTGGACCACGCACTGCTCGACCCTGCCAGAGGGATTGAGCCCTGAGACTGTTAACTTCCCTTATTTTACACTGTTATTCCAGGGGTGTGGCCTCTCTCCGAGACTGACAGTGAGGGAGGGCCACACATGCCTAGACCAGAGGTCTCCAAAGTGGGGTGTGCAAGAGGATCCTTCAGGGGACACGGCAGGAGGAGCGCTGCCAGAGCAGGAGTCCGAGCGTTTTTTTGTTTTTGTTTGGGGTTGCAGAAATGGTACAGCCAGCGTGGCGGGGGTGCGTGCTCAAAAATTTTTTACTGATAGGGTTGCGCGATCAAAAAAGTTTGAAGACCACTGGCCAAGACCATGGCTTATACCAGCCTACATTGTGTTAGAAAATGGCTTGCCATACCCAAGTTAGAGGTGGTTAAGTTTTAACAGCTGTGCTAAGTTTACAGTCCTGTGTAGATGAAGCCTAAAATAAATGGTACTAAAAGTTTAATTCCTAATGTGGATAGGGTATAAAGGTGGACATGGAAACAGACTGAATAGCTGATGTCAGCCAGAGGTGACAAATGTAAATTTGTTGTAGGCAAAAGTATCTTACTTTATTTAATGGAATTGGCTTTAAAAGAATGTCATATCTCCACCCTCCTGGGGGTTGCCAAAACCATTTTTACATTCTTATTGATTTTGCTAACAGATGGTCAGCAAAAAATAAGACTAAAGGATAACTTCCTTTTCTTTCCCACCCCTAACCTGTCCATTGAAGGAATACACAAACTTCTAAGAGAAACAATAAAAAACACCCTAAGGATAATTAGCATATGTGATAAAAAGTTTTGTTTGGACAATAACAGGTTGATCAGTTTTCACCATGGTTCTCAGCAATTATGACAATGTTGCAGCGTTTGCAACATCAAAAGATATTTTCATTTACCAAAATAAGTTTGACAACACTGCTATTCAAACACTGTCTGTATTATAAAACATAGGCAAAGACTGAACTTTGGCCCTAACCTACTCAAAAGTTGTTGTTTTTTAAGGTAAGTAATCTAAAAAAAAAAAAAAAAAAAAAACACACACACACTTTTAGGTTGTGTCTAAAATTCTGTAGACAGAACTGCTATAACTGAAAGATTAAGAAAAAATTCTCAGCCTTTTCTTTCCAGTTTTAGTTGGGGCAGCTGACTGTATGCAACATGCTGTCAATCTTATTCTTTCCCCTTTCACTACCAGTTTTCCTTTTGTTTGTATGGCAGGAAAATGGGAGGAAATATAGTTAGACAAAAAACCATCCTGTAATGGCAATATCATGGAAACTGTCAACTTTCAAGGGCATCTGTAATTGATTTACAGAATGAACCTGTTTCAAGTTGACTATCAGCAGATGAGAAAGAGAATACATACTAACCCACACATTGTATGGCTCCTAATTTCCAATACCTGGTCTAGGAACAAATGGAGTAGAACCTGTTCATACTAAATTTAGCCCTGCAGGGAGGTATGATGAAAATTCTAGATTTTCATTGCATTGCAATTAACCAATTATCATTCCACTCTCAGTAAAGTTGCTCTTGGAAATATTCCAAACTTTTCATCTTCAAGCACCTTATATGCAAAAAAAAGGCAAAGATATACAGCGTGAAAACAGATTCCAAGCATGTTCCTCTCTCCTTTACACCCTGCACGTCAACCTTGTGCTACTAAGAAGGCACCTTCTTCCTCCTCCCTCTAAGCAAAAAATGCACAAAGGAAGAATTAGAATTGTAAAGCCTTTCTCGTCCAGAGATGATCCTGGCCTGGCTTGGCCAGCAGGGGTGTGCTGCCTCAGACTCCCGCCCAGCAAACGAGGAAGCAGCAGTGATGGATGAAGCGAGGGCTGCGCTGCGCAACCCCGAGCGCACACAGCGGGGCCCGGAGCGCGCAGCACCCAGGAGCTGCCCGCCCGTTCGCTTCCCTGAATTTAGGCTGGAGGCGTTGCCGGGGCTCAGACTAGCATGTGCGCCGCTTCCGGTGCATGGGGAAAGCCGGGGGCCCGCGCTAACAATAGGGCAGAGGCGGGCAGCCCGGCGCTAGGGAAGTACAAGGGCCGGCGGGAGAGCTAGCAACCGGGCGGGACACACGAGGCAGGGAGCGGGCCGCGAGGGGTGACGGCGGGACCGGGCCGCCAAGGAGAGCGGGATGCTGGGGAGCGGCCCCCGGGGGCAGGACCGAGTGCGGGGCAGCCCCAGCCCCTCTCGGCGGCGGCGAGGGGGACCCGGGCTCAAGGTGACATCTTGGGTGGCAAGAGGAGGCGGCGGCGGCGCCGCGCCAGGCCGCCCTTCCGCCCCCCAGGTGAGCCCGGCGCCGTTCCTCACCTGGCACCTGCAGACGATGTCCGCGTCCTGCGCCAGCAGATCCACCAGCTTGCCCTTGCCCTCGTCGCCCCACTGGGCTCCCAGCACCACGGTCACCTTGTTGCCGGGCGGCCGCGCGGCGCACTCGCCGTTGGGGACCGGGGGAGCAGAGGCGCCATTCTCAGACATGGTTGCCGCCGCCGGAGGCTCCTTTCCTGCTCCCCGGGCAGGGTACACATGAGGCGGCACAGGGACGCGCTCAACCCCGCCTCCCCTGACCCCGCCTCCTCCACGCCGGGAAATACCGCAACTGTGGCCGCCGCAACCACTGGCGGCCCCTGACTCCCCCTCCTTGCCCGGCCTGGAGCCCCGCCCTCTTATCTGCATAGACTCCTCACGGCAGGAACTACACTTCCCGGCATGCAGCACGACCGTTCCCCGCAGGGCGCCGCACGGAATTTGCGCGATGCTTGATGGGACGAGTAGTCCCTGTGGGCCGCACCTGTGAAAGCGGCGGAACAAGCCTTGTTGCTGCCTGGGGCTGAACCAGAAGGAGGGACCCTGTGTGCTAGAGGGGACGCGGCGGCTGCTGCTGCTGCCTCTCCCTTCCAGAGGCGCGGGGAGGAGGTGCCAGGCGGTTTCTGTTGAGCCCCGCCGCGGGTCCTGTGTCACGTGATCGTATGGGCGGCGGTTTATTGGGGCCGTTATTAGGCGGGCCCATGGCGCGAGCTCCGGAACTGCTATGGGGCGCTCGAGGTCTGGCGCTGCTGTTGTGGCTGTGTGGATGCTGCGGCATATGGAGGTGGGAGGCAGGAAAATGGATGGGAACAGAATGAGATGTGAGACCGGAGGGGGCTGCACCTGTCAGGGTCCCCAGCTCATCGTCGTGTCCCCACCCCCCAATCTGAGTGGGGGAGGAGCCATGGGGTGACAGCTGCTCACACGCCCCGGCCCAAGCCACGCAGCCCACGGGGTGACAGCTGCTGACCCATGCCAAGCAGCTGAGACAAGGCATAGTGTAGCACTCTACTCCTCTACACTATGAGCTAGGGGTGTGCTTTCCTCTGCTCGCATACACATGCACTTGCTGTCATCAAGCAAAGAGCTGTCTGATCACATGGTCTTGGCTTCTTGTTGTCCGCTGCTTCTAGAGGTCTCTGGGCTCTGTCTTGCAAAGATCCTTAGGGTCTATAAAAGTCACTGGAAATAGGAAAGTCTAGCTGCCTCTACTAAGGACCATGAATAAGGATATGATTCTGTCATGGATTCTGGGACTTTGCAGGATGTCCGTGTCTTCTTCTGGGGCAGGGCTGGAGCAGCTGTCAGTCCCAGGGCTGCTGGAGCAGCGGCCACTGGAACAACTGACTGGTGATCAGCCCCAAGGCTTCCAGAACAGTGGCCCCCAGAACGAGGGCCGGCACCAGCTGAGCAAGCTGGTGCTTGGGGCGGCAGACTGTTCGAGGCGGCATTCTGCCCAATCCTAGGGCAGCACGGCCGCTTTTTTGTTTGTTTGTTTGTTCTTGTTCCGCTCCAGCCGCCCTGTAGGCAGTCCTCTTCCTTACCTCCCCGCCGACCGGAGCGGAGCCCTCGCGGCAGGAGGCGGGGCAGCGGGAGGGGCCGCGTGGCAGCGCCCCTGCTGTAGCCCTGGCCGCCCCCTTCTTTCTCTCTCCCGCCCGCTCCCCCCCCCCCCCCCCCCCCCCCCCGCCGGTCCCCCTTTGCCGTTCTGGTGGCCACCCCGTTTTGTTTTTTGTTTTTTTGCTTGGGGCGGCCAGAAAGTCAGAGCCAGCCCTGCCCAGAACAGCTGGCCAGCAGCCAGACCCAGGGCTACCAGAATAGCTGGCAGTCGGCCTGCCGCCAGAGCAGTGGTCCCCAGCCCACAGAAGTAGCAGCCAGGGCTGGGTCAGCCTCTCTGAGGCTGGAGCAGCAGTGGTCAGCCCCTGTCTCAGGAGCAGCAGTGGGACTGGAGCAGCTGCAAGCCCAGCAGCGCTCTGTGTCCCTTCCACCTCCCCCCCATGAGTATTTTTAGTAAAAGTTAGGGACGAGTCATGGGCTTCTGTGAACTTTTGTTTATTGCTTGCGACATGTTCCTGACTTTTACTAAAAATACCTAGGACAGAATCTTAACCTTAACCAAGGAGATATATATATATATAAGGGGAAATGAAATGAATAGCCAAAGTAGGAAGCCTGATTATGTTTTCTCAAAAAAGATTAAACACATTTTGCATTAAAGACAGCTGAAAATACAGAAATACTTTCCTTAAATCACTTTTCCATATAAGCAACTGCTGCAGTTGATACAGGGATGCTGTGTGATTGTAAATAACAGGTGAGGTGATCCATGTAATCACAGATAGGAGGGGAAGGAATCCATAAGACAACTGTTGTCCACAGTATGAAAAAGTTTTAGGACCCCTCTACTTAGGCCTGGTCTACACTACACAGGTTGACACATAAGGCAGCTTACATTGACCTAATTATATTAGTGGCTACACGGCAGCCGTGTCCCACTGATGTAAGTGCCCTACTACACTGATATAATAACTCCACCTCCGTGAGAGGTATAGGGCTTATGTCGGTATAGTTAGGCTGGTATAGACACTGCATTACTTAGATCGGCTGTTAGCTCTTTTGTCAATTTCACAAAAAGCCTGGCAGCTAGAGCCCACCTGCCCACTGTCACACCCCAAAGCCCCCTCCCTCAGGGAGTCCCCTGGGAAGGCAGATCAGCATTGTATATTGCTAACGCTGTTGCAAGCATCGCAAAGCATTTTGGGGAGGGTCAAAGGTGTGTGAGTGGGGAGTGAAAGTTTCCTTTGCAAGTACGAGAGGCCGGGGGGGGGAGAAAAAGAAGAGAGCAAAGAACGGGTTAACTCAACATTTCAGCTAGCTCAGTCGGAAGATAAGACGCTGGCCCTAGCCACCCAAGGACACTGCTCACAGCCAAGACTTGGCTGACAGCCAAGAAAGATGGGGGCTTGAATTTGCCTGAG
>NW_020664436.1:14454396-14537565 GCF_002925995.2 Terrapene triunguis | reverse complement strand
CTCTTCCTCCTCATTAACTGCTGCTACATTGCATTAAAAGACCACTGAAACAGAGTTTATATTTTTCTAATGTTGCATTTCCATGTTAGCAATTTATGAGTTTTCCACAGCTTGCACCAGTTCAGTATCACAATGTATGAATAAATGGTGCAGTTCTCAAAATCATTTGCAGTCAGCTTTAGTAACTGAATTAGAACAATTTTCTTGGTAAAAAATTTCCACTGTTACTACCACCAGTGATTGTGAACACACTTGTGCACACACTATTGTATACATCAACAGTTTAAAAAGCAAATGAAGTTGAAAGGGTTAGTAATTCTCTGTGCTACTAGGAGGGAAATTCAGATTTTATTAAACTGCCATTCCTAGTCTTTTGTTTCTGTGACACCAGGCATGGGAGTTCAGTGGAGTAAAATTATGCATTGAGGGGAGGGAATGCCTTGTCTATTGACAACAGTTTCTCTGGCCCATTGCAGAGCCCCATCTAAAGAGCTCAAACGCAGTTTTGAGTGTGCTTTTGTTGTGTGATGATGGCCTTGGCAGTAGTGAACTGTTCCCATGGGTGAAAAACAGAAATCTTTACCGATGTAATGGACTAAAGAATAAAGAGCAAGATGAAAACTAGTTTACACTCACTGGCCCTGCTCACTGTGGGTGTCACAAAGATTGCACTTTGCAACAAGATTTCCTGCCCTGCTAACAGGGACCTCAGAAAAGGTAGTTGTAATTCAAAACCTTATTTGCTAGTTTTATAGAAGACATGCTATTTTATTTTTGTAGTGTGCTTTATATAATTCAGTCTGGTATTTTTCCCATTGAAATTATTGACAAAACTTCTTTTGACTGCAGTGGGAGAAGATTGGGTTTAATGCCATAATAATTACAATTTTAAGTTTGAAGTTGTCCCTAGGTATTTTTAATATTTAAAGAGTTTAATCATTTCTGTGTAATAATTAAAAACCTGGTAAAAGAACATTATGGTTTTAAAACCACTATACAGATAGATATAATGCAACAGATTATATATTTGTATGTGCTACCCTAATTCTTTGTTTAGATATATTTAGAGTATGAAGGACCTTCATTTGTGGAATGGGACATTTCTACGTTATGTACTGTTACAAATAAAAGGTAAGGATTGCAAAAGTGAATAATAACAGCACAATGGTAACTCACATTGACTTTATTAGGAGCAGAGTTAGGTCAATTCTGAATACTTTTGAAAATTCCACCCAAAGTTTGAGAAGATCGTGTTTGTAAACACATTCAAATAAGATGGGCTTCTGTTAAGCCTGGCCATGTGCATTCATTTAGAGATCTGTTGGAAAACAAAATGTTATTTTTATTTCCCTTAAGAATTATGAAGTACAGATCCTTTGTTTCAGAATAGGAGTTGTGGGTTGAGATTTGCGGAGGAGACAGAGAAGCTGGTCCTGAGGTTTCTATACAATTTATATTGTAAGTTAAATATTTATCAATGTAATTGAAACACAGAATTAGGCATGGACGTATACAATATAAAGTCATTCTAAGTATACTATTTCTCCTAAACTTCCTTGCCTATGTACTGTACATGTGAGGAAACCTTAAGCCAAAAAGATTGATAAATACTTTAACATGTATATCTAAATTAAGAATTGCACAACATTTTATGTTCTTGGGGTTTTTGTTTTGTTTTGTTTTATTTGGTCCAGTGCATTTATACGAACAATGCTGTAGAAATAATATCTGTTTATATCCCAGAGATGTAAGGAGTCTATCACTGTAAAACATAAGTGCCGAATTGTATTCTATGTGTTATTTTTAAATAGAAACATGTCTGATTCTTTACATTTGGAGCAGCTAGGATCTTCAGGAGAAGGGACCCTATTTTAGACATTAGACTGCACAAAGGTTTCTAGATACATACTGTAAAGTGAGTGGGACTGACAAGACACAAGCTTTTTTGTCTAGGTATTCTTATTTGATAATTTAATGGCCAAGATACCTAATGCATTTGTGAGCTCCAGATTAGACCCAGCTACACTAGGAGTAGGAAACCCAAAATACCATTTTTTTTTAAAAAGCATCTCTGCCCCTAAATGACTGTTTAGCCAGAGTATGGTACAACCTTTAAAAATATTTCAAATTAAGAGAGGGATGTATTACAGCTCTTATCTGCATAGCACAGAGATCCAACACTATCTACAGTGTGGAGGGAGTACATAAAAGTTACACTAATGCAGTTACACTAAAGCCACTAATGTGGCTGAAAGTTTTGATAAGCAAAAGTCAGGTAAAAAGTTGTGGTTTCCAATGCAGCTTTAATTTGTCTATCTTGCTGTGTGTGTTTATATGTGTTATGTCTTTGAAATTATTGTATTGGTAAGCTTATTTGAATGTACAATCAGATATCACATATTTAAATAAACACATTTGAATGATTGCACATTCAGGCATATACATCTGTGTGTTAATGTGAATGTATTATCATTAGATTGCAAATTCAAATCCAGATGCAAAGTGCAGTTGTTACCCCCAAAATCCAGACTTAAGGCACCCCCACAATGGTTTGCCTATTTCAGTAACTCAATTGTCAGTTGTTTGTTTTGGTAGGTGAAAGGAGATGGCCCACCATAGAGGAATTGCCAGGGTTTTACTAGGGGTTACCCTATGACCTTCAGGAAACCCCCCAGAACAGACTCACTTTGTTTACCATTGGGAAGTCATGGATATAGCCTTCTGCTCAAAGGATTGACACTCAGGCAGTAATCTTTGAAAACAAAAATTTTCTTTATTTAATGTACCAATATTCCTGAAACAATAAATCTTTTAAAAGAACCAAAGCATATATCAAGAAACAAACATAAATTCTATTAGCACAAGTATGCACATTCAAGTACTCAATACTGCAATGTCATACAGTTTGAAATGGCTCCAAGTGGTTACATTCTACATGTGGTGATCAATCACATGTAGGATGCTGACAGCAATTCTAATTAAAACACTAAACTTTTATACATAGTAACATATATCCAACTTTAGTATCTCAAACATATTCATATGTCCTAGCTCCTTATACCATAGTTCTCATGCTTACTTTCTACAGTCTTCTTTTCCATCTGATCTGTCAAAAGGTCCTTCTGTTCAGTCTCAGTGCCAAGCTGCTGCTGCTGTTCTGCTCTGGCTGCTGCTGCCGCGCCTCTGCCACCTCTTTTTCGCTACTGCCGCTGCAGCTTGCGGTGATTTCTTGATCCATCACAACAATCTAGCCGCCTTCTTCCCTCTTCAGTGATTTTGCTCTCTTCCTGCTTCTTCTGACTTCTCCTGCTGACAACCTCTTCCTTCTACTCACTCACACACATCAATAGCACCACCACCAAGCTTGTCAGCTCTCCGCCTTATATATGATTTTTGGCCTACTTTGGTTATTTCCTCAATCCTTATCATTAGCATACCTCTCCTCCAATCATTTTTAAGTCCCCTCTGATTGCTCCATTCTTATTAACCAATTACAGACACTAAACCTATCTGTCAATTAAAGCTGGACCTGATTGAAAACCTGCACCTGACATGACTGACCCCTCCCTTTAGGTTTTGGAGTAATCTTTATCTAACCTCAGCCTGCCTGCTTGCTATAGGCCGAATTACTCCAAGACTGCCATTTTAATCTTTGTGGCTCTGATTATCTGCAACTACCTAGTCCTAACTGCTTAAAACTGTCTTTATTAGTTATTAAATTCTTATAACTATAAACAATTATTATTTTCTTAGGTTTCAGAGTAGCAGCCGTGTTAGTCTGTATCCGCAAAAAGAACAGGAGTACTTGTGGCACCTTAGAGATTAACAAATTTATTAGAGCTTAAGCTTTTGTGGGCTACAGCCCACTTCTTCGGATGCATATAGAATGGAACATATATTGAGGAGATATATATAATACATCTATATGCATCTTAATATTAGGATGCACTGTCACACTCCAATTTTTGCCTAATTTTAGATCATTTAATTTTGATATTTCCTTCACTTCAGCTAGTGGTGGCAGGGCAATGTTCTTAATGCTGTATTCCGTACACAGAATAGAGCAGCTGAAAGATCTCTCATACCACCGTGTGTCTTACACAGGTGTTGAGATATGAAATAGGTAGACAGCTATTTTAAATGCAGTATGTTTTATAAGGGTGTAGCACACTGTGGACTTGTCTGCATATAGTTTTATACCACTTTAAATATATCAGTTTGAAACTAATATAGTTGAAACAGTCCGACCCCATATTGTGGACGCAGTTCTGTTGGCATAAAGGTGCTTTATATTGTGATGTACAGTTTAGGGTATGTCTACACTACAAACGCTACAATGGTGCAGCAGCAGCAGTAGCGTAGACACTTACTACAGTGATGGAAGGGGTTTTTCCTTCACTGTAGTAAATCCACCTCTCCGAGAAGCAGTAGTTAGGTTGACAGAAGAATTCTTCCATCTATTGGTATCTACATGGGGCTTAGTTTGGCTTAATTATGTTGCACAGGGCATGACATTTTTCACAGCCCTGAGCAAGGTAGCTAGGTCAACCTAAATTTTAGGTGTAGACCAGGCTTTTGTCTCATAAATGTAAGGGAATACGCTATACTGGTATAAGGCACCTGTACATTGGTATAACTGGGTTCACACTAGGGATTGTACTCATTTAGCTATTATGGTATAAAAAATACCAGATCTAGCTGAAGTAGTGACATGGGTACAAAGACTGTGTGTAGATTAGGTCTAAGCTGCAAAGCTGAGTACATTGATTTTGAACTGAACAGGCAATCTAATGATAGTACATTTAAAAAATGGTTGGGGAATAAGGAAGAGGAAGGTTTGCTCAGTTTGAAAGATGAAGGTTGGGGAGAAATTAGATCCTAAGTAAAAGTTAAGACTGAGTGGACCAGTCAGAAGTACATATGTGTAGTGTTAATTAATATTAAATACCTGGCTGTTTGTTTTTTAATTACTGTAGTTCACCTACAGCAACACTGAACTGTCCAGTTCCTGGAATTCACAGGATTAGACCAAATGTTGACAATGAGGTAAGCTGTCAATAATAATTATAAGAAATTCATAGTGCACTGTGGTCAGGTCCATGTGTTCTTAGTGATTTTGCAGTATTTGCCACAGAGTCCACTTCAGTGGATCAGAAACTAAATGTGAGTCAACAGTGTAATACTATTGCAAAAAATGTTAATGATCCTGGGACATATTAGCAGGAGTGTTGTAACAAAGACACTAGAAGCAGGGCCGGCTCCAGGCACCAGCGAAGGAAGCAGGTGCCTGGGGTGGCCAATAGAAAGGGACGGCAGTCTGTCCGTTGTTGGGGCGGCAGGTCTGGGGCAGCGGCAGCGGCACTTTGGCAGCAGCTCAATCGGTCCGCTTCAGTTTTTGGCGGCAATTCGGCGGCGGGTCCTTCACTCCCTGTCTTCCACTTCAGCGGTAGCTCAATCTTCTTTTTTTTTTTTCTTTTTTTTTCTTTTTGCCGCTTGGGGCGGCAAAAAAGCTGAAGCCGGCCCTAACTAGAAGTAATTCTTCCATTCTACACAGCACTGATCAGGCCTCAACTGAAATACTGTGTCCAGTACTGGGCAGCGCACTTCAGGAGAGATGTGGAGAAAGTCCAGAGGAGAGCAACAAAAATTATTAAAGATCTAGAGAACATGATCTATTGGGAAAGATTGAAAAAAAATGCGTTTGTTTAGTCTAGAGAAGAAAAGACTGACGGGGGACACGGTAACAGTCTTCAAGTATGTAAAAGGTTGTTATAAAGAGGAGGGTGATAAATTGTTCTCTTTATCCACTGAGGACAAAACAGGAGGTATTAGGGTCAAATTGCAGCAAAGGAGATTTAGGTTAGACATTAGGATAAATTTCCTAACTGTAAAAGTAGTTAAGCACTGGAACAAATCACCTAGGGAGATTGTGGAATCTCCATTGTTGGAGGTTTTTATTAACATCTTTGGCAAACACCTGTCAGGGATGGTTTAGATAACACTTAGTCCTGACCCAGTGCAGGTGACTGGACTAGATGACTTATCAAGGTCTCTTCCAGTCCCACATTTCTGATTCTATGATTAGTTTTATAATATTGCTCCAGAATCAAATCTTTCTACCCCTAATGGTTGTGAAAGAACCTTCCAAATGTCAACTGAGTGTAACCAATGCAGTGATGTATTCCTGAATCTGCTAACAGACTGAATCAATAGCTCAGAGATGTCTGAACAGCCCCCATTCATCATATTGAGGTGTGTGATGAGGTATACAAACACCACACTGGCCAAGGTTAATAGGATGATGCGGGCTCAAACAGCTCCACTCCCTTCTCCTGCAGAGCTTTCAGTCTTGGAGGGGGGCACTTGAACAAAGGAGAGAGCTCATTTGTGAATGGACTTGAAAGGAGAATAGACTGGCAGCTCCCTTGTTGTGTGAGAAGCCTGAGTAGAGCCAGGAGCTGACTAAAGACTGTGATCTGCTAGGACCTCCCTGTGGGAGTGTCAAGGCTCCTTCCCCACTCTGAACTTTAGGGTACAGATGTGAGGGCCTGCATGAAAACTTCTAAGCTTAACTACCAGCTTAGATCTGGTTCGCTGCCACCACTCCCAATGTGCTAATTCCCTTCCCTGGGTAGCCTTGAGAGACTTTTCACCAATTCCCTGATGAATACAGATCCAAATGCCTTGGATCTTAAAACAAGGAGAAATTAACCATCCCCCCTCCTCTCTCCCACCAACTCCTGGTGGATCAAGATCCAACCCCCTTGGATCTAAAAACAAGGGAAAATCAATCAGGTTCTTCAAAAGAAGGCTTTTAATTAAAGAAAAAGGTAAAAATCATCTCTGTAAATCGGGATGGAAAATAACTTTACAGGGTAATCAAACTTAAAGAGCCCAGAGGACCCCCCTCTAGCCTTAGGTTCAAAGTTACAGCAAACAGAGGTAAACACCTTAGTAAAAGGTACATTTACAAGTTGAGAAAACAAAGATAAAACAACCACGCCTTGCCTGGCTGTACTTACAAGTTTGCAATATGAGAGACTTCTTCAGAAAGATTTGGAGAGCCTGGATTGATGTCTGGTCCCTCTTAGTCCCAAGAGCGAACAACAACCAAAACAAAGAGCACAAACAAACACCTTCCCCCCACCAAGATTTGAAAGTATCTTGTCCCCTTATTGGTCCTTTGGGTCAGGTGTCAGCCAGGTTACCTGAGCTTCTGAACCCTTTACAGGTAAAAGGATTTTGGTGTCTCTGGCCAGGAGGGATTATAGTATGGTACACAGGAGGGCTGTTACCCTTCCCTTTATAGTTATGACAGGGAGATTAGGCCTGTCACTGACTATTAGTTTGGTTTTTTTACCTGTGGGTGGCTGGGTGGGTGTTAAGACGAGCCGCTGCAGGTGGGGTCCTCCTGAAAAGAAGGAGGCTAAAAACTGACCCCAGCAGCGCTGAAGATTCTTTTGGTTTGTGTTTATGTTGAACTTTGACTTGGAGGTTCCACTTCCCTGGAAGGGACTGAACACTGTCAGTGACCTGGCCAGCATCTAAACCACATCCATAACTCCAATAATGCAAATTTCATTATCAACATTACCATTATCCTTACCTATTTTATTAAAGGGGGACATGATAGAAGTCTATAAAATCATGAATGGTGTGGAGAAAGTGAATAAGGAAGTGTTATTTACCCCTTCACATAACGCAAGAACTAGGGGTCACCCAATTAAATTAATAGGCAAAACAAACATAAGGAAGTACTTCTTCACACAATATGCAGTCAACCTGTGGAACTCGTTGCCAGGGGATGTGGTGAAGATCAAAAGTAGGGCTGTCAAGTGATTAAAAAAATAATCGCGATTAATCACGCGATTAAAAAAATCACGCTGTTAAACAATAATAGAATACTATTTATATAAATATTTTTGTATATTTTCCACATTTTCAAATATATTGATTTCAATTACAACACAGAATACAAAATGTACAGTGCTCACTTTATATTTATTCATTATAAATATTTGCACTGTAAAAATAAAAGAAATAGTACTTTTCAATTTACCTAATACAAGTACTGTAGTGCAATCTCTTTATCATGAAAGTTGAACTTACAAATTTAGAATTATGTACAAAAAATAACTGCACTGGAAAATAAAACAGCGTAAAACTTTAGACCTACAAGCCCACTCAGTCCTACTTTTTGTTCAGCCAATCACTCAGACAAACAAGTTTGTTTACATTTGCAGGAGATAATGCTGCCCGCTTCTTGTTTACAATGTCACCTGAAAGTGAGAACAAGTGTTCGCATAGCACTGTTGTAGCCGGCATTGCAAGATATTTACATGTCAGATTCACTAAAGATTCATATGTTCCTTCATGCTTCAACCACCATTCCAGAGGACATGGGTCCATGCTGATGACGGGTTCTGCTCAATAACGATCTAAAGCAGAGCAGACGGAGATGTTCATTTTCATCATCTGAGTCAGATGCCACCAGCAGAAAGTTGATTTTCATTTTTGGTGTTTCGAGTCCTATAGTTTCTGCATCGGAATGTTGCTCTTTTAAGACTTCTGAAAGCATGCTCCACATCCTGTCCCAGTCAGATTTTGGAGGGCACTTCAGATTCTTAAATCTTGAGTCGAGTGCTATAGCTGTCTTTAGAAATCTCGCATTGGTACCTTCTTTGCGTTTTGTCAAATGTGCAGTGAAAGTGTTCTTAAAAAGGCATGCCGGGTCATCATCTGAGACTGTCATCACATGAAATATATAGCAGAATGCGGGTAAAACACAGAGCAGGAGACGTACAATTATCCTCCAAGGAGGTCAGACACAAATTTAATTAACGCATTATTTTTTTTAAGAGCGTCATCAGCATGGAAGCATGTCCTCTGGAATGGTGGCCAAAGCATGAAGGGGCATACGAATGTTTAGCATATCTGGCATGTAAATACCTTGCATTGTCAGCTACAAGAGTGCCATGCGAACATCTGTTCTCACTTTCAGGTGACATTGTAAATAAGAAGCGGGCAGCATTATCTCCCATAAATGTAAACTAACTTGATTCTCTTAGTGATTGGCTGAACAAGAAGTAGGACGGAGTGGACTTCTAGGCCCTAAAGTTTTACATTGTTTTGTTTTTGAGTGCAGTTATGTAACAAAAAAAATCTACATTGTAAGTTGCGCTTTCATGATAGAGATTGCACTATGGTACTTGTATGAGGTGAATTGAAAAATACTATTTCTTTTGTTTATCATTTTTACAGTGCAAATATTTGTAATACAAATAATATAAAGTGAGTACTGTACACTTTGTATTCTGTGTTGTAATTGAAATTAATATATTTGAAAATGTAGAAAAACATCCAAAATATTTAATAAATTTAAATTGGTATTCTATTGTTTAACAGTGCGATTAATCATGATTAATTTTTTTAATCGCGATTAATTTAGTTTTGTTAATCGTGTGAGTTAACTGTGATTAATTGACAGCCCTAGTCAAAAGTATAAGTGGGTTAAACAAAGAATTAGATACATTCATGGAGGATAGGCCCATCAATGGCTATTAGCCAAGATGGTCAGGGATGCAACCCGATGCTCTGGGTGTCTCTAAACCTCCAACTGCCAGAAGCTGGGACTGGATGACCAGAGATGGATCACTCAATAATTGCCCTGTTCTCTTTGTTCTGTCTAAGGCATCTGGCACTGGCAGAAGACAGGATACTGAGCTAGATGGACCACTGGTCTGTCTCAATATAGCCATTCTTATATTCTTATGTTTTTTGCTTCTAATTTTAATATCCAGTAAGGTGCTTGCCTCACAAACCTGAACTGCCTCCTGGATCTTCCCTCATGTCAAAACCCAACTGTCTCCTATTGAACAGCCAAAACCTTCATCTTCCTCACAAACATTTCTATGATACTGTTAAGGATTTTTGTATCAAATTTTGCAATACAAAGAAAGTTAACAAATGAGGAGCAGTGTACATTGATTCTAATGTCAAATTAAATAACGTGATGTGATACTATAGTGAATGCATTATTCATTTTCATATTTAGTTAAGTAGAAGCCTCAGTTCTAAATTTATTTGTGCCAGTCACAGAATCTCCAATCTGTTGCATTGGAGTGCCACTGATTGCAGGGATCTTGCCACAGAATTTTGGTTAAGCTTGCCATGAAGTTCCTGGGATTTGACTACGATTATTTTTTTATTTTATTTTATGAAGAATATATACAGTATTGTGGGAGGAGGGAGCTCAGTGGGATGTGGTTATTTTAAAATTTTCTAGTAACAATTGAGTGTATTATACAATAAAGAACACTTAAACATACTCTTTAAATCACCCCAAAGAGGGGAAGAAATAAATTTAGCTTTTTATCAATCTTTTTTTCATGGGTCCCCACTCTGTTTTATGTCTATGCCCTCTAGCGTGCAAGCTAGAAACTCTCTACATAGGTGTGTCCATTGTGGTTGTTCATGTACCCTGATTATCTCCTTTTATGGGATGCCATCACAGAATCCCTCGGGATCAGGCTAGGGCCGGCTCTAGCATTTCTGCCGCCCCAAGAAAAAAAAAAAAAAAACCGCGATCGGCGGCAGCAATTGGAAAAAAAGAAAAAAGCCGCGATCAGCAGCAGGTCCTTCGCTCCTAGAGGGAGTGAGGGACCTGCCGCCCCCGAATTGCCGCAGGTGCCGCCCCTCTCCCTTGGCCGCCCCAAGCACCTGCTTGTTAAGCTGGTGCCTGGAGCCGGCTCTGGATCAGGCTTTCTTTAAGTATGGAGCCCACTTCGCTGATGACCAAAACCTTGACATCAACTGTCATGGAAATTCTGTGAAGAGCATTGTAATGGGTGGGGGACAGGGATGGGGCTTGGAGGGCCGGTCAGCCTAGTGGTCGGAGTACCTAGCTTCCTGCCCCTGCTTCTGTGGTCAAAGGGTCTCAGCCTCTCAGGTAGGGGGAACCCAGGATGTTCCATTTCACCAGGTCCCAGCCCAGGGCTCTGTGTGAATCACCCTTGAGTAGGGGACTTCCCAGCAGGGAGTCTACGTTCATTGCCCTGGGCTACTTCTTACCGTGGTCCTTTTAGTTTGGGGCGTGTAGCCCTATGGTCCCTGTCCCTGTGGTGCCTGGTCTCTTAGTAGTGTCCCCTCATGGACCCTGGGTAGCATCCTTCTGCGGTCCCAGGTTCCTCCAGGTGCAGCAGTCATAAGTTTGGTAGGGTCAGAAAACGCCTCCCTCCTCGCCCCAGGTCTCTACTTCAGTTACGAGGGTTCCTCTCAAGCCAGGTATTCCTAGGCCTCTTTCTCCATCTCCTTTGCCAGGACAACACTGCTTGGTCTCTGGTGGCTGCCTCAGCCAACAGGCTAGTGACCCTTCCCTCAGGTAGAGAGATAGCTAGCTCCTGCCTCTTCACTGGTCAGCCCCGACCTGAGCCAGGCTCCCTCCTTTTCTCTCCTGCCATGTCTGGCATTAGCTGTGGGAATTACAGGGTGGAGCTAGCTGGGCCCAAAGTCTCTCCTTAACCCTTTCCATGCTGGTGTGTGGTGTCTCTACTTCACCACCAGCATCTTGGAAGGGATGAGGCCTACATGGCTACCTCCACCAGATGGCACTTGAGGCAACTTTCTCAAGCCATGAGCACATGGAACAGTGTTCAGGATTGTGCTCCCTGTACCATCTCAACGATGCCTTGTAACAAAGGGGGAGATGCACAGTGGAACCCTGGAGATAAAAAAGGGTACAGAGGGCTTAAATCTTGGCAAAAGTGACCTAACAATAATTAAAATAATAAAACACAGAAATGTTGTGTAAAGGGATTAAAGAAGCTTGCAGCATATACTGCTGAGTTCCTGCTCACTGCCTATGGCCCTCAGGTAGGGGGGACCCAGGACGTCCCATTTCACCAGGTCACAAGTGGTAATTGTGGCTTCCATCTTTATATACCTTCAGATAGGGTGGCACAAAGACATTGGCAAGATGCACAAGTAACCCCAACAGACTGGATGCAAGCAAACAATATGCATGTTAACATGGCTAAATGTAAAATATACGTCTAGGAACAAAGAAGGTAGGCCATGCTTACAGGATATGGGACTATCCTGGGAAGCAGCAGCTCTGAAAAAGATTTGAGAGTTGTGGTGAACATGAGGTCCCAGTGCGACACTGTGACTGAAAGGGCTAATGTGATCCTTGGATGCATAAACAGGAGAGTTATTTTACCTCTATATTTGGCATTGGAGTGACAGCTGCTGGAATACTGGGTCCAGTTCTGGAGTCCACAATTCAAGAAGGATGTTAATAAATTGGAAAGTATTCAGATAAGAGCCATGAGAATGATTATAGTGATAGACTCAAAGAGCTCAATTTATTTATTTTACAAAGAGAAGGTTAAGGGATGGCTTGATTACAGTCTATACGTACCTACATGTGGGACAGATATTTGATAATGGGCTCTTCAGTCTAGCAGAGAAAGGTTTAACATGATCCAATGGCTGGAAGTTGAAGCTAGACAAATAAGGCATACATTTTTAACAGTGAGAGCAAATAACCATTGGAACAATTTACCAAAGCTGGTTGTGGATTATCCAACACTGTCAATTTTTAAATCTTGATTGGATGTTTTTCTAAAAGATATGTTCTTGGAATTATCTTGGGGAAGTTCTATGGCCTATGTCATACTAGATAATCCCTTCTGACCTTGGAATCTATGACTTTGCTATTGAAAAAGGTCCAAGCTCATGCACCTAGTGTGAATCCATGCAAGCAACCATTTTAAAGAAGCAGAATTCACAGACAGTGCAGCAAATAATTGGAATGTCTTCCAGGAAATATTTTATAAAGATCCAAGGGAGGAATATGATCAATGATTACTAAATCTCCCCAAAACAATTTAATATTCGTAGGTCATTCCAATGTATGATCCCCAAAAAAACAAGTCCATACATACTGGACAGTGAACACATATGGACTTTTGACAGTTAATCAGATTAACAGAAAAAAATCTCTTCCAGTGGAATGTTCCTTAGAAGGTGTCACAGATCTGGTCATGCTCCCCCCTGCCAACCACCCACCAGAGTGCTGTGAGGGGAATCCAGTCCTTTGGATACCTAGGTGTTCTAACGTCTTGTGGGTTTCAGCAGGCTGCTGCACTATTTTCAACCTTGGCCTCTCTGGCACATTTCTTGGGCACTAACACTCAGTCTGCTACGCCTTAGTCTACCTGCCTTAAGCACCCAGAGTTAGTGCTAACCTGCAAAATACCCCAGTAAACACACCCTCTCCCAGAATCCCAGTGAAGGTGTGAGACTTTTGGGTTATAGTTTAACTCTCTCAGGAGGCAACTGATAGTTGTGAAGTATGTAACACACATGGACATTTTGCACAGGACTCTAATACCATTGCTCTTTTACTTAATGGATAAAGCACAGAAGAGTAAAGATAATTTAGAAAATAACAGTAGCTCTCCCTTTCTTTGGGGGTTTATCAATGCACAAGAAGGCAGGTTTCTCCCTGCCTCATCAGGCTCCTACATGCAGCTCCTCTCTGCTTGATTTGATGAAAAATGGCTGAGAAGTCCCCCAGTAGAGCAGCTCTTGTGTTTTTATACCTTCTGTGAAGTGGAGACTGCTATTCATGCTCCTTTGATGCCACCATCAGGTCTGGTTCATTTTTTATTGTTTGGTGCTGAGGAAAGAGAGAGCTGTAAGAGGAAATAAAAAGGGAATAGATAAGAGGAAACTGTATTATGATTGAACTGTTCCTACATTTCTTTCTTCACAAACATTGCATTAAATTGTAATAAACAATACATTAACAAATATAACGAACATGAGATATAAAAGTCTTTATATGTAGTTACCTGGACACACAAAATGCTTGGAGTGAAATCCTGGCTCAATTGAAGTCAATGGCAAAATTGCCGTTGACTTCAGTCAGGTCAGGATTTCACCTTTGGCCTCTAGGGCCCTACTCCTGTGAACACATATGCACATGACTAGTTTCACTGAATTCAGTAGACTACTTGTGTACATAAAGATACTTACATATATAAATGTTAACATGATCAGAGCCTAAGGATGGTATCATGTAGATCATATATAAACATGAAGCATGTTTTTTTCCCCTGTTTTAGACATTAGTGAATGTGGACCGCCATTTGCCTATCTCTGAACATTTGAATTGCTTTTTGTGGTATGTGCTGAAAAGTTCTCCAGAGCAGAGGTAGGTGATTTCATATGAGACCTTTTCTCCATGTGTATATATTTGGAGATGTATGATTTAATTGTATTTGGCTATCGTTTGTGATTTATCTAGTGATGTGACACAAAAATGGTCAATAATCATTTGTTATGCTGCTCAGTTACGTTAAAAAGTATGGACCAGATATAAGGGTTTTCTATAAAAGAAAAAAGTGGCAGTTAATTCAGGCTTGCAGCTGCTTTGCCTTACTTGAGTAGTGCAAGCAAGCTGGAGTGTTCCAGTGAATCTGGTCCAAAGTGTGTGCAAGCAGTATGTCAGGTAATGTCTTTGTAGCTTCTCAGATTTCAGGACAGTGCAAGACAACAGTGAATGAGAGTCATTGTATAGCATTTGCAAAAAAGTCTCTTTTTTTAAAACATCCATTACTTAAAAAATGGTTTGACTAACTGCCCTGAAACTTTAAAAGAATATCTATTTTAGTTTAAAAAAAATATTTTTTCCCATGCAAAGTTATAAGGGAAGTGAATGTAGCCGTTCACTAAAATTCTAATTACAACTTAAACCATGGCCTGGTCTACACAAGGAAATTAGGTCAGAATAACTGTGTCACTCAGGGGTGTGAAAAATCCACAGCCCAGAGTGAACCAGTTAAACCAACCTAACTCCCAGTGTAGACAGCAACCGTAGAATTCTCCTGTTGACCCAGCTATCACCTCTTGGGGAGGTGGAGTACCTACGCCAACAGGAGAACCCCTCCTGTCAGCATCTTCACTGAAGCGTTACAGCTGCAGTGGTGCTGCTATGCCACTGTAGCAGTTTATGTGTAGACAAACTTTATGGAACTGCTATTGAATGGCTCAATATTTAACAGTTGGACACAACAAATCCATTGTTATAAATGATTAATTAGTGACTAAACCACACGCATGTGCACAGCTGGGACTAGAACTTCTGTAATTTAGCGCCAAGAATATAGAGGTGAAATCCTGGCCTAATTGAAGTCAATGACAAAATGCCCATTGACTTCAGTGGGGCAAGGGTTTCTCCCCAGATTGCTACCTCCTAAGCTAAGGGAAATCTGTTAGAGTTGTAATGAATAGACAGAACCTTTTGTTCTCTCTAAATCTGCAATCCACTGCCAGAGGGCAAGCTGCTCATAAACACAATGTAGCCATTAAAATTAGCACTCTCTGGGGAAATTCTGCGACAAAAAATTAAGAATTCTATGCATAATATTTTAAAATTCTGCAAATTTTATTTGTCAAAATAACACAATATAATCATGCCAGTTTCAATTATTTTTGTAATTTATTTCAAAATACCTGTCAGCAAGTATGTCTAACAATACAGCCATGACAAATAGATTCCTTACTAGGCATATTAATACAGAACTTTGAGTAATAATTCATTTAAACTACAATACAGAAACGTATTTCCCGTACCCCTCAAAAGCAGTGCAAATGCTTGTGGGAGTCAGGAGTAATAGAGGAGCTAAGGGAGAGGGAAGTAATTGCTGGGAATGAACCTGGAGGGTTTTGAGTGTGGGTGGAGGAAGTATGGAACAGGTTTTTTTCGGGGTGGGGGGGATTGTTAGAAAGTTGGGGAGACTCCTCCATGTCGACCCTGGCTGACCTCTAGCTTATCCCATTCAGTCAGGCACATCTGCCCCAGTCCCCATGTGTGTCTGCTCCATCACTTGGCCTCCCCTCTTCCCTCATCCCCATGTGTCTCTGCACCCCTACTTGGCCACCCCTCTTCCTCCAGTCACCATGTGTTCCAGCACCCCCACTCATCCACCCTGATCCCCATGTGTCCCTGCACCCCCTCCCTCTGTCCCCAGATGTCTCTGTACCCCTCCCCATGTGTCCCTGCACCCCCACTCAGCCATCCCCATGTGTCCCTATACCCCCACTTCCATTCAGTCCCAGCCTCAGTTTGTCCCCGCCCACTAGCCCAGTCTATGTGGCTCCCCCAGAAGCCCCATCTGTCCCATTCTGTCTGTCGTCCCCCCCCATATTCTGTGCCTCCTCACCTGGCCCAGCCGGCATATTGCTTTGAGGAATGCAGCCACTCCTCCTCCCGCTTGGGTGCTACCACCAGTGAGCCGGTTGCCCTCTGTTCTGGCTCCACAATAGCTGCTGGTGGGCAAAAGTTGTAATTGCAGCACCTCTCTGGCAGAATGTATTTTCTGCAGAGAAAAAAATTCTGCAGGGGACATGAATTCTGAATGTACACAGTGGTGCAGAATTCCCAGAGGAGTAAAATTAGATAAAACATTAATTAATAACTTTACTTAATTACAACCTATTTTGTTCATATATAGAGTTTCTTCTTACTATGTGGAAAGTTTGTCAGAGTAGTAATAAGCCATTTTTGTGCTAGTGGGACATAAAGAAATGCCAGATGTAAGTCAGTGTTTCTATGAGGGTGATATTTTAATGACTCGCAACTCAAAACCTAACAATAAGACAGCTTAACCAATTTTCTTCAAACTTTGCTGAAAAATTCTTCTTAGCTTTCTGAATAAAACTGGCAAGGTCCAGGTCAAGACAGTAGCCCATGTTGCCCCTTTTTGGTCTGAACAGTTAGCCCACATTTGAGGACTTGCCAGGTTGTTTCCGTACTTCTTCTTATATGGCATCTCTGTTACTAGATGTTTGCAACCATGTTAGCCCATTCTGTATGGTCCTCTGCTAATCACTTTGTGGATGAATAGTCCTTTTGATCCACCCAGAATACATCATCCATCCTAGCTCTTTTTTCTGTCTTGCATTCTTCTACCATCAACTTTCCCTTCCAGGGCCTGAAAACATGCATCATCTATTGAACCTCTTAAATGTGTCCTGGAAATCAAATCTTTTTTCATAAGATTTCCCACTAATGTTTGCTGAGTTGTTTTTGATAGGCGGATACATTGATGATGATACTAGCTGTATATTTATTTGATGCAGTCCTGTTTATTTACAAAGGATGTACACAAAGTCCTGTTTCCTTCAACATAGTAGAAACAAACAACAGCAAGCAGTTTCCTGGCTCACATTTTCCAAGCTTGTCTTTCTTGTAAGTAATGTACTCCAAGGAACTCTCTCTCTCTGCTCCCCATCAGGGCCATGCTCAAACTGCTTGTCTGGCTTTCTGCCTCTCACACACCCAAACAAACATAGCTGCAACCAATCAATCCCCTAACTCTTGCAGTCAGTCCCAGGGAAACCCGTCAGCCTACATGTCGTCTGCACTTCTGATAGACCTGGCCATACAACCTTGGGTGATGTCTTCCTATTGTTTCCAGTTGTCAGTACATAAAGGTTGTTTGAAATGTTGTAGCCGTGTTGGTCCCAGGATATTAGAGAGACAAGATAGATGAGGTAATATCTTTTATGTGTTAACTGCTTATCCTAGACAGTCTGTTTCACCTTGTGTTTAGCTGTGACGCTCTGGGTATGTCTACACTGTGATAAAAGACCTGTGGCACAGCTGTGGCTGGCCCAGGTCAGCTGGCTCAGGTTCGTGGTTCTCGGGCTACAGGGCTATAAAATTGCAGTACAGATGTTTGGGCTCGGGCTGGAGCCTGGACTATAAAACCCCACGAGGGGGGAGAGTCAGAACCCAGTCTCCAACCTGAGCCCGAACATCTACACTGCAATTTGTAGTCAAGCTCTGTGAGCCCTTGTCAGCTGACTCGGGCTCTGAGACTCGGGTGCCCTGGGTTTTTGATCACAGTGTAGATGTACCCTTTGAGTACCTTTCTCAGACCTGAAGAAGAGCTCTTTGTACATGGGCAGCACATGAACTGCTGGCTGGGGGAGGCTAGCCCCGCCCCTTCAGCCTGAAGCCCTGCCCCTTCCGCCCCCCCCAGCCTCAGAGTGACCCCCCCCCAGCCCTGGAGCGGGCAGCGTACCCCCCCTCCCAGCCCCAGAGCGATGGGAGGGTGGGTAGCGTGGCCCGAGCTGAGGCCACCCCACAGGGAGCCTGGAGCAGCCACACAGAGTGGAAGCAGGAGGGGGCGACTGGGGGCAGAGTGTGGGCAGCTAGATTCCCTCTGCCCCAGCCCTGAGTCCCCTCCCACGCTCCAAACCCCACGGCCCACACCCACCACACATCACTTCCATGTTGGTGCACATAACAAAATTCATTCTGCACATGGATGTAAAAAATTAGAGGGAACATTGGTGGGTGGGGCCATGCCTGACTGTCTGGGGAGGCACAGCCTCCCCCAGCCTATGGTACCCGCCTCCACAAGGGGAGTAGCTACCAGCGCTGGGAGCACAGCTACTGTCTACACTGCCACTTTACAGCGCTGAAACTTGCAGCGCTCAGGGAGGTGTTTTTTTCACACCTCTGAGTGAGAAAGTTTCAGCGCTGTAAAATGGCAGTGTAGACCAGGCCTAAGTTGATCTAACTTATGTCGGCATATAGCTGCCAAAGTAATTACATCGCTTGCGTGTGTCTACACTTTGCTCCTTGTGTGCGTCCTCACCAGGAGTGTTTGTATCAATTGTACTGTCAATGAGGGGCATTGTGGGATGGCTTTTGAGAGCCAGTAATAATGGTTGTAAGCAACACAGTGTCTACACTGACACTGCATTGACCTAACTACATTACCGTTGACCTATGCCTCTTGTGAAGGTGGAGTTATTAAGTCAGTGTAGTGAGGCAGTTATGTCGGCGGGAGCAAAATTTTAGTATAAATACTTACATAGTTAGGTCAATGTAAGGCAGCTTAGGTCAACCTAACTCTGTAGAGTAGACCAGGCCTGAGTTACCCTAACTAGTTGGTCTAGAGCATGTTGTGATGGGGCGCACTTGCCCCACGTTCGTATGAAGAGGGTTAACTCACCTCTCTGGGCCGAGGAGGCCACACCCTCACAGCCCTGCAGGGCATGCTCCAGCTGCGGACTAGGTATAAAAAGAATCAGCTCAGCTCATTCAGGGCTAGCCGCCAAAGAAAGGACGGATGCTGCGAGCTCCAGCCCAGGAACCGCAGAAGCCCCAGGGATGCTGAGACTCCGGAGAATGCCCAAGGCGAGGTGCAGCTGTTGGCAGCCACCCTGACCGAGGAGCCCAGAGCCCACGGAGACTCCGGGACCCTGGCATCAGGAACCGGGTAGGAAGAAGCTCAGGGAGACTAGCTGTGGTGCCGAGTGGGGTCAGCGTGTTTCGGGCGGATTCCCCACTGACTCGGTGGCAGGCATACTTGCCACTAGGCCACACAGCCCCATGGAAGGGGCAGTGATACCGACTCTAGCAACTAGGTCACACAGCCCTGAGAGAGGGGGCAGCCCGACTGACTCTTGCTACTAGGCCACACAGCCTTACTGAGCCAGGTGATCACCTCGACTCTGACTACTAGGCCACACGGCCCCGAGAGAGGGTGACTCTATCAACCCTGTCTATTGGGCCGCACAGCTCTGAGAGCAGCCCTGAGAGAGGGCGGCCCTACTGACTCTTGCTGCTAGGCCATACTGCCTTGCTGAGCCAGGCGGCCACACGGACTCTGAACACTTGACGATACATCCCGACCGAACCGGAAAGCCATTTTGATTTGGGCCATTGGGCCCCATGGCTGTGTGGGAAGGGGCTGTCACCCTGACTCTGGCCATTGGGCCATACAACCTTGAGAGAGAGAGTGGCCATATTGACTTTTACCATTAGTCCTCACCACCCCAAGACAAAGGGTGGTCGTAAGCACACTACTGCAGCGAAGTAATTACTCCACCCACCCCAAGAGGGGATGGGGTGCACTTGCCCCGCAACACATGTCTACACTACAAAATTATGTTGACCTATGATACGTCAGCATACAGCTGCCGCAATAATTAAATAGCTTTTGTTTGTTCACACTACGCTCCTTGTGTCAGTGGTGCGCGTCCTCACTAGCAGCACTTGCATTGATGTAGAGAGCAGTGCACCATGGGTAGCTATCCCTCTGTGTAACTCACCACAATCTAGCGCAGGGTGTTTTGGGAAGATTTTACCAAGCCGCATGGGGCTGAAACAAGTCATGCAGGAGTGACTGGGAGCATATTTTCAACATCCCATAATGCATTTTTCTCTATCCCATAATTTCATCTGCATCCCATAATATTTTGCAATTCTTTTCAAAATCCCTGCAAACGCGCACATCCTTCCTTGCTGTCTACCATCTGTGTCAGAAGCATGAATCCTGCACAGCTCTGCACAGTTGTGTTGAGTGTTGCGAGCATGAGGCACCTGATCCTGCAGTAACTGCAGAGTAACTGCCAGAGGAGCTGTGGGGAGTGTGACGATTCCTTTGAGGCTAGATTGCTGTGTGATATAGAAAGAAACAATTCAAGATTGTTGGCAGCGTTCACAGGGCAGCGGCAGACAGTGGAGTGCTGGTTCTGAGCCTGAGAAACAAGCACCGACTGGTGGGATCGCATTGTCATGCAGGGTTGGGATGACAAGTAGTGGCTGCAGAACTTTCAGATGCGCAAAGCTACATTCCTGGATCCGTGTGCAGAGCTCGCCCCAGCCCTCCAGTGCAGTGACACTCAAATGAGATCTGCACTGACAGTGGAAAAGCAAGTGACTATTGCTCTGGGGAAACATGCAATGCCCAACTGTTACCAATCACTCGGTAATCAACTTGGACCCTCTACTACGCAGCAGCCAAGGTCCGTTCCCTGCACCTTGCTGCCTTTCCCTGAGCTGCTTCCATAATTCCTGACCCTCCCCATTCCTCTGCATTTGCCAGTCTCTTCACTCGCTCCTCCTAGGGAGTAACTTTAGGCAGCTCATCTCTGCAGTCCCCAAACACACCTCCCTTCTCCCAGGGAGTGACTGCAGACTCCTTCCCTACAGCCCCTTCTGCTTCCAGTTTCCTGATTTTTGTAGAAGCCCCACCTATCCCTCACAGATGAGTTTCTCCATAATTAGCTGCCTCTGGCCTACAGCTCCCCATTTGCAACCTAATTAGCTGATTGAGCCCATCTGGCCCAATTCAGCTCTTGCAGGGCCATTGTGAGGAGCACACTGCATCACAGGACTGCAGAAGGAGGCAAGCATGGGACTGTTGAACCTGAAGGTCAACAAGAGTCAGCAGCATGGCTGTTTGCTGCTTGAGAAGTGCTAGAAACTCCTGCTGCACATCCCTCTCCTTTTCCTATGCCTTTCTCCTCTCCGCTCTATCCCTGGCCATGCTGTCTTTAAGCCTTCTGTTCGGTGTCTGAAGAAACAGAGGTTTGCAGGATCTCTTGGAACATGTCATCATGTGTCCTCTTCCTTCTCCTCCTTATCTGGCTGAGCCATTATGCTTGTGTGGATAGAGGGACCCCATCCTGAAAGAAATTTTTCCTGAACCCCCTCTTCTGGCCTTCAGACAACCACCTAACCTCTCCAAGCTCATCATCAGAAGCAAGCTCCTCACAGACCAGGGCACACCAACTCAAAGTGGCACCAGACTCTGCCAGAACAACAGATGCAAAACCTGCAGACATATCTCCACTGCTACAATGCTCAGCACCCCACACAACCTCCCTTGAAATATGTGTTAACTACTGTTGTGGTCAAAGACACCCACGCAGTGATTTTAGTTCAAAGACTCAAGCCTGAGGCCAGTTTATTGACATACATACCAGTGCACTGGGGTGCAGTCTGAAGACTGACACCCCGAGGACCGCTCGCAGGCGGGCTTTTATTTCGTCAAACCGCAAGCAAAGTACAAACAATATGTCATGAGTTAAGAAATTAGGGTTGGGGTTAGTCCCTCCCCCAAACCGCGAGTTAAGAAAGTAGGGTCGGGGTCAGTCCCTCCCCTAAACCGCGAGTTAAGAAACTAGGGTCGGGGTCAGTCCCCCCCCCTCCTTCTCCCCTGGTACCTTCCTCATTATTTTCCGAGAATTGGGTGTTTATTTGGGTAGAGGGACGCTTGGTGGTTTTCCCCAGGGGTGGTACTTGGCACCAGTTTGGGTACATTTCTTAAGACACGTTATTTTCCGGGGTCTTTTGGTTAAAGATTGGGGGGGGTTTCTATGGGACGCCTAAAGAGGATCTATGATTGGCTATTTTTGCAGATAGCTGGAATCACGGAGTGGGTCACAGATCACCCAAAGGAGAAGCTGCATGAGTTAAGAAATTGCATTTAGCTAAAGTTACCTATTGCTTCACACAAGTGGTTATTATATTTCATTAGTCATGAACATATTTCATTAGTGCTGCTGCTGGGGCTTTTTTTTTATTCTTTCCCTCCTTGCCCCCCCCTCCCCCCTCTGGTCATGACCCTTGACCGAGTTTGGCAGAAACTGTGCAGTTTAGTCTAGTTCAGGCCCCGGCCTGGGCCCTGGCCTGCACTGCTTTGTGTAAGGGTAGTTAGCATAACAGATCTCTGTTGGAGGGTATTATTTTGGGGCCTTCAGATTCACAGCTCTGGCTATTAAAAAGAAGGCCCCCCTGCTCTATTTCCCCACACTACTTATGCTAAACAATCTGTTTCATCTTGTAGTGAGCTCTGATGCTCTGAGTATGTTTCCCAGACCTGAAGAAGAGCTCTGTGTAAGCTCAAAGACTTGTCTCTGTTACCAACAGAAGTTTGTCCAGTAAGAAATATTACACCTTGTCTCTCTAATATGTGGAATGACAACATAATGCAATTGTTCTGCTCCCAGCATAGCTGTGGGCCCCCTGGCCTTTGGCAGTTTAGTGGTCAGGGTCTCCTCACTACCTAGGGACATCCACAGGGCCTCCCACCTGCTCGCAGTCCTCCACTGCACCGTCTGCAGTCTGGACTGTAATTACAGGAGGGTGTTCTCCTAGCACTCTCCTAGTTCCAGTTGCCCTAAGGGAGCTAGGACTCTCATCTATATTGCCTAGCTGGTAATCATCAGACCCAATCACCTGACACTGCCCAGCTGGGTCTGATGATTCCCAGCACCTGCTTTGGGCTCCACCCTGGACCAGGGCTGGCTGTTCCTTGACCCCCTTTACTGTTAAAGGTGCAGATTTCCCTTACAGAACCAATGCACACCAACCAAAATCGGCAACCTCTAGGGTCATTCCAGTACCAATGGCTATGGTACCATCCTTAATATCTACTATAGTACTGACTAGGGAGAGATCTATGATGGCACTGACCATTGCACTGGTACCGATTTATGATCCCAGTACTGTCAACTTCTATAGCATTCACTAATTTGTCAGAACTTAGAATCACCTCGGAACCAGAGTCACCCTTGAATGCATCTGCCTTCTCAGATATTTCAAGATCGTCCCGGATACTGGAGCCTACGGCATTGGTTATGAAAATTTCCCTCCATCTATCTTCATCTCAGGGGAAGCCTGTCAGCCCTCCTCAGATTCCAGTGATTCTGAGGGGAACTGCACCTCCGGTTGAACAAGTCTGCTCTTCATCTGTTGCCTCTAGCAAGAGTACTTTTCCAAGGTTACAGCCATACTCTTCTAACTATTCAAGAGTTCGAGATCACCACAAGAGAAGTTCTTAATCTGACCAATATACAGGACATGCTACAGATGCTTCTCATGTTCCGTGGATGCCACTTCCTTGACATTAAATGCCATACCTTTGTGATTTCCAGTTGTAGTTGTTCTGGCCTTCCTGGACCCCACAATTTCAGTATCCACCCCCTTTGGAAGTTCCTCATGCAAGATCAAGGGACAAGTCACCATCTGCACAGACTCACAGAGCTCCACACTTGCCTTGCAAGTAGGACATTTTAACAGAGGAAGAGGAGCACCAAACCAGAAGAGGGGACCAGATAACAGAGGATGACTTTAGAGTATTCTGAGACCTTTTGAAGAGGATGACAGAGATGCTTGAGATTCCTCTTGAGGTGATTGAGGGAAATCTTATACTTTTTTTTTATATTCTTCAGCCAGTACCTCAGGGTTGTGTTGCAATGTCAATAAATGAAGGTATTTTGGACTTGACCAAAAATCTGTGGGCTATACCTGTGTCACTCTCTGCAATATTTAAGAGAGAGGACAACAGATATCAAGTCCCATCCAAAAGGTATTAGTATTTTTATACTCCTCCTACCCCAGGTACTTTGGTTATGACTGCCACACAAGTTGGACTGATTTAAATCAAAGTGACTTAAATCACCTATTTTAATAATATTTAAATCAGCAAGCAGGAAACTTTGATTTAAATAATCAATTTAATCTTTTTTTGCATTTGTACTTTTTAGTTATTTTCCTAAAGAAAGGTTGATTCTCATTGGCTAAAAGTTGATTTGCAACTAAATATAACTTAATCTCCACTAGAATTAGAAAGAAGTGTTGGACATATTTGGGACATGTACTCTGGATGCCAACACACAGACTCCCACATGAAGCTGTCAAGTAGAAACCAACTGGTGTGAGGAAACATGGGCCCCCAAGAGAAACTTGAAGAAGAACCCTTAGCAGGGAGGGCAGAACAGTCATTCTGAACAACATTGAACAGATGGAAGCAGCAGTACATGAGAGAAGGATGGAAGAGACTAGTTTCAGCCCTGTGCACCAGTACTGGCGTGAGAAGGATGTAATAACTAATAATAATAAATAATAACTTTTACACTATATTTGGTACTTCTATTTTCTAACCAGGAGGTGTGACCCTAACAGCCCCTAAATGCCCACTAGCAAAGGGTTCATTGTCATGTAACAGCAGTTCCTATCAAGCCTGACAAATTTACTATGCCTAACATATTGCTGTCATTATATTTACGTATAAAAATGTGGTGTGAGATATCAAATGAAAACGGGTCACAAACTGGTCATTAATGGCATTGTGAAATGTATGTATTAACAGAGGAATTATGGATACTTACAGATAGTATGCGTTAACGTCTGTACCCAAACAAAGGGGGGAACAGGTTTTCTTCCAGACGGGAGGGAAGATAGTTATCTCCCTTTCTGTAATGTAAATTGAGCATGATGATGCCAGAGACAATTGACAGTTTATTTGCATCACAGGTAAGGAGGAGGAACAAATTAACATGTGAATGTGAAATGAGCATGGGAAGTTACTGGATTCTGAACCCCAGGGCTTCATCCTGACTCTGGTGACAAAGGCCTTGGCTACACTGGCAATTCAGAGCGCTGCACTTGCTGCGCTCAGGGGTGTGAAATCCCCTCCCCCCCCCCCCCGCACCGCGGGCGGCGCTGTAAAGCGCGAGTGTAATCAGCGCCTGGAGCGCTGCACGCTCGCTCGCAGCGCTGCAAGCTATTCCCCTCGGAGAGGTGGAGTACTTGCAGCGCTGGCGGCGCGACTACACTCGCGCTTCACAGCGCTGCCAAGGCCAAAGATGATAAATTTCAGGATGTATAAGAAGAAGCAAAAAGACATTTTAGTTATCCGTAACTGAGGGAACAAAGAGGTCAGCACTATTTGCATGCATAAACGGTGAATCCCCAGTCACGTGAGTTAGTGACACTGAGAAGTGGCTATGGGTGAGCAAAAGTGCTTTAGACAAAGACTGGAGCCTGATAAGGTCATATGTAGTCTCTTATAAGTGTATTATACTTTTGTTTTATTTGTAACCATTTCTGTTTCTATTATTTTTGCTTAGTATCACTTAAATCTTTGTTATTTATTAATAAAACTTATTCTTGGTTTTGCTATAAATTCATCTCAGTGCTGTAATACTAAAGTAAAGTGTTTGTCCTCAGCTGAGCTAACAGGATGGTGTGCATACTGTCTCTTTGGAGACAGCGGACTTGGTAATTTCTGTGGTATCCAGTGACAGGCAGGATACGGGAGAGGAATGCTTTTCAAGGAAGCCCAAAAAATTGAGGTCCACCTAATGTTAACCTGCAAGGCAAGGATTGGACTGGCAGAGTCCTGAGGAGAGTGCTTGTGTGCTTGAAAGGTTGATGTTGTACTGGAGCTGACACCCAGCTACCACAAGATAGACTCTCCTGCTGGAGCTAGGGGGTAACAAAATCACCCACAGTCCTGCACATATTGAGAAACTGTCACAGGAAGATACTATATTTGTACACATTTATTTAAGCAATTGTGTATCTTAACTTACATTTATTCAGATTCTTAACTTTTAGTTTTTATTATGTTAGAAAATGGTGAACTATGCTTTTCTTATTTACTAGATGATGATTTATTTCTACGGGAATGGTGTATTCAGTATCAAGTCAGCCTTTATGTATTCCAGGGGATAACAACTATTTGGCAGATCATCTGACCAAAAGAGTGATGCTAATGTCTGAGTGGTCCCTAAAAGACTTCATTTGGCATCAGTTCTTTCAAAAATTAGTAGTCTTATGGCTAGATCTGTTTGTGACCAGGGAAAACAGGAAGTCTCGCAACTTTTGCTCTCAAGGGGCAATGAGTCTGAGGTCTAGATCCAACACTTTTCCATGAGTGTATGCCTTCTCACTACTTCCGTTTAGTCCAAGGATCCTTTGAAAAGTGAGGCAAGACAAGACATGTCTGATTTTAATAGCTCCAACATAGCCACACCAATTTTGTTATTCAGAACTTCTACCTCTCCTGAACTAACCGTGGATAACATTTCTATCTCTGCCAGATATAGTCTCACAAAATCATGGTCTAGTCCTTCATGCAGACCTGTTGCCTCTACATCTGACAGCATGGCTGTTGCATGGCTAACATCAGTCGACAGAAGTTGCTCTGCACAGGTCTGAGATTTGCTTTTACAGAGCAGAAAGCCCTCCACTTGGCACAAATATGGTGCAAAATGGAAACATTTTTTCTCTTGGGCAGCTCAATGACAGCTTAGCCCATTAGGATCTTCAATTCCTGATATATTGGATTATATCTTTAAAGCATTCAGGACAATCGGGTAGCTCGATTTAAGTGCATTTAACAGCAATATCTGCTTATCACCAACCCATCCAAAATTACTGTGTCTTTTCACACACTGTTGCTCACAGGTTCCTGGAGGGGTTATTACACATTTTCACACCTGATACGGAAAGTTTTCATACTTGGGATCTGAGTTAAGTACTTACCTAGTTGATTGGTTGGCTGTTTGAACCCATGCCATCGTGTTCACTTAATCACCTGACCATCACTGTGGTGTTCCCAATGACAATCACTTATGCATGGAAATTGTATGAAATTCAGGCTCTGATTGCTGGTCCTCTATAGATAGTCTTCCATACAGACAGAGTAATTATGAGTATGATTAAACTGCAAAAAAAACCAAACCCGTGTCAGCATGCCTCAGAGCCTGGACTAACTGACTTGGGCTCACACAATGGGGCTAAAAATAGCAGTGTAGATGTTCCTACTCTGGCTGAAGCTTGGGCTCTGAGACCCTTGGCCCCATAGTGCTTCCAGGGCCCTTTATATTCTCTCTCTTGTGGGCGGAAACCCCTTTGTTCTTCTGTGCAAAGTCACAGCAACAAGATGGAGTTTGTAGCCACCTGGGCAAGTCACATGTCCATGAATGATTCAGCTTTTTGCAGGCCGACGCCATTGTTTACATGTTAGTTTGAACATTCCCAGGAAAGCTCAGATGTGGATTGGCATCTCCCAAAGTCCATTGTCAGTTAAGTGTTTCTTGATCGGGCACTTACTGAGAATAGTCCTTTCTCAAGAAGCTGACCAAATGTTTCACTGAGGCTACTTAGAATCAAACACATTGGGATACAAGTACATAGCCAATATTCATAACTTCAGATACAAAAATGATACACACATACAGACAGCATAATCATAACCAGCAAACTACAACCTTTCCATATACACCCCACTTGACCTCCTCTGTACAAGACCTGGTGAACCATAGGACCCTGGTTGCAACAATGATCTATACAGTCACAGTTCATGTCAATAACGTCACACCATGATCCACCCTTCATCTCTGTAGCTCTGAGTTTTTAACTGGGATTCTATGCAGTGAAGTAACTGAGTGGTGGTTGGGAATGCTCTGCCCTTTATGTGCTTGGGGAGGGGAGTGCACAAGGGCATCCAGGGCACGTGTGCAGTGCCAAATGGACACTGCTGGTTAGAACATTCCGAACTCCAGCATATGGGGTGCATGTATGCTAAGAGTTGAGTCAAAATGTACAGAACATCTCAAAGAACTACAGTTACTGTAAGGTAAGTAACCTTTCTTTTCTTTTACAAAGCAGTGGTTGTTACTTATACTTAAAAGTAACTGTTTTATTTTATTTTATTTTATTTTTATAGCTCCGTTCCATCCTCAAAAAATGATAGCCAGGTAAATTTAATTTTTAAGTGCTATCTTTTGCCTAATGTTTTGACTAACTTTAACTCAGAAGTTATTTCTCACTTCTCCAAAATAGTGATTTGATACAAATTTAGTCCAGTCAGAAGGAAAGGTCAGTGGACTTTAGCCAACCCTTTCTTTATTCTTCTATGTATTTGTGTTTTCTGGAGCTTTGTGAAACGCATGTTTCATGCCCAAGCTAGAGTTTTTTTAGTGAGTTTGGATAAAAATTTCAATATACCATAAAATGTTATGGCCTATCATTCAGTCTGTAAAATGTGTTGTTATTTCACATAATTTGCCAAAGCTAGTATAAACAAATTACATATTTAATCATTTCTCATGCCCTCCCTCTTTCTTTTTTTCTGTGAGAGAGATTGTGTTTGGCTGGGAAAATATGGAAACTAAAAGAACATTCACCTTTATTGATTATGGACCAAATTCCGGACACTGTTCCATCTGTATGTGGAGCCTGCCAAACAGGCACAGCCTGGTTGGACTCCACAGCAGTGGAAGCCTACTTATATCCTTGGAATGAGGGGTATTGTGCTCAGCCGCCTCTGAAAGAGCAGCTACACAGTTACCCAAACCTGCCCCTCTACTCAGGGGCAGATTCCAAGATCCTAAGGGTACTTCACTGCAATTATACACACTCAGCTGGCCCATGTCAGCTGGCTCAGGCTTGTGGGACTCAGGCTCATGGGCTGTTTAACTGTGGTGTAGATGTTCAGGCTCGGGCTGGAGGCCGGACTCTGGGACCCCACGAGTGGCTGAGTTCCTCCGTGGCTGACTGATATGAATCACATAGTTGATCAGAAATGGTTGTGTCTTTGAGGAGCAAAATCCAAGGACAGTCAGGCTGAAGACCCATAGCAATCATGGAGGCAGGAGAAAAAGATACATATTAATATCTCCCTGCTAAGAGACTAATTTGTTGTTTCTTTTTAGAGTTAAGTACCTATTTCTGATCCCTCTTTTGCCATAGTGCAGCAGGATTGTAAAGTAGCATGGGCCCAGTAGAATAAGAGAGACTATGGTATGTGAAGTACTGCTGTGGGACGAATAGAAGAACTGAAAAGAAATAATTCCCTTTCTATGAGGAGTGGATCTGGATCCCCTCAGTCTCCATTGCCCACTGAAGTCAATGAGAGTTTTGCTTTTGTCTGAGTAAGATCAGGCTCAAGACTTAATTTTGACATTGTCCAAATTAATGCCTCTTTATATGGTATTGTTACTACATTCTAGTATACATCTAGCCACCAAAAGAAATCGGACCACAGTGACAGTATATAAACGTGTTTATTAACAAAATATTATCATTCGACTTTTTTATTTGCTAGGAGTTAATCTTATGGATATACGATCCAGAAAATGCAGATCCCTCTGAATTGAATCACAGTGCAACATCTCCTCCACCGGTATGTTAAAATAGCTCTATATTTTCTTTTAAAAACATGGTATTGAAAGTGCAGGTCTACTCTGAGAAGTTACTAATTAAAAATGGCACTGTCTTATTCATTAGATATGCTGCCTATGTGCATCCATAATCATTTCAACTTAAGGGAGTGACAAAAATAAGTTTTTGGTGCTTTTTGTTCCAGTTAATACTGCAGAGGTGACACAGCTATGGGGGAGTGAGGTGGTTTTGTTTCCATCTCAGCATTAAAAACAGAATTGTTAGCTAAATTCCAGTGGCAGAGCTAAATTCTACCATCAGTACACTTGTGTTAGGGTCAGAATTTAGCCCACAGCTGTTTTGCTACTGGTGGTGGTGGGTGAGAAGGAAAGATCCAAACTTGACTTTCACATTCTAGAGTGAATTTGCATGGCTGACACTCAGAAAAAAACTCTTTTTACTTTTTGTCTAAATAATTATGATACAGCAGTAACAAGACATAATATACAGTGAACCCATTATGTCATTTTTATAGAGCTGAATTTAACAGTAGAACTGGACTTTACCATTTAAGGAAGTACATTTTGGCCCTGATCCCACAAGCTGATACGTGCAGATGGATTCTTGCACCCAATAGGAATCCATGTGAGCACAAGGTTCTTCCCACATGGATCAGCCTGCAGGATTGGTATATGCAGTAAACATTGTCAGAGTATGCACTCCTGATGCCTTTGTGGGGTGATTGATGATATTTAGCCTTTGGCATCATACCTTACGTGAGGTGTGCATCCATGACCAAGAGATGCCCTTTAGGAGTTATTACTTTATTATAAATTGCCATGCTGAATTGCTTCTCTTTGGCATCTTTTAATATTCATTTCATAAATGTGTTGATTTGCCTCAGAGTTACTAGAATTAAAATTATATTATTAATTGAAGTACTGGAATTTGGAGAAGAACATAAAATTTTCATTATTTTCTATAAACTTTTATTATTAGATTTCTGTGTGTTATTTTTTTAATTTCCTGCTATATATACTTTAGGAAATATTGCGAAGAAAGTTAATTTTGGTTCCAAATATACTATAATCTAGTGTGAATAAAATGTGTAAATGTGTTTAATAATGCACCCTTATTTGGAAGTGTACTTTAGAATGTTATTTAAAGAGTATTTTAACCCTGAGATTTCTCATATACAGCCTTAAACTATATTGACATAAAAATGTATGATAACTAACAGCCTTTATTTTACTTAAACAGAATTCTAAGACACTTAGCAAGCAGTTTTGGAATTTGGGACAGGAACCTGTTGTTCAGACCTATTTTAGAAATACCAAATACTTTGCTACTGCATTTCCAGAGTTGGGGTACTGTATTTCATTTAATTTTTTCTGAACAGAATTCCATTTAAAATGATTTTTCACACACCCATCTGATTGCACATTTATAGCTATGTAGATATATTATAATGTAAGCATCTTACAAAACACTCAGTTTAGTTGGTAATGTATACTGTAGGAAAAGATACTGAAAGTTTATCATAATGACACCAACTAGTACAGAAATAATTAGTGGCCATATTGTAGACGCTGGCAGAAAAACCTATGGGGAAAATAACAGAACTTCCAGGGAACCTAATGGAGTGTCCTTCTAGTACTCTTGTCAGTATGGAAGGGATTGGGAATTTGCAAAGAGGGCAGTAGCCTCCAAGCCTCTTTGGATTCTGGGAATCTGTTGGGAATTCTCCTTTCAATTTTAGACTCTGGGGGGAGAGCTTGCCCCTCTGCAATGAATTATATATAGGCCCTCCTGACCTCTTCCCTAGGTGCAAAGTACTTTGGTGGCTTGGTGCCAAAGAACTCAACTGGAAAAAGCCTTTCAAATTCCTTTGATCCAAATGTCTAGTAACCACTGATGTACCTTGCCTGGGGAAGGAAGCCCACAGATGCCTACACAATATGGCACATCTTTCAGTGGCTTTCATTGTGAGATCACAGTGCCCCAGCTCCCCAAAATATGAAAGCTCACTTAATGCTGTTGTGACACATCATTGGATAGAGACCGTGGCCCCATCTGGACCTCATTTTCTAGTTTTAGGTAGCTTTTGTGTGTGAGTCTGTATACCCTTTCTTCCTTGAGGGAAGAGCCTGTCATCTCCCAGCATGGTTAGTCAGCCCATGCTCCCCCGCCAATTTAGCAGTTAAATCTAAATTATAATTTCATTTAAATAAGAAACTGTTCATTATTTTAGAAAGAGAGAAGAAACATTAAAAACAAAACATATGTTTGTTCTCATGTAAACCATGGCCTCAATCCTGTACCTCATTACACAAATACGCCACTGAACATGCATGAACACCATTGGGCAGTGTATTGCAGGACTGGGGCCTAAGATTGCACAAAACATCACTATAATGGGCTGAGAAGCTTAATTATCAATCTTATGGGTAGTTAGCATTTCAAAGGTCAATTTTCCTTCCCCCAACTCATGTCACTTCCCTGGAGCTCACAGCCTGTTTGTGGTACTCTGCTGAATGCAGCACCTTCTTAAAAAATAAGTATCTCAGTCAGATACTCCTTCCTTTTCTCTTTCCTCCAAGTTATGTTTCTTTTCTTATTGGCTGGTTTTCAAGTCCTGTTTGAAAATAGCACTTTGGATCATTCCCTCTCACCAGGGCAAACCTGTGTGGTGAGTAGGTCATCATCTTCTCTCATCCCTCCATGTAGAATTGTTAGCTCAATACACACTCTACAGAGCATGTCTTGGCTGTTTCTTCTTTCCAGCAATCCACTGAGTCTCCCTGTGAAAGTAATATAAAGTTTCTCCCAAAGATGAATCTGACATTATAGAAAATTTCTAGTGGATGAGAACATCCAGATAATGGTAATTCATATGTCCAGGCATAGCTGACTGTTAAGAATACTTTAGGGATACTGCTTGGTTATCGCATACCTCTTTCTATTCCCCTCTGTGTAGTGGCAGTGTGCTGAACCGACAATGAAGCCCTTCTACAGTATTTCTTTTGGTATTTAATTTTTTGTCAGTAGGAATATTAATCTTAACCCTAGGACTCTCCAACTGTCGATTTCTCTACTTTCTTCACTGTTTGCTCCATCTTCTGGCAACATATTAATTTTAATTTCTAATGCTATAATATTTACAAAACTATGTAATATATAACAGAAACACTAAGGGCCAAATTCAGCAGGGATGTAAATGATAATATAATGTATACGTTGGTGTGAGCTGATCAGAAAATAGATATGTGGTGAAGGAGAATAACTTGCACTGATTTTTTTATTCAGTGGATGTGCAAAGCAAGTGTGTTTTCCATCAATGTGGTACTCTGCGGTAACAACATTCTGCCCTGCACAAATGCTCATTGAAGTTAGTGGGAATTACACAGGCTTACCACAGGGCTAGATTTGGCCCCAGGAGTATTGAGGACGATTCTGTCTTAAAGTGTAGCGGGCTCTTTTGTTAGCTGCATTCCTGAAACGTGCGCCCCATCTGTCCCTTTGACTTTTAATTTGCAGTTGTTTTTACACACTCTGAATACCATATTAAAACAAGTTGCACTAATTTTCATCTTACTGCCTTTTTCTAACCAGTTTACACTCAACAAGTAACTTACACCACTGTTTACATCCCTGTTACATTTGGGTTAGAAACTGAATTTGGCCTACTGTCATCTCTGTCAAACATCTTTTTCAATTGGATCTCATCCATTTCATCACTAGGTGGCAATATAGCAACACATCATTATATCAAAGAAATTTATTGTCAGATAAAGGCTTTCTCTAATATTTGCACTTACTTAACCAAAGGAATAGAAGCATTTTTGGCAAATTGGGTAAAATCCTGTTATAAATGATGGCAGTTTTAGTAAATTGCTGTTATGGTGAAGTGAGTTGTAATATCTATTTTCTGTCTTATTTTTAACCTCTTCTTTCTCTATATGGCAGTAGTATGAAGAACCAAATAAAAGAGAGTGGAAAAACAAGATCGCTCGTCATATAGAGTAATAGGGTTTGTTTCTCCAGTAATGCTGATGCATGCCCACATAGAAAGTTTTATTACTTCATTCTTCTTCTTCTGTATGGACCAAATTTTGCCTTTGAATACATGCATCCAATTTGCATTGAAATCAATAGCAGTTGCATGTGTATATCTAAAGACAAAATTTGGCTGTTTTTCTCATATTCAACTATCTCACCTCCGTTATTAAAACAGCCCTATTTTTATAGAATTCTGGAAGTTTGGATACCTCTACCACTAGCTAAACGTTGAACCAAGTGAATTTGTGACCAAATAATTCATATCCTGATATTAATAACATACCTTTTTCATCCACTAGTGTCATCAGTGTCACCTAAAGTTAGGAAACTCATTTTGTAAAGTAATGCAGTTTTTATTGTTCATGGCAAAAGTGACTATAATAATGGCTCTATCTGCTGTTGCCACAATAATCCATGATGTCATAACCAGTCCTCGTGCTCCCAGCCCCAGAGAATGTACATTTCTTGCCCGTTTATGTGAGACCATTCAGAGATGTGTGATTCCCAGCATTTACTGAAGCACTGAACATTAGAGGCCTGGCTGCTGTTGCAGGTTAAAGTCCCACTGAAGGCAGATTTTGGTCTCTCTCCCTCCCTCCACCCCCAATTTTATTTTAATTTTATATTTTACATTTGGTGAGAATGGGGGAATAGCAGGAAACAATTTGGAAAAGTGGTATGTCCCTACAAATAGAAATGATTGTGATCAGGAGTGCACAGCTTGTCTATAGCAACAACAGTACCACTACTCTAATAGCTGCTGGCATATGTGCTGAACACTGTGACTGTAGGGTGTTCCTGAGAATATTGTGACTTGAAAAATGTTAAAGGTTTAGAGAAATTGTTAAAAAGAAATGGGAAATAAATTGTTTTGGAGTTGCTACAAACTCTGAAATTTGTCAGGAATTATTTTTCTTAATGAATCTGATATAAAGTTTAATTCTTGCCAGTTTATCTGTCATTTCTTCCATTTTCAGATTCTGGAAAATTAATGTACCTGCAATGTTAGATGACATCATAACTAATATCCATGGAAAGGCAATAGCTTTTCAGGATTGTTTTGTTCTAGATAGTCCCTTTATCATTTCCAGGCCTGAAGAGCCATTTCCTAACAATGTAAGTGACAATTCCCTCTGTTCCCCAGCTGGTAGTGAGCCCTACATTGAGTGGTCTGCATGTTTTCCAACAACTGCACTTTTGTTGTCAGAATTTGGAACTTTCCATACAAATGATGGATTTATAACTTATAAAGAAATCAAAGCTCCATCACACATTTTGGACTTTGACTTAAGTCACAAAGTAACTGATATTGTTTTAACTGATGATGGAATCTTATTTTTAATAATGGGGACAGTTTACAAAAGAGAGTCCAATCAGTTTTTTAAACTTGGACCTGAATACAATCTACCAGAAACGGGAATAACTGGAATACAGTCAAGACTTTGGTGTTCATCTGAATATCCAGTACAGGTAAGTCACACACAATTCTTGTTTTACATTTTGAAATATGAAAGTGCTTCACTAGGCCTGGGGATTAACCCACTGGTCCCCTGATATAATAATAGGTTTGGAATTAGAAGTGCACTGAGTGCAACAAATTAATTTTCAGGTCATTTAAAAATAAGTACCTGATGCTACAGTTGGCTCTACATGGGTCCAGAGGAGTACCCACATGGAGCTAGTTCCAGGATGAGGACTTAAGTTTGTGAATATGATGTCCCAGGTCTATGAACCCAGGCCTAGGAGTCCCCAGACAGCAGCTGCCTGCTGGTCTCCACCTAATGTCTTCTGAAATCTGATGGGCCAAGAAGCTAGTAGGACTATAGCCTCACCCAAGGCACTAACATTGGGGGATCACCCAGCTCCACCAATTGGTCCAACCATGCTATTTAAGCCAGAAGGAGGCACAGGAAGTTTGTCTGAGCAACAAAGTGATTCCCTGTTGTGGCTGCTTTGGACCTTGCTTGTGCCTGCCTCTGGCACCCATCCCTTTTCCTGCTCTACTCCTGGCTACTGCCTGACCCCTGCTTTAGCTCCTGTTTACACCATGCTCCTGCACTGTGCTTGATCCTTGCCTCTCCTCTAGTTCCTGCCCTTATGTCTTACCTCCAATCGTCAGTTACCACTTTTGGCTCTGACCCCAGCCTCTAACCAGGGCTGGCTCCAGGCAGCAGCTGAGCAAGCTGGTGCTTGGGGCGGCAGATTGTTGGAGGCGGCATTCTGCCCAATCCTAGGGCGGCACGGCCGCTTTTTGTTGTTGTTGTTCTTGTTCCGCTCCAGCTGCCCTGTAGGGGGCGGCGGCGCGGAGAACCAGAGCGCCCTGCAGGACAGGCCTCTTCCTTCCCTCCCCGCCGACCGGAGTGGAGCCCTCGCAGCAGGAGGCGGCGCAGCGGGAGGGGCCGCATGGCAGCGCCCCTGCTGTAGCCCTGGCCGCCCCCTTCTCTCTTTCTCTCTCCCGTCTGCTCCCTCCCCCCCCCCCAGCCGGTCCCCCTGCACCCGCGCTCCGGCCGCGCCGGAGGTTTTTGGGGTTTTTTTTGGCTTTGCCGTTCTGGCCACCCCGTTTGTTTTTTTTTGCTTGGGGCGGCCAAAAAGCCAGAGCCGGCCCTGCCTCTAACTTCAGACCCTGACTGTGCTTTGACCCATGGCTCTGGCATTTGGTCTCTGACTCTCAGCTTCAATTCCTGGTTCTGACTCTGGCTTGACCCCTGGCTTTGGTATCTGGCAGTTGACTCTGGTGCTGACCCTTGGCTTCATTCCCCAAGCTGGATGCCTGCTCTGCCCACTAGACATGACTTCTGCTCTGACTACTAGGCCAGACCGCCTACTTCCCAATCCATAACAGCAACTTGACTCTAGTGGAGCTAGGCTAATTACATCAGTTGAAAATCTTTTTTACTTTTTAATGGAGATACTGGTATCATTTATGCAAAGTTTGAGAGGGAATAGTTTGTACAGTGTCTTAAATGTACTATTTATCTCATAGCTTTGTTCAATTTTTATTTTTATTTTTTTACAGAGTGGAGGAAAATTAAGTACAGTAGCAATATGGACACCAAGTGAACAATATCTAGGATATGATGGCAATGTGTTTATTAAAATAACAGATACAACAAACCTAAAGAGGGTCCTAGATTTGCCAATGGCCGCTTCTTTATCTATAGGCACTGTTTGCTATGACTCACGCCCACCTGAAGTTTCTTTGCTGATGGCCTGCGTTGGGTGCAGCTCCTCCAGGGTGTTTTATCTGTCAGCTTATAACGAAGACCGAGATTTGTGGGTCCTAAGAGACTTTTCCTTAAATGCTCCTCCCCAGGGTTTTATGCGAATGGAATTTGTATATTCAGCATCACCATCTATGCTGATGTGGAACAAGGAAATGATCTATTATAGCTATAAAAACAACACAATTAATGGATTTGTTATAGTATCTGGGTTAAATCAGAAGCTATCGGAAGCAACTCGAGGGAGCACTATTCACCAACTGGTTATTGGTTAAGTATATTACATAATAATTTGGGTGTAAGACAGCAACTTCAGAAATAAGGGGATCCCTGAAGATATCTCTTTTCTAGATGATTATAGCAATTATGTATTTGATTAAATTAATTGGTTCAGAAGGACTGAAATCAACCATTTTTAGATGAATAGGCATATTTAAATTATAGTTAACAAAATTTTGCCCTTCAAGTATTGCCACATGGATCCCCATTCTTGAGAGTTGCATGCCACAAGTAGGGAAGCTTGAAATCTTCTAGCCAACAGTATCTATTGGGGCAATACAAGATCTTCCTCAAGACCAAGAGAATATAAAGGACTGCAACCACCCCTCAGTTCCTTCTGATTCCCTACAAACAAGGATTTAACAGTATCTTGTACACATTTTCCCATCATTTTCCCATCTTATTAGTATTTTTAGTATTAGTAAAAACAAAAACCTTTTATGTGCCATTGTAGGCATCATTGGGCATTCCCCCCCCCCCCCCGACACACACACACATTCACTCTCTGCCATGGTAGTTTTATTTTGGTCCAGCCCCACTAAACAGTTTCTTCTGACTGACGGTACAGTTGATTCTGTAGATTCTATTGTCTTAGCCACCACCAAGAAGATTGGCCGTAGGCCTAATGTGTTATGCAATTTCATAATGTCAGACATTGATGTTCATGTCTGATGGCTGAAATGCCTTAGTGTGAGGCACAATATAGGCAGAAGCTTCATGTCTTTTTCAATACCATTCCCCAAAGGTCTAGAGATGGGAGTGCTGCCTTAAATTCTTACTGCTGAAGAATTTAAGGCCAACTTGAGTAAGTGTGGTGCTGAGTGTCTGACTGCATTCACATTGAAAGGCACCTTAACATCATAGTTATATTTGCCTTAAGTAAGCACCCATGCTTAGTAAAATTGGTGTAGAGAAATCCCTTGACTATTTCTATCAAAACCAGATTATAAAAAGTTAGAGCTAAGGTTTCCTCTGCATTGAGCGCAGAGGTTGAACAGAATGACTTTCTGGTGCCTAGACTTTGTCTTCTGAACAGTGGGAGAGAGAAAAAGTACAGGAGTTATGACTCTGACTTGACCTTCACCATTCTCACTTGGCATTGGGGAAGGTGAGGAATCACAGTGCCAAAGCTGGCTGTGTATTCAGTAGTTCCTAAATGTGGAAGGAAACTGGTGTGGGTGATGTCCCAACTTTGTGCCCTTTGGTGCTGAGATCTGTGTATTCAAGCCCTTACACTTCTTGTGCTGTGCAGGAATCTGTGATATTCAGTGCCAAGAAGGCTCATTGCATCTTATCTCCATTTGCCATTGCAGTGAGCCTTCCATGTCAGGACATTTACTGGAGTAAGTTAGGTGTCAACATTTTTCTTGTTGCAATCCCCTATGGCACATGAGCTCTGTAATAAGGTCCCTTGGTGGCCCTAGACTGTTCAACTTCCACAATTCCATGGGCTCTGGATCTGTTCATCCTTTTTTTCTGAACCACGTGCCCCAAAGCTGCAGACTCAACTGAAAACAGCTTAAGAAGTGCTCCTGTCTCCAGTACCCAGACACCCAACTGCCAATGGGATCCAAACCCCAAATAAATCCGTTTTACTCTGTATAAAGATTTTCTGAGAATTTTAAAATAAATCTGTCCATTAGTTTGAGTTAAACTAATTAAAAATGGGCCCTTTAAGAAATTTGTCCTGGTCTTACCTCTTTCTATTCCTCTAGGTAAAAATAATAATTGCAGTTGAAAAAGCACCGGTTTTCTCTCTCACAGGCTGAGAATCTTCAGCTGGGTCTACATTAGAAACTTTTGCCAGTATGATAACATGTTATGGGTGTGATATTGATTATATTATTTTACAACATTCCTATACTGGCAAAAATCCTAGTATAGGTGCAGTTATACCGGCATAAAAATGTTTTTATTTGTATAGCTTATTTTTCTCAAGAAACCAGGATAAGCTATACTGACAAAAGTACTTTTTTGCCAGTATAAACTGCATCTATAGTAGGAATGTTTGCTGGTATAGCTCTGCAAGCAAACTTTTTCTAGTGTAGACCTGAATTTAAACACAAGTCACTAATCTAATCTTTAAGACAAACATAAAAAAGTATTTCTCCTCATTCATCATAACTATTTGTTCTTCTTCAAGTGATTGTCCTCATGGATTCGTCTCTTGGGGCGCATGTGCGCAGTGCTTGCAACATTGGATTATTTTTGGCCAGCAGCATCCATTGGGGCCACACCTGCATGCCAGATCCCTCATGCCCCCCTCACACCACAGCCTGAGTGCATAAAGGGCAGAGTGGGCCCAGCCATCCTCAGTTCCTTCTTACCAACTGTGGCAGCAATTTGGAACTCTTTGCAGTGTCTGCCTGCTTCTCTGTAACGCTATTGCAGTTAGTGTTCATGATTAGTTAGTAGAGTTGCAGGTAGGTAGTTAATTTTTAGTTTGCTTCTTGGCTTTAAAAAGGAAAAAATATTCATTTTTAATAGATAATTAGTAGACTTGGAGCTCTGCCCCTCTGCTCCTGCTACTGGGACTTGAGTGGAAGCTAAATCTCTGGGATATAAGACATTCCCCTCGTGTGATGCTTCTATGCCACTCAATGATAGGTATTCTTAAGTGCCTTTTTGTTGTTGTTTAGGCAAGGGGGTGTATCCCTGACCATTGCTCCATCTGCTGTTTTTTTCCCAGGTCAACTCAGAAAGCTAGGGACTTTTGCCTAAATTTATCAAATCTTCTGCTTGAAGGGGAGCCTGCTCCCAGGATCCTCTTCAGCCACGTTTAAGTCACGTCAAGTTATGCTCACACCATTCATTCAGTACGGCCACACCAATTTGGCACCATCTCAACAGTACCCAGCACCTTGGTAGGCAGCACATTGATGCCTACAGTACCCGGCACCCATCTATGGTGTATTCAGCACCAAGTGACCTGTCCATGGGTCCGGTAGTGAAGTCCTTGCTGGCTCGTACAATGTCAGCAGTGCTAACTAGGCTTTCAGTCTTCAAAATCATGATATATAGAGCAGTTGAGACATCAGTACCATTTACTTCACCTGTTCAGCCACACTGGGAATCAGGGAGGGAGTCCAGAGACTGCTCTTTGAGCGGGAGAAAGCATGGGTCTTTAGGGGAGCAGCCCTCCTGGTATCCTCTTCTGTGTCCACCAGTCCAGTATCCATATACTTATCAGTCATAGCCCTACTGGGTGCCTTGGGGTAGGCAGCCATGTGTCTGCAAGCCAACATTCTCTACCCTCTTTCTAGGATTATTTCCTTTTCCCTGAAGAGTGAGAACAATCAATAGGCAGATGTGGAGGAACAATTGTTCCCAGCTGCAATTTTGTCATCCTTCCCTGATGAGGCAGCCAATCCCTCAACATCCTCTACTGCAGACAACTTAAGGTCTTCCAAGACCTGATGATGAAACACATGGCTGAAACCTTTGACATCCTACTGGAATTAGTGCAAGAGAAGTCACACAAACTACTAGACATTCTGCTCCTTTCCATGTCTGGTAGACTTGCCATGTCTATTCATGAGGGATTGTTACGATCTGCAAAGGACTTGTGGCAGAGTCCAGCATCAATAACTGCCACTTCCAAGAGGGTGGATAGATAGTACCAAGTTCCTCCTAAGGGCTCAGTGTACTTTATTTACATCAAGTGCCTGGCTCACTCATAGTGGCTGTTCACGAAAGATCCAAGCAGACATCAGTGAAAAAGAGACTGGGTGTGCACAGCAAAATACCCGATTCCTCTGCCATTCTCCAGATGCACATTATTGACCAGGCACTTCAGTCTATATTGGAAGAAATTTTCTCAGTTTTATGGAAAGGCTCTGACAGGAGCACACAGAAGAATTAAAATCAATCATGTTCAGGGGGCAACTGATGTCTAGAACATCCCTATAGACTATTTTGGATGCATCTGAAACAGTGTCATGGCTAAATCTGTACCATAGCCAGATAGGTAGCAATACGATGATCCTCCTGGCGCCAGTCAGCAGGAATATACAAGGAGAGCCAAACCATAGCAAAACATCTTCCATTCGAGGGCTGCAGCCTCTTCAATTCAAAGAGCTAGGAAGCCCTCAACTCACTAAGGGACTTTAGAGCCACTTCACATTCTCTGGACTTGCACATTCCAACCCCAAGGAGGAAGCAAGTTGGACCTCAAACCTCCTTCAGACAGCATCCCTCTGCTCCTTACTATTATAAACCTGTAATTGGATGGTCTTCCCCTTTAAGGGCCAAGGGGTCTGGGGCCAGCCAGCCCTTTTCAATTATCAGATCCAGTTGGGAAGGGGTCAAGTGTTCTCTATAAAGGGCTGAGAAGACTCAGCTGAGAGGGAGTGGGGTCTAAAAGAGCAAGGTTGTCTCCTGTGACTAGCCTTGGAACAGAGAGAGGGAAGCAGAATGAAAGGCTTTTGAGTCCCAGCATCCAGCTTTGATGTGAGTTTTGTGTTACTTTGCAAGTTTTGTTATATCAATAAAGCAGTGCTCTGGAAGAAGGGCCTGAAAGACTCTGGGCATAGAAGTGAGTCCTTCGTGGGCTAGAGAGACAGCCCAGCAACTCACAAACCCACAGGGGGCATTGGAGCTACCAAGGGATAAGCAAATGTTTCAACACAGATGACCCATCACCTCTTTCTCAGCTATGGTGCACCTGATGTCTTCCTCTCAACAGCAATTTTCACACCCCAGTCTAGAGCCTAGTAGAACTTTTGGAGGATCTCTACCCCTTTTCCCCCATTTTGGCAACTGCTATTATTTTTTCAGGAAGCCTGGAGTAGGTTCACTATGGCACAGTAGGTCCAAGAGATGTCAGCAACGTCTATTGCATACAATTTCAGTCCCGTCCTATCTACCACCCATCATCCCTGTCCTTCAACAGTCCCTGTCACAAAATACTGTTGAAACAAGAGGTGCAGTCTCTTGCTTCATGCATGTCAGAGCAATGGAAGAGAGGCCCTTAGAGTTCAGGGGCAGGGAGTTTTATTCCCTTTATTTTCTAAAGGAGAAAAGGGGCTGGTGGCCTATTTTGGACCTTTGACATCTCAACAGCATACATCTGCTCACAAGAAATATCCTCTGATTCCTACCAGGAACATCTCACTATCTATACAGGGTCCTGCCCTTTGATCTTTCAGTAGCACCAAGGTTATTCACCAAGTATTTGGCAGTCATAACAGTTCACTTAAGAAGATAAGGAATCCAGGTCTGTCCATATCCTATTGATAGTTGATCCAAGGAGCTACCATATGAGGTAATCAACTCGGAGCAAGTAACCTTCAAGCTCTTTGCCATACTAGGCCTCAAAGCCAGAGAAAAATCCACACGTCTGATACAAAGCATAAAGTTCATAGGAGCCGTATGAGATTCCAGGTAAGCAAGAGCTTATCTTCCACAAGAAAGATTCCAAACTATATTGGACCTCATCAGCCAACTTCAGGCTTACCGAAAGGCATATGTAAGAGCATGCCAAAGGCACATCGGACATATGGCCTCATGCATCTATGTGACACAGTTTTCCAGACTTCACCTATGCTTCATGTAAAGGTGGTTGGAATCAGTTTATCTACCCAGCAGGCACTACATGGACATGATGGTCACAGTCCCACAAGGAATCCTCTCCTTTTTAAACTTGTGGGAAAAGGCTACTTCAGGTGTTAAAGGAAATACCCTTCTTTACATGTCTGCCTACCAAGATTCTGATAAATGCCTCCAAGGATGAAGAGCTGTGTGATGGGTTCAGTCACAGAAACCGCATTTGGACTGTCACCTGATGTGCTGGAATTACCTCTGAGCCTGTTTTCCCTGCCAGCTTGGGACTTCCAGAACCTTGCCTTCTGAGCCAGACACGCTAACCTGCTGCAACACAGACCCAGGTCTGGTCCACGCCCCAAAAGCTGCAGACTTTAATCGAAAATTGCTCAGCAGGTCATCTATCTCCAACACTCAGACACCCAGTTCCCAATGGGATCCAAACCCCAAATAAATCCGTTTTACTCTTTATAAAGCTTATACAAGGTAAACTCATAAATTGTCCACCCTGTATAACATTGATAGAGAGAGATGCACAGCTGTTTGCTTCCCCAGGTATTAATCACTTACTCTGGGTTAATTAACAAACAAAAGTGTTTTTATTAAATATAAAAAGTAGAATTTAAGTGGTTCCAAGTAATAACAGGCAGAACAAAGTAAGTCACCAAGCAAAATAAAGCAAAAACACGCAAGTCTAAGCCTAATGCATTGAGAAACTGATTACAGGTAAAATCTCACCCTCAGAGATATTCCAATAAACTTCTTTCACAGACTAGACTCCTTCCTAGTCTGGACCCAGTCCTTTCCCCTGGTACAGTCCTTGTTAGTTCCAGCAGACGTCTTAGGTGGAAAGCAGGGGTGTTCTCATGATTGGCAACCCCTTTGTTCTGTTCCACCCCCTTTTATAGCTTTGGTAAAAGGCAGGAATCTTTTGTCTCTCTGGGTCCCCACTCCTCCTTCTAAATGGAAAAGTACCAGATTTAAGATGGATTCCAGTATCAGGTGACACGATGACATGTCCTGTGAGACCCCAGCCTCCATTCTTCCTGGGCTAGCCAACACGTACACAGAAAGGTTTGTAAGTAAACAGAGCCATTTACAACCAATTGTCCTAGTCAATGGGAGCCATCAAGATTCTAAACCACCATTAATGGCCCACACTTTGCATAATTACAATAGGACCTCAGAGTTATACTTCATATTTCTATCTTCAGATACTAGAATGATACATACATACAAATAGGAGGAATATATTCAGTAGGTTATGACCTTTGTTATGATACCTTACAAGAGACCTTTTTCATAAAACATATTCCAGTTACATCATATTCACACTCATAAGCCTATTTCCATAAAACATATGGAGTGCAACGTCACAAGCTCATCTATATCATCTTCAGACGCAGGTTGACTCAAGAAGTTTGTACATAAATGTCCTGGAACTCAGAGCTATCTGCCTGGTATGCAAAGCATTCCTTCCTCAACTCCAGAGAGCCACAATCCAAGTGGTGACAGATAACACCATGGCTATATATATGTCAATAGACAAGGAGGAGTCAGGTTCTCTCTGCTTTGTCAGAAAGCCATTTGACTCTGGACTTAGTATATTCGTCACCGGATCATGTCGTTGGCTCTACATCTTCCAGGTGTGCAGAACTCACTACTAGATTACCTCAATAGACAGTTCTCAGACAACTCTGATGGTCAATCAGGGATCCAGTATTGCAAAGCTTATAGTGGGGATGCCTGTCAAAGACCTATTTGCCACAGACCAGAACAAGAAATGCCAAGCATTCCACTCCAGAAGAGGCTCCAGTCCAAGGTCCCTATCAGATGCCTTTCTCATCCTCTGGACACCAAAACTGATATATGCCTTCCTACTGATCCCCAGGATTCCTGAGGAAACTGAGGCAAGATGCTGGATCAATAATCATGATGGGCCCAGCAGTCCTGGCATTTGGATCTGGTGAACCTCTTAGCGCAGCCTTCGATCACTTAGCCTACTCTGCCCAACATAGTCTTGCAGAACAATGGTCAGATCCTGCACCCAAACCCAGCATTGTTACATCTAACAGCCTGGATCCAGGCTGGCTTACATGCACGAGAAAAGTTCAGAACATTCTACTCCAAAGGGGAAAGCCTCAACTAGAGTGACTTATAAAGCTGAGTGGAAGAGGTTTTCTATGTAGGCATCTTAGCATGAGTCGTCTCCCCTGACAACACCCATTTCAGCAGTATTTTGTTATTTACTTGCCCTGAAATAATCTGGCCTGTTAGTTCCATAAGGTCCATCTAGTAGCAATATCTGCAAATCACCCTTCTATCCAGGGCCACTCTGTATTTTCTCAATCTATAGTTGGCCAGGACCTTAAGGCAATTCCTTGAGGACGTTAGTCATATTCCCCCCCCCCCCAGTTTAGGAGCCCCTCTCTGTTGGGACCTCAATGTAGTATTAACAAGGTTGATAGGTCTCCTCTTTGAGCCCTTAAATCTTGTTTCCTATACCACTTATCAATGAAGACTGCTTTTTTTAGTGGCCATTATATCAGCTGGAAGAGTAGGGGATATTCAGACCCCCATAGCAGGTCCCCCATAAACAGTGTTTCATAAGGACAGGGTTACTCTCAGCACTCATCCCAAGTTTCTGCCCAAAACTGTTTGAGTTCTATATGTAACAGTTTATTCATCGTCCAGTTTTCTTTCCCAAACCTGACTCAACCCCAGGGAAAACTTAATTTCATGTACTTGATGTAGTAAGGGTACTGTCATACTACCTGAACAAGACAAAAATCATTCAAGAATATGCCTAGACTGTTTACAGCCTTTGTTGATAGGATTAAGGGTCAGGCAATAGCCTCACAGAGATTATCAAAATTGGTCTGTGTCTATATAAGTGCATGTTTCAAACTAGCCAAGTTACAGCCACCTAGCCACATTAGAGCTCATTCCACTATCACCCAGGCAGACTCTGCTGCCTATTTGAAGAATGTCCTTATCTCTGAAATTTTGAGGGAGCTATGTGGAGCTTGGTCCACACATTCACAAGATATTGCTCTTTGGTAGAGGCTTCCAGATCAGTCCATTTTGGTAGGGCTGTCCTTTAATCATTGCTTAAGTGGAACTCCTTGTACACACCTCCAAATAAAAAAGCAACTGCTGTGAATCACCAAGAGTGGAATCCATGTGGACAAACATTCAAAAAAGAAAAAATGGTTATTCATTCTACAATAACTATGGTTCTTCAAAATGTGTCATCCACATGGATTCCACAACCTACCCTCCTCTTCTGCCAGTACAGAATCCTACTGCTCTGAGATAGTGTATTGGCAAAGGAACAGAGATGTTTTGGTCTACTTCGCCCTCAGCGTTGGGGGGCATGAGGACATCCAGAGCACAGGCATGACCTGAATACATGCAGCTGCCCTAGAGAATTCAGTCTCACACACATAGGGTGTATGCACATTGAGAGGGGTCCATGTGAAGTACATATTTCAGAGAACCACTGTTACTGTAAGGTAAGTAACCACTCTGTGATGGACAAAAATGTTCATTATCAAATATACTTGATGACGAATGGATGCACAGTATCTAATCTTTCATTAATTAAAAAAATAAAAACTTGTATCTTCATGTTTGTGAAGAAAATGTGAACCAGGTGTTGCTCATCTCTGTATCACCATGGTCACAGAAACCTGGTTGTTCACTCCTACTCTTTTTCACACCTCCACACAGTCTCCCTCATTCCCAGCTCACATGCAGCACTTTTCATCCTGAACGATCCTAAAGCACTTCATTATTTAGACACTTACAGCTTCATCTGTGTGTTAGAGGACAGCACCCAAAAGGCACAGATCACACTGCATGACAATATAATGAGCAGGAGAAATTTTGGCTAGGAACAAATACCTATGTTTGTGGAAAGTACAATAGAAATAGAAAAACAAATCTATATTTTTTTAAAGAATTCGTATTTTCATCATCGGTATGGAAATTTAAACGACACAGGTAAAGATGACTCTTCTTTTTCCTTCCTGCAGACTATTTCGGGAACATTGTGATAAAGATGAAAAACAATATGATGATTTTTTTTAAAGTTGAAATGAAAGATGCTGTGGAGCTCCCTGAATGGGAAAAGGAAAGCAAAAGCATAGTCCTTTACTTGAATCCTTCTGGTAACCTATATATGCTGTTTATCAATGGTTCTAGTATATACCGTGAGGACTATCCCTTGAAAACTGAAATGTTTAGTTACATACATAGTTTTCAAGATATTTGCCCATATCTAGTATTTAAGCACAGCATGGATTTAAATGTCTATTACCTGGACATGGGAGATGAAGTGACATTTTGGGCTCAAATAGTCTATATGGAGAATCTGGGCTTATCCACAGATGTGGAAATCTACAGGCCTGAATTGCTGATGCAGACAACATATGTCGATTATGAAATAGCTCGTGGAATCTGTACTAAAAACCAGGTACGTTATATTAAAATGGTCCCTGTATACAATACAATTTGCTTTCTAACTACAATATATTTAGCATACTTTGCAGTATATATCTTCATATAGACTTCCATTCTTTGCTTTCTTTGGGCAATAGAGTGGGGCTGGGGGGTGTTCAAGGGTGGGGGAGGAGCCGCTTCCCATCCCCACAATTTCCTTCCCTGGCAGATTTGCTGCTGTTGAGGCCATGACAGCTCTTGCCAGCATAAATCCAAGATGAATCAGCCCTTAATTTTCTGCTATATTAGATATATTAAATAAAAAATAATCTTTGCAGTTTAAATATAATTATTAGCTTTCTAGTTTAGTAAGAAAAGGAACTAGTTTTGGAATCTGAATTATGGGAGTCACCACAAGTTATTGGAAGCCAAATATCTTGTAGCTTTGCAGAAGTATATTTACAAGTTAGGGGATGGAGCTTTAAAGAAGCTTGTTCCCCAAGAGAGGAAAGGGACTGATTTAGTAAAGGGCCTTATTTGAATAAGGGCTTTTCTACACAGTGGGAAATGAACACTACCAGGTTGCAAATTCTAAAATGTACTAATGTGTTGTGCATTAATTGGTCCATGTAGACCCTGCTGGTGCGCACTAAAAGTTTCTCATGCACTTTAATGAAGTACTATGTTAAAACACTCTAGGGAACCTTTAGTGTGCACCAGCAGGGCCTACATGGACCAGTTAATGCACAACACATTAGTACACTTTAGAAATCACACCCCTGTAGTACACAGACAAGCCCTAAGAGGAAATTTAAGACTGAGTTTGTTCATTTTTTTGAACGTTGTAAAACAAACTGATTGTTGTTTGTTTCACAAATAACATACAATGAAAAGATTGTATGCATCCGAAGAAGTGGGTTGTAGCCCACGAAAGCTTATGCTCTAATAAATTTGTTAGTCTCTAAGGTGCCACAAGTACTCCTGTTCTTTTTGCGGATACAGACTAACACGGCTGCTACTCTGAAACCAATGAAAAGATTGTTTTTTTAATATTTGTTATACATTTATTCAGTAAGAAGACAATAACTTTCATTGCATTTCATCAGATCCTTATCTGGGTAGTGTGAAAAACAAGCTAGTGTTCTTTATATAATTCAGAAGAGATAACAAACTGGTGAGCTCATAATGTTTCAGACCTTCACCAGGAACCCAAAGAGCCCACTGAAATAGTATCTTTAGTGCTAGATATTATGCCATATATACTGTTGTGATAGGTGCTTTACTAGACAGAGCCCACTGATGCTGGTCTTCATCCCTGCTCATCTTTTGTAAGGTGTGCTCTGTCTATCATGAAAATGTCCGTGATCAAAGCAAAGATTTTTAAAGGATTTTTCCTAATTATCATTCCTCGTCATTCTGTCTCTTTTAGACAATGAAATTTTACCATAAAATGGACTACAGCCTTGAACCTAATTACACAGACGCATTGTAAGTACTGTGTATTTGTTAAAGATACTTAAGATGATGTAGATGGTAATTTATACATATATTGAATATCACAGTCCATTGGTTCTGATTTAGTATAAATTAAAAGTGTTTTAAATCCATAGAGCTCAATACAAGTGTTAACTGATTTTATCTGCTTTGCTTTTGAAATGTAAAGTTATATATTTCAATTTTATTTTAAGAAGGTGGGCCTGATTTTAATCTAATGTACACAATATAATCTCATTGATTTCAATGGAGTTGCATCTGATTTATGATACAATAATGTAACTAAGGCCCCAGTTCTAAAATCTCACCCTGTCTCTCAGGGCCGGCTCCAGGCACCAGCTTAACAAGCCGGTGCTTGGGGCGGCCAAGGGAGAGGGGTGGTACCTGCGGCAATTTGGGGGCGGCAGGTCCCTCACTCCCTCTAGGAGCGAAGGACCTGCCGCTGAACTGCCGCCGCCGCTCGCGGCTTTTTTTTTTCTTTTTTTCCAATTGCCGCCGCCGATCGCGTTTTTTTTTTTTTTTTTGCCTGGGGCGGCAGAAATGCTGGAGCTGGCCCTGCTGTCTCTCTGATGTCTCATGAATGTCTAGCAGTTAGCTTAAGATCAGCCTGGCCAAAACAGAGCTCTTAATCTTTCCCCGCAATCCCTCCCTGCTACCTATTTCTCAGTCACCGTGGACAACATCACCATCTTCCTATCACTTAGGCGTGTATGTCTTCTTTTACTTGGCCCTCTCTCTAGATTCTCACAGGCTTGTGTAAATCTTGCTTCTTCTTCTTGCATAATATCTCTAAGATGCAGCCTTCCTCTGTCCACACAGCAAAAACACTTGGCAAGGCCTTCATCATCTCAACTATTGCTACCTCCTACCCTCTGTCTGTGACAAATGCAGTCTTGTCCCACTTATATTCATTCCAAACACTGCTACAAAGATCATATTCCTAGCTTTTTGCTTTTTCTCTGTCACCTTCTCTTTGCATCCCCTCCAATGGCTCCTCTTTCTCTGTCACCTCAAACATAAGCTACTTGCTTTTGCTTTCAGGGCCCTTTACCACTTATCTGCACCCTACCTGTCATCTCTGATGTGCTCTCAAGATGTGACTTCCACCTCTCCTCTGCTAATGGTGCCAGCCTCCATTTTTCAGCTTCTTAAATTTTCAAACAAGCACCTTTGTGTTTTCTCCCATACTGCCCTTCACATATGGGAGGAGCTCCCCGTAAACCTCTGCAAAGCAACCTAATTGTCCTCCTTTTAAATCCTTCTCTAAAATTCTCCTTTGCTGTCATGCCTACAAAAAACTTGATAATGGTAAGGCAGCTGGTATGCTGAAACCACTGCCTTCTCATGCCTACAAGTATTGTCTTATTATTTCCTTGTGCTTCCCTGTCTGTCTCTACCCACACATTGTCTTTTATGCTTAGGTTTTAAGTACTTTGGGGCAGGCACCATCAGTTTAGGTATGTCTGTACTTGAGTTGGAAGGTGTAAATTCCAGCTCATGGAGACATACCCACACTAACACCGATTGAGCTAGCATGCTAAAAAGAGAAGTGTAGCCACAGCGGTGCAAGCAGAAAGAGGGGCTAGCTGACCCAAGTATGGACTTAGGTTCTTAGGTGAGATCACACTCAGAGCGACTTGTCTTTGTTGACGTTGCAACAGCTACACTTTTATTTTTGCACAGTAGCTTGATCAGAGTTAGGGTGGGTATGTCTCCTCTCCTGGAATTTACACCTTCCAGCTCCAGTGTAGACATATCCGTTATTATGTGCTTGTACAATACCTTCAAAAGGCAAGCCTAGGAACTTAATTTCATAACTCTGCTAGACACTAAAACCATGGACTCAGAGACACTGGTTTTATGGCACATTACAACAATTTGTAACACACTGCACTGCCTGCTAACCCTTAACTGCCCACTTCATTTTAAGCAATCTCCTACAGTAGATGTGAACCCCTTATGCTTAACAATCTGTTCCAACTTGAATTTAGCTGAGACACTTTTGTTAACTTCCCCTGACTTGAAGAAGAGCTCTGTAAAGCTCAAAAACTTGTCCCAGACCAAAAACTTTGGTCCAGTAAAAGATATTACCTCACCTATCTTGTCTCTCTCATATCCTGGGACAAACACGGCTACCACGACACAGCAAAGCATCCTTAAAATACAAATGATTTAAATAGCCTACTGCCGCCAAACAAATACCTTGCTATAGTTGCAATTGTGTAGTTAGTTTAGTTAGTTAGTGTATGTCTACACTTTAATAAAACTCCTACGCCCGGCCCATGTCAGCTGACATGGGCTTGCAGGGCTTCGGCTGATGTACTCTAAATTTGCAGTGTAGACATCTAGGCTCAGGCTGGAACCCGTGCTCTGTGACCCTTCGGGGGGGGGGGGGGGGAGGAGTCTCAGAGCCCAGGCTCCAGCCCAACCCTGGCTATCTACACTGCAATTTTATAGTCCCACAAGCCTGAGTCAGCTGACATGGGCCAGCCATGGGTTTTTTATTACAATTTACAGTGTAGATATACCCTTAGTTTAGTTAGTTAAATGCTATTACTGATTTATTTTCAAACGTATGTAAATCTTAATATTAATTCTTGCTTGGGGGGGGGGGGGGGGTCCCATGTAGAATTGCATCCACAGGTGTTATGACAGTTGAACTACAACCTAGTAGGTCTGCAAAAATGTGTGCAACAAACAATAAGGTAAGTTTTGTATCTTGAGAAACTTATCTGGCTAAAATATGGTGGTGTTACATCTTAGATTCTTATGGCGAAATTCTGATCCCATTGATATTGATGGGAGTTTTACAGCTGAGTTCAGTGGGGCTAGGATTTCATCTTTAGGCTATAAATGCTAATGAATGTGGCTCCAGTTAACTAAAGTAAGGTTATATCTTCCAAAGGTTTCTGTATGCTGCCTAAGTAGAGCTGCAGAAGAGGGAGGGTTCACAGCAGGGTGCTGGTGAGAAAGTGTTCAAGACGGGGAAAGTGATGTTGTGTCCTTGACAAGGAGGAAGCCATAGAGAGAGGTAGAGTTGCCCCTATATCTAGATGAAGTTGCTGGCCCCCATTAGCATCAATGCCTCCATTCGGACTCCTCAAGTCCTGAGGACAAAGGCCCATTTTTGGAAAGCTCAAAAGTTCCTCAAGGCTTCTGAAGCTAAGCTCCTGTGGAACTTTTAAGCTTTTGGAGTGGAGCTCCTCATAATTCAAATCACTGATTATCCAAATAGTTCAAATGTGCTCTTAGACAGTTGGAATCAACTTATATAATTGAACTATTTTTTAATAATAAAAGGATATTAAACATTTTAGGCTTAAGACTTGTCTTTTAATGATAAAAAAGCATAAACATTTATACACTGCAATTTGTATTGCAACAGATATATATTTTGACTCATATATCAAATTGACTTACCCTGTTTGTACATATGCATGTATGTAACTCTGTGCTAAAATCCATCACGGCTCAGCCTGACCTTTTTTCATTGGTTAACTTTATGTAAATTAATTATGTATATAGTAGATGTACATTAATTATGTATATGGTAGTATATACAATAATATATATATTGTGATACAGGAGGGCCAGGGAGCAGTGGTCGAGGGGAAATATATAAGCCCTAGGCTAATTAAGGCGTGGTTCCCTGTAGACTAGGGAGGGTTGCTACAAGTTAATTGGAGCACCTGTAGTCAATTAAGGCCCTATCAGGAACCTAATAAAACCCCCTGCTTCGGGCAGTCAGAGTAGGAGGAGGAAGGAGAGAGAACTGGAGCTTGGAAGTGTGTTGTGAGATCTCAAAGACCAGAGAACCGAAGTAAGGACGACTCCCTCCTCCAGCGTCTAAGGACCGAGGGTAACCCCACCCAAGGGGGAAGAGGGTAAGACCCACAGGGGTTGAGAGCGGCCGGGACTCAGAGCGAGGAGCAAACCCAGATCCCTCCCCCGCTTCCCTCCTCTACCACCTTCCCGGGCCACTAGCGGGGCCTTCAGCACACAAGAGCAGGGGCAAAGGGTGGTGTCTTAGGCCCCCAAGAAAAGTGCAGGACCCACCATACGAACATAGGCCATCTTGTCACAATATAGATCTGTATGTAATATAATGTATTTCTTTTCAGCTAACTCATTTTTTTGTTGGCTGTCCTCCATCAAGGCATATTGTCATTCATAGGCAAGTTTTAATTATCTTTTATTACTTCTGGTTTTTCATTTTAAAACAGAAGTTAAAATAAATGCTAATAAGGTATTATTGTTAGCCTAATATGCCTCAGTTATCCCATTTGTAAAATGTTGTACTTTATATTGGTTTTATACATAATTAAAAGAAAAATACCTCTCCCCTGCTGTGTACACCTTTTAAAAAATGTACATGACAAAATACATAGATTCAGCTTCTCTGCTTAGTGCAAAAAAACCCCAAAACAAAAACCCAAAAATAAAAAAATAGTTTTAAAATACACATTATCCCTAATATACCAACTCTCAGTCACCTCCTCCTTCTACAGAAGAATTAAAAATAGATGAGCCTTGTAGCATAACCAGAAGCTCAATAAATGTTAAGTTCCATAGTCAAGGGGCTCTAATGAAAAAACAGCCCGGCTATGTTTGCCACAGTGTGGACATCTCCACCATGGCACCAGTCTCCGACACCGGTGGGAACAGCACCACTCTTGTCACTTGACAGAGATTCATCATCTTTCAAGTCTGAGATCGGGTCTTACTTCTCCCATCCAAGGAGCTGCTCTTGCCACTCTTCTAGGCATTTCCACTTGTCCATGGTCCAGGCACAGGAGTACCATCAAGTGATTGGCCAGGAGCTCACTGGGGGGCAGCAGGAGCAGAGCCAGAGGCTGCACCTGCCCCAGGTAGGCCAACTGGGCACTCCAGCAGCCCCATAACTCACCACAATGGCACAATTGACCTGGAGCACGGAGTCCTCGGGCCAGAAGCAAGTGCGCATGGTTCTCCCCCTGTGGACTGGCCTGGCTGCTCCAACCTGGGGCATGTGCGTGGCTGGTGCAGGGGGCAGTGCGGTGGGGGGCTGTGACAGCTGCTTCTTCAGGGACCCAGGGATGAAGTTAAGTGCTGAGCCGGCCTCTCTTACCTCCAGCCTTGGTGCTCTGTGTGCATCCCAGACACAGGGCTGTGCCACCAGCTGAGGCCCCATCTGGCAGCAGCCCAGTCTCTCCCTCTTTCTTCCTTCCCTCCCCCTCCGGTCTCACACTTAGCTTCATCTTCTCCTGCCTGGTGAGTCTGGGGGAAAGAGGCCTGTCATGGGGTAGGTACACCCCACCACGGGGTGTCAGGTCATGTGTGGTCCAAAAGAAGGGTAAAGACAGTATCGTAGCCAGTTAGTTCTTATAGTAATTACCTTTACTAGGGCCGTGGTAGTTTGGCCTACTGGCTGACATCAATAAGGAGGCCTTTCTAGTCAGGGTAGCATGGCCCAATGGCCAGAGTCAGTAAACGGACCTTCTGCAAGGGGCAATGTGGCCCAATGGCCAGAGTCGTCATAGTATCCCACCTCTGTGGGATTGCATAGCCTGTTGGCCCATTGGGGGAGTTGGGCGCCACTTAGAGGGGTGGCGCCCCGGGTAAGGGGACTTGGGCCCTCCCTGCTTCTCCGAGTCCCAGCCCAGGGCCTTGTCGATGGTGGGGGTGCTGACCACTGAGTCAGCGGGGATCCTCCCGAAACACCATGACTGGTTCCCCAGTACACTCACTGTCAAAGTTTAAGTCCCCTGACCTGCTTCTTACCCTCTCCCCCTTGTCAAAGCTCCCCAGTTCCACTGTGTCTCTGGGGTCCTCAAATGGCCAAGCTCCCACCGGTGCAGCCCCTTCTTGGGGCTCATTGGGCAACTTAGAGTCTGTCTGGCACTCTGCGAGCTGTGGGCCTGTAGAGAGAGCTCACAGCCTGCCCAGACTGAGCTGGGCTGCTACCTTTTATATGCTGCCTCCCTGCTGAATATGCCCAGCAGGGTCGGAGGGGTAGGGCTTCCTCAACCCGCAAAGCCGAGTTAACCCTCTTGGGGCTGGTGCGAGGTAGGTACACCCCGTCACAGGGCTCCAATTAGACCCTGGGATACAGACCAGACCTCCTTGTCCTATTGTCACCTCAAGATCTGGGCTCCCCCAGATTCCATGGTGAGTGCCTCAGTGGGAGGGGACTGTGGCCCCTAAAGCTCTGGGGTGGGATCTGCTTTGCTGCAGGAGCCCCTCCTCCATTCAGTGTGTCTATGGGCCATAAGGGGGTTGGGGCATGGTGCTGTCAGTGCTCTGTCTCCATTCAGTGCCTCAGCCATGGTCAAGCTGTGATGAGGGCATGGAGGGGATCAAGCTGGCTGCCCAGGCCTAGGGGGCATTGGGTCACTGAGGGAAGCATTGAGGGCAACTTTGCCCAGTATGCCATTTTCCCTAAGTTACAATGTGGAATTGCAAACCAGCAAGCGCTGCTGGGCAGGTATGATTTTAACATGTGGGACTCCGTGCAGAAATTGAAGGACTTGCTCCCACAAGAGGCCAGGCATGAGTTCTCCTCTCTAGTGGATCAGGGAGAATCAACGGCGAAGGCCTCTTTACAATCTGCTTTGGATGCAGCTGACTCGGCAGCCAGGTCCATGGTTTTGGCAGTTGCCATGCGCAGGAGTTCGTGGTTATAGTCTTTGGGACCTCCCTCAGGAGGTCCAGCAGACACTTCAGGACTTGCCTTTCGAAGGAGCTTCACTTTTTTTGGAACAGACTGATGCGAAGCTTCAGGGTCTAAAAGACTCAACCCTTCTGGTACTCTGCCCTGGCTGGCCATCAGGAACTGCAGAGGAAGAAAATCAGGGGTTTTAGGCATAGGCCACCCCCCTTCTACTTGGATGTTAATGTCTGCCCCACCCAGGAATCCAAGGTGTTCTAAGCAGGCATTTTGATGGGATGCTCAAGAATGCCATACCGGTTTCCATGATGCTAGACCCTGTTTCTTCTTTATTTGCAAACCACCTTTCCTGTAGTCCCGTTGGATACGCCCTCCAGTTTATTTCTACCCCTCCTTTCCACCCTCCCTCCCCATCCCTCCTCAGGGATCCCTCTCACAAAGAACTTCTGGTCCAGGATGTTCAATCTCTCCTTTGGGTGGGACCCATGGAAGAGGTTCCGCAGAATTTAAGAGGGAAGGGGTTCTACTCCCATTATTTCCTAATCCCATAATTCAAGAGAGGTCTCACACCAATTTTAGACCCATCTCAAGAAAATAAAGTTCCTCATGGTCACCCTGGCATCCCTTATCCCCTCACTGGATTCCCATAGACTGGTATGCCACCCTCAATTTAAGAGATGCTTATTTTCACGTGTTGATATACTAAGTCCACAGAAGGTTCCTCAGATATGTAGTGAACAACTCAAATTACCAATATATGTTAGCATACAATTACAAAATGTATGGTGGCATAACCTCTGAGGAGGTTAGGGGTGCAGGTCTACCCTTATCTAGATGACTGGCGACTCAATGGTCGGTTTAGAGATCAGGTAGTGTCCAACATTCAACTCATCCAGTCAACGTTCAAGGCCCTAGGCCTTCTGATAAATGCATAAAAGTCTACCCTCACTCCACTGCAGAGAACAGAGTTCATTGGGGCGGTGCTCAACTCTACCCATTCCAGGGGTGTGATTCCAATCAATCAGATCCCTAATAACACACCTCAAAGGTCATCCAATTACAACAGCCTGAAATTAATTGTATGAGGCTTTTAGGTCACATGGCCTTGTGCACATACATGGTACCACACGCAAGGCTGCACCTCAGACCCTTCCACACATGGCTGGCCTCCATGTACTCGCCAACATGCCACCATCTGTACTCACGGGTACCTCCACAGGTTCTTGTCTTTCTAAATTGGTGGTTGGATCCGCTTACAGTTTGTGTGGGAGTCCCCTTTAAGCGCCATCAACCATCAATGACCCTGGTCTCAGATGCATCAGTGCTAGGGTGGGGAGCTCACGTGAGCTCCCCATAGAACTCAAGGCCTTTGGCGGAAATATCAGTCCACATCAATGTCAGGGAACTCAAAGCAGTTGGCCTTGCCTGTCAGGCCTTTCTGCCCCACATTATGGGCAGAAACTTGTTTGTTCTCACAAACAACACTGCAGCCATGTTTTATCTCAACAGGCCAGGAGGAGCTTGCTCTTCCCTCCTTTGTCAGGAAGCAATACAGCTATGGCAGTTTTACATAGCCAATCAGTCTTGAGGCCTCTTACCTTCCAGGAACGCAAAACTGGCAGATCACCTCAGCAGGTCTTTCTCCAGTCTCCACGAGTGGTCCCTTCACCTGGATGTGGTGAGAGTTGTTTTCCAGCAGTGAGGGACTCCCTAGATAGACCTATTTGCAAACAAGTACAACAGAAAGTGTCACCAGTTGTGCTCTCTAAGAAGCCATAGTTCAAGTTATATCATAGATGCCTTTCTACTACCTTGGATGGGACAACTTTACTATGCTTTACATCCTAGTCCACTCATGCACAGGGTGCTGCTAAAGATCAAACAGGACCACGACCAGATTATTCTGATGGACCTAGCATGGCCCTGCCAACACTGGTTCTCTGCTAGACATCTCAGTGGTGACTCCAATCCCACTTCTGTTGCATCCAGACCTGATCTCCCAGGCCCACAGTCGGCTGCTCCACCCAAACCTGAGCCTCCTTCATCTAATGGCTGGAAACTCCATAGCTAAATCTCAGAGAACAGGCTTGCTCAGAGCAAGTTTGTCAGGTCCTACTAGGTAGTAGAAAGCCCTCCACCAGCCCTCCTCTCTTGAAGTGGAAGCAGTTCTCGGTTTGGGCATCCCAACGTGGAGTCTCACCCATGCATTCATCCATACAAGACATATTTGAATATTTATGGCACCTAAAACAGCAAGGCTTAGCAATCTCCTCTGTCAAGGTTCACCTTGCAGGGGTATCGGCTTTCCACCCTTGGGTGGATAACAGGTCAATTTTTTCAGATGACATGTCTGTCCAGTTCCTCAAAGGCCTAGAAAGGTTATACAGTACCCTTGAGTAAGAACCTGTTCCCCCTGGGACCTGAACCTAATCTAATCAAAGCTTATGGGGCCACTGCTTGAACCTTTGGCAATGTGCTCCTTGTTATATCTCTCCTGGAAAGTGGCTTTCTAAGTCGCCATCGCTTTGGCCAGAAGGGTCTTGGAACTCCGTGCCTTCCCATCAGAACCTCCGTACACAGTCTTCATTAAGGATAAGGTGTATTTACATCCTCACCCCCGTTTTCTCCCAAAACTGGTTTCACAATTTCATAGCAATCAAGCACTCTACCTACCTGTCTTGTATCCAAAGCCTCATGCAAATAGGAATGAACGTCTTTACTCATTGGATGGACGAACCCTAGCTTTCTACATAGAAAGAACTAAACCATTCTGAAGGTCCACTCAACTGTTCATAGCTGTAGCTGACAGGATGAAGGGTCTCACAATCTCTTCACAGATAATTTCATCCTGGATTACTTCATGTATTCGCACGTGTTATGATCAGGCAGGTCAGCGTTTCGCCACCAACTAACCTGACTGTTCATTCCACAAGATCATAAGCATCCCCAGCAGCATTCCTAGCGCAGATTCCTATTCAGGACATTTGTAAAGCAGCAACCTGGTCATCGGTGCACACATTCTCCTTCCATTATGCCATCACTCAGCATTCCAGAGATTACACCAAAATTTGGTCAAGCTGTTCTGCAGTCTGTGTGTCCATGAACTCCAATCCCTCCATCTATTCAACTGCTTGGGAGTCACATAGAGTGGAATGCACGTGTGCAATCACTCAAAGAAGAAAAAACGTTTACTAACCTTCCATAACTGTTCTTCTTTGAGATGCACTGAATATGTCCATTCCACAACCAGTCCCCCGGACCCCTCTAAACTGGAGTTTTCCAGAAAGAAGGAACTGAGGGGATGTGGGGTCGGCTGGATGCTTTATACTGGTGCTGTTGGCATGCACTGGCAGGGGGCGCCCTGACGGGTTCCATTAAGGGGAAAATTTCCAGTGATTGTGCTTGGAGTGCACACATACCTAAGTGGAATGTATGGGTACATCTAGACTACCCGCCGTATCGGCGGGTAGCGATTGATTTATCGGGGATTGATATATCGTGTCTTGTTAAGACAGGATACATCGATCCCCGAACGCGCTCCCCGTCGACTCCGGAACTCCACCCGTGCGAGTGGCGGTAGCGGAGTTGACGGGGGAGCCGGCGATCCCGCGCCGTGAGGACCCAAGGTAAATCGATCTAAGATACTTGGACTTCAGCTACGCTATTCACGTAGCTGAAGTTGCGTATCTTAGATCGATTTCCCCCCCCAGTGTAGACCAGCCCTATATGTGCAACATTTCTCGAAGAACAACAATAACTAATTTTTATCACTGAAATAGGTGCTCAGTGCTCAGATGAGAAGTTGGATCCATGAAACTTTGCTCTGCACAGCTTCAGCTCCAGAGTAGATTAGAGCAGCCCTAGTGCTGCTCTAAACATATGCTAGCTGGCAAGGGCCCCCTAAGGCAGACCACAGTGGCACTCCAGCCTCATCCCTTTCCCCCACTTGGCATGCTCCCTATGACATGGCTGGGAGAGAAAGTGGAATAAGAACCAGTTAAGCTATGCTGGCTCTGTCAGTTGAGAGCTTCTCTCTGCCGAGGGAATTCACAGCTAGCCAGATGTGGCCAGTGTATGGCCAATTTGCACTGCCAGAGTGGTGAAAAAGGGGCCAGATTGAGACATTAAATATGGGCCAGATTTTCTCTATCAAAGCATTTGAGAAAGTTTTGGTGAATAGAGGTCAAAATATAGAACAAATATTGGACAGTGATAATTCTCAGACAATACTAGCATAATGAGTTCAGTCATTTACATTTTCATGCACTACTTTAGTAACAAATAAAAACCCTTAAATTATACTGATCATCTGTTTTATTTCCACAGACCTTCAGATATAACCTGTATCAAACATAATTTTACTACTTACAAAATACCTGGGTAAGAAACTTGATTTATTAAATGACCATAAAAAGAAATATAGGGCCTTTTAGATATAATTTATATATGAAAATGCAGGAAGCCACATTATTTATATATATATATATATATATAATTTGTAAAGAGACATTCTAAAAAACAAACCTAATAAACCGGAAAAAAAAAAAAAAAGAGAGAAAATCTAGTTAAAAGTAGTTTGTTACTACACCTGTCCTTTAGTCCCCATCACAGGTTTTGTGTTTGATCCAATCACATCATCCGATTTTTTTTAAAATGTTTTTCTCTCCAATGTTGCTGTCTGAAATATCCACACAAACAGGGAAAACAACTAAGGGCCTAATCCTTCACCCATAGAAGTTAATGGGAGTTCTGTCATTGGATTTCAATGGTAACATGATCAAGCCTCAAATGACTGTACAGTGAAAGTGACTGTACACAAGGAGTGAAACCATGGCCCACTAAAGTCAATAGCAAAATTCCCATTGAATTCAATGGGGCCAGGAGAGCAGCCACATGCTCTAAGAGAAGAAAGTTGGGAGGAAAAAGAGCTATTTTAGTTACTAGTTATGAGTAATGCTTATAACAGTAGTTGCTTACAGATTGTCAGATGCAAGTGTTATTTTTAAGTTGATGTCTCTTTAAGATGTCTAATGATATACATTACAACTGGCAGAGTTTACAACTTTATAGCAGGGGGATTTGGAAAAGCTTGTTTCGCATGTTTTTAAACCATGAAGAAAATTGCATGCTCAGTTTTAAATCTGCCTACTTAAACAATCCAATCCATTTTATACCAGAAAAGAGGGGAATATGGTTTGAAAAGGTGTAAAACCAACAATAAGTTTTTCCTTACACTAGGGAATATCTGTGGGATCCAACAACTGAAGACCTGGTAAGAGAGTTACCGGGTTTTACTTTAGTTGATGTGAGTGTGCATGTGTAACGCCGACAGACGGACAGGATTGAAGGAGGGACCTTTGGAGCTTAGTGCATGAGTCTCTACAGCATGAGCTAAAAGCCAACTGCCTGTTAGCTAAGGCTGTAGAGCAGACTCCTTTTATCTGTCTCTCTAAGTGGTCTCAGTGCCATTAGATGGGACACAACACCACACCCAGAAGGTGTGTGGGTTACACATGCAAAGAAGAAATATAGACAAATATACAGTATATTACCACAACTTTTCTTTTTTAGGTGGTAAATTATGATTGGGATGAGTATGGCTGCCTAATGGATCTTCATTATGCAATACCTTTTCACCCTGATATTGCCTTGTAAGTATAAAGCTGAAATAATGTGTGGCAAGAGGACTCCTTCCCACAGCGCTACACAGTTCTCTGAAGCTGTAGTGGCTACTCCAGCTGAATGGCAAGCGTAACAATAGCCAGCCCAGTGCTGAAGGAAGGAATATCCACACTGCAGAAGATCCTTTGGTCCCACCCATGATGCTGCATTCTATTTGCCCACAGTGCACTGTTGTGTAGGGAGTCCTCAGAGCAAAGCCTCTGGGCCAGGGGTGGGCAAACTTTTTGGCCTGAGGCCACATCGGGGTTCCGAAACTGTATGGAGGGACGAGTAGGGAAGGCTGTGCCTCTCCAAACAGCCTGGCTCCCGCCCCCTATCCGCCCCCTCCCACTTCCCGCCCCCTGACTGCCCCCCTCCGAACCCCCAAACCATCCAACCCCCCTGCTCCTTGTCCCCTGACTGCCCCTCTGGGACTCCACCCTCTATCCAACCCCCCGTGCTCCCTGTCCCCTGACTGCCCCGACCTCTATCCACACCCCCGCCCCCGACAGGCCCCCCCCAGGACTCCCATGCCTATCCAACCACCCCCTGTCCCCTGACTGCCCCCGGGACCTCCTGTCCCTTATCCAACCTCCCCGCTCCCCGCCCCCTTACCATGCCACTCAGAGCTCCAGGACTGGCAGCCGTGCCGCCCGGCCGGAGCCAGCCACAACGCCATGCTGCCCGGCAGGAGCTCGCAGCCCTGCTGCTCAGAGCGCTGGTGTCATGGCGAGCTGAGGCTGCAAGGAAGGGGGGACAGCAGGGGAGGGGCCAGGGGCTAGCCTCCCTGGCCGGGAGCTCAAGGACCAGGCAGGACGGTCCCGTGGGCCGGATGTGGCCCGCGGGCCGTAGTTTGCCCACCTCTGCTCTGGGCTGTACATTCCCTGCTTGTCCTTTATTCTTTTTGCACAGCAGCACCGCACTGTCCATGTTTCCCACCAGGGCCATGGAGTGAGAGGTATTTGCTCATTTATATACTTTTACTGAAGCATTATATTATACCTGTATTGTTTATAGATATGATGGCAGCACATTTGTTAAAACAGTTGAGGCAAATTTTATATTATGGGAGGTTCAGGGCAGAAGTGACTACAGCTATAACTCATCTATGAAGCAGGTAAGGCATCTTTTTATTTAGATTATATTTGTCACTATATATTGTGGCAGTTTAGGGTGACCAGATGTCCCGATTTTATAGGGACAGTCCTGATTTGGGCGGCTTTTTCTTATATAAGCACCTATAGCCCCCCACCCCCGTCCTGATTTTTTACACTTGCTATCTGTTAGTGCAGTTGGGTAAAGATTGTTTTTATACATGTTCAGTCCTCTTCAGTCTGAATCACCCTGTTTGAATGGAAGTATTGTATAGTAGTTGCAGATTTCATTACTTGTAACTTTCAGCATTTAATTTATTGATTTTAACAGCATACACTGTTCAAAACTGAACACATGAATAAAAATCAAGAGGTAATTAAAGAAAAGAAAAAAGAATTATGTGCATGGTAGTATGGTTCAGGAAGTGAATCTTCAAAACCATCTTGAAGTTTTGAAGTCTGCCCTCTGTTTGTGGGGAAATGGGAATATAGGACTATCCATATAGAATCACAGAAATGTAGGGCTGGGAAGCTCTTAAGAGATCATCTAGTCCTTCCTGCTATGTATACCTAGACCATACCTGACAGGTGTTTATCTAGCCTGTTCTTAAAAAGAGATCATTGCAATCTCTGAAGTCAAATTCTGCCATCAGTAATACCCATGCAATCCTATGAAAAGCAATTTCTATATAACTGAAAGCAGCATAGGCACCAACTCCGTGGGTGCTCCCGGGCTGGAGCACCCATGGGGAAAAATTGGTGAGTGGTCTGCACCCACCGGCAGCCAAGCTCCCCGCCCCCCCCCCCCCCCCCCCCCTGCCCCCCCCCCCGAGCGCACCCCCTTCCCGCTTCTCCTCCCAGTGCTTGCCGCCGCAAAACAGATGTTTTGCGGCATAACAAGCTGTGGGAGGGAGGGGGGAGGAGGAGCAGGAACGCGGTGCCCTCAGAGGAGGAGGCGGGGAAGAGGCTGGGGTGGGGATTTGGGGAAGGGGGTGGAATGGGGGTGGGGCAGGGGCAGGAGGGGGCGGGGCAGGGGTGGAGTCGGGGTGGGGGTGAGGGGGGGTGTCGAGCACCCATCGGCACCTGGAGAAGTTGCCACCTATGGAAAACAGAATATAGCCTTTCATTTTTAAGCAGAGTGACATGCTCCCCAGGACACCCAAAGTCAGATCATGCTGTCAAAGTAATGTATGGAAGGCTAGGAAATGGAATTATTGCTAGACTAGGCCAGAATTTGGCAAAAATAGGGATGAGCTTTAGCAGAATTGACTCTTCACAGTTTGGAAGATGGAAATGGCTGGCAATAGAAAAGCCATGGCTTGTGTGGCATAGCTGCTCAATACATCATCATCCCGACCCCTGCAGGAAGATACTAAAGCAAGACAGTACTAACATTGGGTTTGGTACAAAAAAAAAAATGGAAATCAATCGTTGACTTCAACGGCTTTGGTTCAGGTCTCTTACCTGAATTACCTTTTGCTGAATCTTCATCCATAGTATGGGATTGTGGGAGCTCAGAGGACGGCAGACTGGATTCCTCTGACAACAGTTCATAAAAGAGCCCTAATGTTATGGGGACTGGAGTCTTGGGATGTAGTCCTTCTTATATAAGTGAAATCAGAGTATAGTCCTAAGTGCTGCAATGGTCAGTACCTGAATGACCATGATTGATGAAGGAGCACCTGTGGAGGGTCACTGTCTGGCTCCTCAGCTGTGTTGCATCCCACTTTGTTTTGATGTCTCATTGTTTCTTGGACACCTTACATTTTTCCTAAGGCTATGTCTACACTGCAATTAAAAACCCACGGCTGGCCTGTGCGAGCTGACGTAGAGTCATGGGGCTCAGGCTATGAGGCTGTTTAATTGTGATTTAGACGTTTCAGGTGGATGGGCCTGGGCTCTAGAACCCTGCAAGGTGGGAGGGTCTGAGTGAGAGCTTAGGTTGCAACCCGAGCTCAAACGTCTATACCCTACACCGCAATTAAACAGCCCATTAGCCCGAGCCCCAGAAGCCTGAGTCTAATTGCAGTGTAGACATATCCTAAGTGCTTCAATGTGTCAGTCCCCTTCTTCTTCTTCTTCTTCTTCTTTTTTTTTTATTACTGTCTTTCTGGTACCAACTCCCTACAGAATGCACAGCTCAGACATTGTAGATGCTGTAAGGGCTACAAGTCCATTTGTTCCTTTTCCTTCTCAGAATGTATTTTTGCTATGGCTACAATTTACATTAGTGCCTATTTACATATCATGGTCAAGTCAAGCCCATTTAATTTGGCTCCCTTCAAGAAGCATTTATTTTATTCTCATCGGTGCTGCCTACTTCAATGAGTACAGGAAGCTATTGAAACTTGAAGCCCTACTTGATGTTAACCTTCTTATTCTTAATATTATTATCCCAATATTTTATTTTAAAACAATGTACCCCCTAAGGACAGAGTCTTTCCCCAAGTATGTTTTGTTGCCTTAGATTTGTACCGGGGTTCTTTCACTATAGGAGCTATATAAGATAAATAAAATATACAGAACCACAATGCCCAAGACCTATGTAAATACTGTATTACCCTTCAGAAAATAACACAGGGATAGAGAACTAATATTTTTTTTATTTTGTACATTTGAATTCTTTTGAATAGGTGGGTTGTTTGCGTGAAGCACAGACTTGGATTTCAATGCTTGAGGAACATGAAAACGGTACATTAGACGAAATATGGGGGCCACAGGTAGGAAATTATATATTTACAAATAGTTTATGAAAAATATGAATGAACTCTGCAGCTGTCTTACTTGGCATTCTCACACTATTAGTATCTCGGGGAGGGGGAAGTCTAATTAAAGCATGATGGAGCAAGTGGAATACAAGTCAGATGGCAATACAGTAATTATCTGACAATGCTATGGAAGGATATTGTTATTCCGAAAGACACTAACCCCTTGTTGTCATGTGTCTGGTTGAAAGAAAATCACAAACATCATTAAAATAAATGAGTGTACTAAAATATTGTATAGCTTTACGAGCAACTGAACTTCTTTTGTAGTGGTAAACAGCTGGACACAAGGGAGGGGCTAACCCTTGAGAGAGATGGCAAGCCATGTGGCCAGAGGGAAAGTGTGGAACTAATGGAGTCTCCCCAGGCATAAATGTAGGGGCTGAGGGCTGTAAGAAGGCTGTGTGTTTAAGCAGTTAGAGTGAGTCAGCAGCAGCAGCGTGTGACCCTGTTACAGCAGTTTCTTGGGCACAGGGCTGGAGTCTGGCTTGAGATTTCTACAAAAGCATGTGTGCTGTATGTTCAGAGAAACAGAACTTTGGGTGAAATCCTGGCTCCATTAAAGTCAATGAGAGTTTCATTATTGACTTCAATGGGACTAGGATTTCACCAATATAATTCTATGTATAAAAGAATTACACCTCAATTTTGTTTCACTGATTTCTCATCCAAACAAAATCACTTCATGAGGCCCCAAACTGGCATTCTGCTGGGCCAAAGGGGCATTCGTATGATTCCAATTCACTAAACTATTGTAATCAGCACTTAAGTGTGAACAGCCAAGTCCTGGAAGATCAATGGCTCAGAGGGGCAAGAAGCTGGAGGATTCCTGGACAGTTGGGAGGAACTTGGGGGCGGGCACTATCTTGGCAGGAGTGTGTGATTGGGAGAGTGAGGGCTGTGGGGAGGGCTCAGTGAAAGAAGGAAGGACTGTGTTGCCCTAGGTGGGAGGGTGCATGAGCTTGGGGAAAGGACTATGATTGAAGGGAAAAGGACACAGTTGAACTGGGAAAGGTAGTGAACACTTTGCACTTAGACTAGCATATGTTCCAAGAGAAGCTGAAGGCTGAGTAGCTGAGGAGCAATATATTCCACCAGGCCAGAGGTCCAGACTGAGCAGCCACCTAACAGCCATGTCACCAGGCTGTGCATCTCATCTTAATGTGCACTACCAGGGCAATTAGAGGCCTCAGGTTGGGGGTAAAAGTTTTGGGCATCTCCAGATGTAGGGGAAGTTAGTTCTATTGGTTTTTTTTTTTTTTTTAATGTTTCAGTGTTGACGTTTAATGCCCTTATGTCCCCGTGCCTTTTCAGACCATTGGTCTGTCTGAACCCATTCCCTTACGTCATGTTCTGGGCAGGGCCGCTCAGAGGATTCAGGGGGCCTGGGGCAAAGCAATTTAGGGGGACCCTTCCATAAAAAAAAAAGTTGCAATACTATAGTAACATGTATTTGGAAATGTAAAAAATAACCAGTGAAATACATTTTTAATAATTTGAAAATACACGAAATACATTATTTAAAAACATTAAATGCTTTAATGGTATGTATACATTTGCAATTACATAATGGAGCTGTTGCTGGGTGATGGTGATGGTTGGTGCCAATGGGCTGTCGCTGCCTGAGGGTGGCGCTGCTGTTGCCCAGGGCTGGGTGGGGAGCTGGGCTCTGGGTCGGGGGGTGCCCGGCTCAGAGCTGGGGGTCAGGGCTGTGGGGGAATGGGGTCCGGGGGTGCCCAGCTCAGAGGGACTGGGCTCAGAGCTGGGGGTCAGGGCTGTGTGGGGATGGGGTCGGGGGGTGCCTGGCTCAGAGGGGCTGGGCTCGGAGCTAGGGATCAGGGCTGTGGGGAGAGTGGGGTCAGGGGGGTGTCCGGCTCAGAGGGACTGGGCTCGGAGCTGGGGGTCAGGACTGTGGGCGGGGAGGTGAGGGGGGTGTCTGGCTCAGAGGGGCTTACCATGCTGCTTACTCCCGCCTCTCCCGGAGCCTCAGCACGTCGCGTCCAGGAGTGGCCCTGGACAGCGCTGCAGCGGCGTGGATCCACGGGACCTGAGCTCCCGCCACTCGGAGCCGTGCCCCCTTACCATGCGGCTCTGAGTGGGAGGAGCTCAGGCCACGCCACCAGGGCCGGCTCCAGGCACCAGCTTAACAAGCAGGTGCTTGGGGCGGCCAAGGGAGAGGGGCGGCACGTGCGGCAATTCGGGGCGGCAGGTCCCTCACTCCCTCTAGGAGCGAAGGACCTGCCGCTGAACTGCTGCCGCCAATCGCGTCTTTTTTTTTTTCTTTTTTTCCCCAATTGCCGCCGCCGATCGCGATTGCAATCGCATCTTTTTATTTTTTTTTTTTTTGGCTTGGGGCAGCAGAAATGCTGGAGCCGGCCCTGCACGCCACTGCAGCGCTGTCCAGAGCCTCTCCTGGACGCAGCGCGCTGAGGCACCAGGGGATGGGGGAAGGTGAAGGTGGGGACGGGGGAGAGCCTCCGACATTCTCGTGGGGGCCCTTGTGGGGCCCGGGGCCTGGGGCAAATTGCCCCACTTGCCCCCTCCCGGGCTGCTCTGGTTCTGGGGTGTGGTTGTTTTACCACCAGCCCTGTAACTCTGGGTGCCTTCAATGCTTTGCTGCTGTGGCTCATAGCCTGGACACTGACAGCCAGGGCCGGCTCCAGCTTTTTTGCCACCCGAAGTGGCGAAGGAAGAAAAAAAGAAAACAAAAGAAAAACCCGACTGAGCTGCCGCCGAAGTGCTGCTGAAGAGGAAGAGAAGGAGGGAAGGACCCGCCGCCGAATTGCCACCAAAAACAGAAGCGGAGCGATTGAGCTGCCGCCCTAGAGGAAGCAAGGAACTGAAGGACCCGCCGCCAAATTGCCACCGCAGACCCAGACGTGCCACCCCAACAACGGACGGAGTGCCGCCCCTTTCTATTGGCCGCCCCAGGCACCTGCTTCCTTTGCTGGTGCCTGGAGCCAGCCCTGCTGACAGCCAACAGACAAGCATGCACTGTCTGTTTGTTAAGCAGCTCTGGGTCAGCACTCTGATTCCAGTAGCTTGCTTGTTACACCCCAGCCTCATTCTGGCATCTACCAGCTTTGGTTACTACTAGCCAAGTGACTCCAACACACCCCCAGTCCTGAATTTTCCCCAAACTATCTGCTCTGAAATGTCCAGATCTTTCCTGGAGCATTCAGAGGGCTAAGAAGGTTTGCTTGCTCCTTTAAAGAGTAAATACCCAGCAGCTTGCCACATTAACTGGAGTTAATGAATCCCAGTCACTTCAATTCAGATACAACACTGGGTTGGTTTAGATTTAAATTAAACAAGTTTATTTTAGGGTGTAGACTGTTTGAAACAAGGCAAGGAATGTGTGGGAACCAGGCTTCTCCCTTCCTTGCTAGCCAACGTAGCTGGCTAAGTATATAGAGCTTGTGAAACCAACCTCCAAGGAGTTATTGCTTTGTCATAGATAGATAGATAGATGAGAGAGAGGCAGGCAGGTAATTACAAGTCCAGAAACTCAGACAAGTAGGTGTAATTGTTTGTCAAAGCTAGTTTAAAAAATCTCCTTTATTGTTTCTATTCAGAATTACAGATCCTGCTTTGAATCTGAACTTGGACCTCTAGGAGACCTAAATCAGCTGTATCAAATTTTGAACCACTCTGGTTACAATTCTCTCATTTGGCCTACTGAGTACAGTGGCATTTATGTGTTCAGAGTGAAGATAGTGGACCCAAATTTCAGGTTAAATATTTCTTTTTTGACATGTAAAAAGTCTTTTTAATGATTGATTTAGGATTAAGATTAATAAAGTAACCATTGTTGTCATTTAAAAAAATTATTTTGCTTGAGGTATCACTTGGCCATAGATGTTGCAGGTATTTTCCACTACCAGTTCTAACTGATGGATGGTTCAGATATGGTTCTGAGGGTCCTCAACCCTTTCATTGTGCAGCTATTATTTTTTCCTCTTAGATTTCTAGTCATTTTCCGTATAGGCTGCTATAAACATAATGTTCATCCTACCTCTATGGAAAGGAAGGCAAGAGGCCTTCAACATGTGGATTTGACAACAGGACCCACTGGGCCAGATTGTAATTTCAATTACATTAGTGTAAATCTGGGATCTGACAGTCAAACCAGTTTTTTTTTTTCTAAAGTGACTGTAAAAATGTCATCTTACTTAACAGATCTTCTCTTTCCTTTTATTCAGAGTAATCTCTGCAAATTTAGGCTAAGTGACTAAAAGAAAGTTATTTCTGTTAGCACTGCAGAACTAACCTACATAAGAGTTGGTGAACTGGATCTATGAATGACAATTCAACTACATAAATGCCACTGAGAGTATAATCTGAAGACAGTGGGGTTGCACAGCTGTAACAAAGGGTCTAATTTGGCCTAAAGGTGATGATATATGTCTGAGCATGGAAAACCCCAGCTTGGTTCTCAGAGCTCAGGTTGAGTTTGTAGGGCTGGTATTTGGAGAAAAAAATCTTGTGTGAACTGAATATATTTGATATGGAAATCATTGAAAGACAAGAAATATTGAACTGCACAATGACATTTTTACAGTCACTTACCAAAGGTTAGCCACACCTTAAGGATATTTGCCTTCCCTTTAATAAACCATTTCAGTTTCTCATTTTATCTACCCCATAATGTAAAGGAAATTTTTAATAAACTCCATAAGGGATTCCATTTAGGAATATGTAGTAACACGAATCCTACATATTGTCTGAAACATAGTGAGAGAGACCCATAAATACCGTGTCAAGTATGAGAGGGGTAGCCGTGTTAGTCTGGATCTGTAAAAAGCAACGGAGGGTCCTGTGGCACCTTTAAGACTAACATGTATTGGAGCATAAGCTTTCGTGGGTGAATGCGCATGCGTCTGATGAAGTGGGTATTCACCCACGAAAGCTTATGCTCCAATACATCTGTTAGTCTTAAAGGTGCCACAGGACCCTCGGTTGCTTTTTCCATAAATACCGAACACTCACAGAGGTATTTCATTGATAAAACGTCAAAGGAAGGATTTCATCTCTGCCTTATGGCCCCTTTGTGCAGGCTGCACCTCCCCGAAGAAGGCCCTGACAGGATACACTAGCACAGGGGTTGTGTCCCCCAATGCAGGAGCCACCAATGCAGGTGCAGATTGAGGGCAGGATGGGCACTGGCCAGGATGTCCCTATGACCCAGCTATTCCCTGCTGCACAAGGCCCATAGCAGCTAGAGCACAAATTAGGCCCTACACGAGCCCTAGTGGCACTGCCAGGATGAATCTTGTCCAACATGTTTTTTTCCAAAGCAGGGAAGGTGTCAAAACTCACCCCGGATGCTCCTGGAAGTCAACACCATTACAGAAAGTCAGTGTAATGCCCAATATATTAAAAATCAATATTACATTAACCATATTGCCAACCCCAAATGTTCAAAAATCATGAGTGAAACCCCCAAAATCATGAGATTTTATTTTTAAAAATTATATTGTGTTTTTGGTTTATCTTTTGAGTTTTGAACTCCCCCTGGCCTTTGCTGTATGTATGTTACAATTACTGTCCGCCATTCTCCCAAATTTATTGAGTAAGGTGATTTTGGTCCCTCTGCAGGAGCTCTCACCTCCACACCTGCCCATCCTCTTCCTACCAATTTATTCTGCCCCCAACTTCCAAATCAATCCTTTTCCCCTGTCACAGAATCATAGAATCGTAGGACTGGAAAGGACCTCAAGAGGTCACCTAGTCCAATCTCCTGCGTTCATGGCAGGACTACGTATTATCTAGACCAGGGGTGGGCAAACTTTTTGGCCCGAGGGCCACATCTGGGAATAGAAATTGTATGGCGGGCCATGAATGCTCCCAAAATTGGGTTTGGGGCGTAGGAGGGGGTGAGGACTCTGGTTGGGGGGTGCCGGCTCCGGGGTGGGACCAGAAATGAGGAGTTCAGGGTGCGGGAGGGGGTGAGGGTGAGGGAGTGGGGCGCGGGGGGGGTGAGGGCTCCAGCTGGGGGTGCTGGCTCTGGGGTGGGGCTGGGGGTGAGGAGTTTGGGGTGTAGGAGGGTGCTCCGGGCTGGGACTGAGGGGTTTGGAGGGTGGGAGGGGGATCAGGGCTGGGGCAGGGGAGTGGGGCGCAGGGAGAGGCTCAGGGGTGCAGGCTTCGGGCACTGCTTACCTCAAGTGGCTCCCGGAAGCAGCGGCATGTCCCTTCTCTGGCTCCTACACGGAGGCGTGGCCAGAAGGCTCTGCACACTGACCCATCCGCAGGCACCGCCCCTGCAGCTCCCATTGGCTGCGGTTCCCGGCCAATGGGAGCTGCAGGGGCAGCACGTGAGGCGGGAGCAGTGTGCAGAGCGGAGGTCCCTGACTGCCCCTACACATAGGAGCTGGGGGGGCCATGCCGCTACTTCCAGGAGCGGTGTGCCAGGCCCCCGACCCTGCTCCCCGGATGGAGCGCCGGAGGGGGGCCATGCCACTGCTTCTGGGAGCCGCGTGGTGTGGCCTCCGACCCTGCTCTCTGGCTGGAGCGCCAGAGCAGGGCAAGCCCCAGATCCTGCTCCCCAGTGGGAACTCAAGGGCCGGATTAAAACAGCTTGCAGGCCGGTTCTGGCCCACCGGCCGTAATTTGCCCACCCCTGATCTAGACCATCTCTGACAGGTGTTTGTCTAACCTACTCTTAACAATCTCCAATGATGGAGATTCCAAGTACTCCCTGGGCAATTTATTCCAGTGCATAACCACTCGAACAGTTAAGAAGTTTTTCCTAATGTCCAAACTAAACTGCCCTTGCTGCAATGTAAGGCCATTGCTTCTTGTCCTATCCTCAGAGGTTAAGGAGAACAATTTTTCTCCCTCCTCCTTGTAACAACCTTTTATATATTTGAAAACTGTTATGTCTCCTCTGTCTTCTCTTCTCAAGACTTAAGAAACCCAGTTTTTTCAATCTTCCCTCATGGGTCATGTTTTCTAGACCTTTAATCATTTTTGTTGGTCTTCTGTGGACTTCCTCTAATTTGTCCATATCTTTCCTGAAATGTGGCACCCAAAACTGGACACAATAGTCCAGTTGAGGTCTTATCAGTGCAGAGTAGAGTAGAAGAATTACTTCTCATATCTTGCTTAAAACACTTCTGCTAATACACCCCAGATTGATGTTTGCTGTTTTTGCAACAGTGTTACACTATTGACTCTTATTTAGTTTGTGATCCACTATGACCCCCAGCTCCCTTTCCACAATACTTCTTCCTAGACAGTCATTTCCTATTTTGTATGTGTGCAACTGATTGTTCATTCCTAAGTGGAGTACTCTGCATTTGTCCTTATTGAAATTCATCCTGTTTACTTCAGACCACTTCTCCAGTTTGTCCAGATCGTTTAGAATTTTAATCCCAAAGCACTTGCAACCCCTCCCAGTTTATCATCCACAAACTTTATAAGTGTACTCTCTGTGCTATTATCTAAATCACTGATGAAGATATTGAACAGAACTGGACCCAGAACTCATCCCCACGGGACCCCAATTGATATGCCCTTCCAGCTTGACTGTGAACCACTGATAACTAATCTCTGGGAATGGTTTTCTAACCAGTTATGCACCCACCTTATAGTAGCTCCATGTAGGTTGTACTTCCCTAGTTTATTTATGAGAAGGTCATGTGAGACAGTATCAAAAGCCTTACTAACATCAAGATATACCACAGTTACCGCTTCCCCCCATCCACAAGATTTGTTACTCTGTCAAAGAAAGCTATTAGATAGGTTTGACACGATGTGTTCTTGACAAATCCATGCTGTTACTTATCACCTTATTATCTTCTAGGTGTTTGCAAACTGATTGCTTAATTATTTGCTCCATTATCCGGGTACTGAAGTTAAGTGGACTGGTCTGTAATCCCCTGGGTTGTCTTTATTCCCCTTTTTATAGATGGGCACTATATTCAGGGGTGACAGTAACACAGAAGACTTACCAGTACGGGGGCCTGACTCCGGGCCCCCAGAAGCGGTGGGGCCTTGGGCAGAAGGGGGCAGAGCTGGGGGTCAGCCTCCCCCAGCCAGCCCATACACGCTGCCTTTTAAATTGCTGCGCCGCGGGGCAGCTGCCCCTTTTACACCATCATCCCACTCCATCAGCGGCCCTGCCGGTAGGGTCCCTACCGGCAGGGCCACCGGGAGGGGGGACAGGGGCAGTGACGTTAAAGCGCTGCCACGGCAGCGCTTTAATGTTGGCTGCGTACAGGCAGGTACTGGCGGCCACTTCTTACCGGTACGCCGTACTGGTCTACTTTCACCCCTGACTATATTTGCCCCTTTTCGGTCCTCTGGAATCTCTCCCATCTTCCATGACTTTTCAAAGATAATCACTAATGGCTCAGATATCTCCTCAGTCAGCTCCTTGAGTATTCTAGGATGTATTTCATCAGGCCCTGGTGACTTGAAGACATCTAACTTGTCTAAGTAATTTTTAACTTGTTCTTTCCCTATTTTAGCCGCTGATCTTACCTCATTTTCACTGACATTCACTATGTTAGACATCCAATCGCTATTAACCTTTTTGGTGAAAACTGAAACAAAATTAATTTAGCACTTCTGCCATCTCCACATTTTCTGTTATTGTTCCACCCCCACCCCCATTGAGTAATGGGCCTACCCTGTCCTTGGTCTTCCTCTTGTTTCTAATGTATTTGTAGAATGTTTTTGTGTTACCCTGTACTGCCTCCCAGCCCTGAACCAATCCCTGCATCAGTTCTGCCTCCACATCAGTTCTTTCCAGCCCTCCCAGCCCCACATCTACCCATCCTTTCATCTTTTTTCCCTCCCAGCCCCCATCAGTTCAGCCCCCAGTCCCCCATCAGTTCTGCATCCAGACCCCACATCATTTCTGCTGACTAGTCCGCATATAACCCCCAACAATTTCCCCCACCCATCAGTTTGGCCGCCCCATCCCCACCTCTGCTCCTCCTGGGGTTCTTCACCCCTTCTCCACCTCCAAGGGGATGGAGGTGCTCCAGCAGAGTCCCATCCAGACTAGGTGGGCAGCTCCTAGGGTTCTGCAGCTCCCCAAACCATTTCAGGCTGGGTGTTACAACAGATGAGGTGGGAGGAGCAGAGGAGCTGTCCCATTGCTCACAGGAGAGGAGTGGGGAGGAGGAAGTGGAGCTGTCCAGTGCTGCTGGGCTCTTTCTGCTCCCCATTATCCTCTCCCCTCCTGTGAGAATGGCTTCAGGTTGCTGAGGGTAGAGGGAGAGTGCGCTGCTTGCTCCTGCAGCAGCTCTGATTGGCTGATCTTCCCCAGGAGGCAGGCAACTGGAGAAAAGAGCCAGTCAGTGGGTTTTCCCCCAGGCAGGCTGAAATTCACTAGAGAGCTAAAGCAACTCACATCATTGCAAGATTGGCTCCAGCCCCAGGTGAAATCCCATCACTCACAAAAAAATCAGTAGAATTGACAACATTGCATTAAATTATGAAAGTTATATAAAAGTACATGGTTTTAAAAAATAATTTGGATGTGTTTATTCAAGTTTAAATAAAGTTTTTAGTTAGTACTTGAGGTGTGGTGAATGTGGGCACCAGATGGTTTCATTGTGCTTCTGTGTTTTCATTCTGAATATTTTTATAGTTGAGAAAATATTTAACAGTCTTTTTTTATATTCCAGTTTTTGTGACTTAAATACAATCTTTGCAGTCCGTACATATGGCATAGTAGAAAGGTAATTGCTAGTAGCCACAACTAAACATAATTTATTATTATTTAATATTTATATAGGGATAAAAATATTGTTATCCTTTGGTGACACTCCCAGTCTTACAGATAGGTAATGAGATCTTAGAGACGATATCCAAATCCAATCCTTTGGCCTGATGGTAGGGTACAATTTCATTCCAGTTCTAACAGTATTCCCCATTTTAAGTATAGGCGATATCACTGGAACCAGTAATATTTCTAAACCAGAATGAACTTTTATAGTGTTCCCATTATACTCACTCACCTCTTTATAAAGTGTTTGATCCTGGTCCCACTAAAATCATAGAGTCTTGCCATTGACTTCTATAGAAAATCATTTGGATTTTGCTCTTGACTTCTACATCATCATGACCATAAAGAAGAGTAAAAGAGAAACTTAATCATTAATCAGCCATATTTTCATGAAGATGCATATCATTTTTAAGAGTTTTCAGAAGACATCATTCCAAATAGAGTTATGTCTTCTGTCAATATAAAGTCAAAGAGATTCTTGACTAAAGGGGAGAATTTGAAAATTTACCACATCTATTCTTAATCGAATCTCATTTGTATTTCAGTCCAAACATTGGGAAGGTTGCTGGCTTTTCAATCCTCATACTGTCCATTTTTGGGGGCATCCTTGTTATAAGCTACTTCAGGTATGTGAAGATTTATCGAGCACTCATTTATGTTGATCCACTCCCATCACATGACCAACAAGATCAAACAAGAAAGACAGCACATGAGTTGAAGAAGGACCAATAATTTATCTACCATACTGATGGCATTCTGTGTAAAGAAATTGTAAGAGTACATTGGCTTTTTAAATAATTTCAATGTTGTTGGATGGGTTAAGGGTTGTTTTCACAAACAGCTTTTCACCTTTCATATAAGACTAATATGACTCGTGTTTAGTTTCCAGTTCCTGTTTAGTTTTCAGCTGTACCATCGAGCTTAACATATCCCATTGGTTTCCTGTGTGTGTGTGTGTGTGTGTGTGTGTGTGTGTGTGTGTGTGTGTGTGTGTGTGTGTAGATGGAGGGCAGTTTATGGCCCCCTTAGTAGCCACCTCTCAAACCAAATTAAATTAAAATACATTTATGATCTTTAGGCTTGATTCAGCCCCAATTTATGCTGGCTTTCATCAGCATAACTAGCCTGCATGGCTTTTGGCAATTTGAAATCTGGGGGACAGCTGCGTCAGTACAAAACTTCCACTCTATCAAGGGCCTGTATGCAGCCACTGCAGTCCCTAAAGTGAGCAGCGCTGTCTAGGGCAAGGAGATATGCTGATTCAACATATTTTTTGCGTGGTGTATAGTGACTGGGCTCCTGTGAAACCCTAGTTGCACTTTAAAGCTGCCTTTCCCCATGAGTGGGTAACAATGCCTCCCCTTCACAAGTATGAATCAATGAATCCCCTGGTCCATAAGACAGTTAAGACCAGATTGTCAGCTGGTGAATGTTGGAGCAACTCCATTGACTTCAGTGTAGCTACACTAATTTATACTAGCTGATGATCTGGCCCTCAGATTCTAAGAATCACTTATACTTTGAATAGATCAGAGCCTTGTATAAAAAGTATGTTTCAAAGACTTGGTAGATAATGCTACTTCTAAAATATTCTGACAGCTATAATTCTCAATGTCTATTATAAATTTTATGGCAAATAGCAGTTACTCAGATCTGAAAACTTCTGTGATCACATCTTCAATTCAAATATATTATTGGTTGTAATGTATTGAATGTGAATCTAGGTAGCTGCAACTGCATGCTAAATGTTCTAGATTTCTGTTTACAAACTTGAAACAAATTTTGTAACCTTTTAGTGAACTCAGATGTTCAACAGACCCCATCACAGCTCCTTCAAGTAACTAGTATATTTTGTAAAGCTTCAAAAGAGAATCAAATCACATCAGCTACTGTAACTTAATACATTCAGACACAGCAAATTGAATATTTTTATTACTAACCTAACAGGTATTGCTTGAGCATTTGAAATAGAATTTACATTGTTTAAAGTTGCAATTGATTTTATATTCCTGAAGGAATTTTACTGGTATGATTTTATTGGTGCTTAATAAAAATGTTAATTTATACAATAAAAATGTAGAGTGGCCTAGTTTATCATAAGAGTTTATCATCTACTTTAATAGTTAATCTCGTAAAAAAGTTGAAAGACATGATATGGCAATTACAAACTATAAAAAACATTTTAATCAGTTTCCGTAGTTCCATTTGAGGACATGTTTCCACTGCTAGCCAAAATTTTCTAGTTGTCAAAGTAAGTTATTTTGAAAAGCTTATATTCTCAATGCAGTGGTTGTTTTAGTTGGTATAAGATGATTGGTACAATTAGAAATCCACACAATTTAATGAATAAAGATAGCTCATTGGTTGAGCCTATGGACAGGGTTACAATCACTTTATTTCATAAAAGATAACAGAATCACACTCTGCTGTGCATGAAAATCATAAAAGCTAATACAGTGGTGCAAAACTGGCTCAAAGAATTCATGAGCATTTGGCATGATTCACACCTCTGACATTTAAGTCGATTAGAAGTTTTGCATTGAGGCATACAAAAAATCATAAAGCCAATTTTGCTTGAAAATTTGCAGCTGTGAATTTTTGACCTGAAGTGAAAGCAGTTCATTCCTACTGAAAACATAAAAGTGATCATGTATGACCTTAAGATAGCATGGTGTAGTTAGTACATTGAATGCAGAGTGGTAGCCAGGAACTCCCAGGTTCTCTTTCTATCTCTGCCAGGGCCGGCTCCAGGCACCAAGCACCCAAGCTGGTGCTTGGGGCGGCACCTGGAGGGGGGCGGCGCGGCGCTCCGGCCGCCGGGGAGAGCGGGGCCACAGCCGGGCTCGCCGCACTCCCCCCGGCGCTCTGGCCTCCCTCCCCCCCGCGCCCTCCCCCCGGCCGCCGGGGGAGAGCGGCGAGCCCCTGTTGGGGCTCGCCGCCCTGCGCTCTGGCCGCCGGGGGGAGATCCGAGCCCCAGCCGGGGCTCGCCGCCCTGCCCCCGGCGCTCTGGCCGCCGGGGGAGGGGGAAGAGAGCCGAGCCCCCGCCAGGGCTCGCCACCCTCCTCCCAGGGCTCCGGCCGCCCTCCCCCCCGGCGCCCTCCCCCCGGCCGCTGGGGGGAGAGCGGAGCCCCCGCCGGGGCTCGCCCCCCTCCCCCCGGGGCTCCGGCCGCCGGCAAAAAAGCCAGAGCCGGCCCTGATCTCTGCCAGTGACTAGCTTTAATAACACTTTGCACTTGCATAGCTCTTTACATTCATTATTTAGGCAGACTTCACAACACCCCTATGTGGAAGATATATATCACTATTTCCATTTTTGAGATGGGGAAACTCATGCTTAGAGACCCGCTTAAAGACCCATAGCAAATTAGTACCAGAGCCAGCTTCAGAACTTCCGACTCGCAGACTCTGCCTAACTCAGAAGCTCACAATGCTTCTCTCTTCCCCTGCCATCAAGTCACTTAATTTTTCTGTCTCTGTTTACTTATTACTAAAATAGGAATAATAACACCTAGTATGAGAGGATTGAAGGGAACTTTTTTTTAGCATTCTACAGTTTGCTAGATACATCTCATTTAGCATAGTTTGCACCTAGACTATACATGCTTCCGACAATGCCACTTCATTCCATTTGTAGACTTCAGATCTTTAGCAGATTAAACTGCAGATCTAGTTATGTTTCCAGAACTGGTTGATTTGGTCTTGATAGCCCTGGGATGTACTGCTAGTAGAAGGTATTTCTTACCACATGGTTCTAATTTCTTAGTATTATGAAACAGGTAAGAGAGAGCCCTCCTCAAAGTGCTGCTCATAGACTCATAGACTTTAAGGTCAGAAGGGACCAATATGGTCATCTAGTCTGACCCCCCGCATGATGCAGGCCACAAAAGCTGACCCCCCCACTTTCCCTTAGCTCTGCTGTTGAAGTCTCCAGATCGTGATCTAAAGACTTCAAGACGCAGAGAATCTTCCAGCTTGCGACCCCTGCCCTATGCTGCGGAGGAAGGCGAAAAACCTCCAGGGCCACTGCCAATCTACCCTGGAGGAAAATTCCTTCCCGACCCCAAATATGGCGATCAGCAGAACCCCGAGCATACAGGCAAGATTCTCTAGCCAGACCCTCATTTTACCAGCGATGGCCGTTATTGCCTAATTGATTAGAATCACGTAATCCCATCAAACCATTCCCTCCATAAACTTATCTAGCCTAATCTTGAAGCCAGAGAGGTCTTTCGCCCCCACCGTTTCCCTCGGAAGGCTGTTCCAAAATTTCACCCCTCTGACGGTTAGAAACCTTCGTCTAATTTCAAGCCTAAACTTCCCCACGGCCAGTTTATATCCATTCGTTCTCGTGTCCACATTAGCACTGAGCTGAAATAATTCCTCCCCCTCCCTGGTATTTATCCCTTTGATATATTTAAAGAGAGCAATCATATCCCCCCTCAGCCTTCTTTTGGTTAGGCTAAACAAACCAAGCTCCTCGAGTCTCCTTTCATAGGAAAGGTTTTCCATTCCTCGGATCATCCTAGTTGCCCTTCTCTGTACCCGTTCCAGTTTCAGTTCATCCCTTTTAAACATAGGAGACCAGAACTGCACACAGTACTCCAAGTGAGGTCTCACCAGCGCCTTGTATAACGGAAGCAGCACCTCCCTGTCCCTACTAGAAATACCTCGCCTTATGCATCCCAAGATCGCATTAGCTTTTTTCACAGCCACGTCGCATTGCCGACTCATAGTCATCCTGCGATCAACCAGGAGTCCGAGGTCCTTCTCCTCCTCAGTCACTTCTAACCTATGCGTCCCTAGCTTATAACTGAAATTCATATTAGTCATCCCTAAATGCATCACCTTACACTTCTCACTATTAAATCTCATCCTATTACTAATACTCCAATTTACAAGGTCATCCAAGTCTCCCTGCAGAATATCCCGATCCTTCTCCGAGTTGGCAATGCCTCCCAACTTTGTGTCATCCGCAAACTTTATCAGCCCACTCCTACATTTGGTTCCGAGGTCAGTAACGAATAGATTAAATAAAATCGGACCCAGAACTGAACCTTGAGGAACCCCACTGGTGACCTCCCTCCAATCTGACAGTTCACCTTTCAGTACTACCCGCTGCAGTCTCCCCTTTAACCAGTTCCTTATCCACCTCTGGATTTTCCTATCGATCCCCATCTTATCCAATTTAACCAATAATTCCTCATGCGGAACCGTATCAAACGCTTTACTAAAATCGAGGTATATTAGATCCACCGCATTTCCTTTATCTAGAAGGTCTGTTACTTTCTCAAAGAAGGAGATCAGGTTGGTTTGGCACGACCTGCCTTTCGTAAACCCATGTTGTAATTTGTCCCAATTGCCATTCACCTCAAGGTCCTTAACTACTTTCTCCTTCAAAATTTTTTCCAAGACCTTACATACTACAGAAGTTAAACTAACAGGCCTGTAGTTACCCGGGTCACTTTTTTTCCCCTTCTTGAAAATAGGAACCACATTAGCTATTCTCCAGTCCAACGGTACCACCCCCGAGTTTACAGATTCATTAAAAATTGTCGCCAAGGGGCTCGCAATTTCTCGCGCCAGTTCCTTCAGTATTCTAGGATGAAGATCATCCGGTCCGCCCGATTTAGTCCCGTTTAGCTGGTCAAGTTTGGCTTCCACCTCTGATACTGTAATGTCTATCCCCCCTCCTCTATTCCCCTCTGTCCTACTCCCTCTATTCCTAAACCCTTCATTAGCCTTATTAAAGACCGAAGCAAAATATTCATTTAGATATTGTGCCATGCCTAGATTATTCTTAATTTCCACTCCATCCACATTCTTCAGCGGTCCCACTTCCTCTTTCTTTGTTTTCTTCCTATTTATATGGCTATAAAACCTCTTACTATTGGATTTAATTCCCCTCGCAAGGTCCAACTCTACACGGCTTTTGGCCTTTCTCACCGCATCCCTACATGCTCTAAACTCACTAAGGTAGGTTTCCTTGCTGATCCCTCCCTTCTTCCATTCTCTGTACGCTTTCTGTTTTTTCTTAATCGCCCCTTTGAGACTCCCGCTCATCCAGCTAGGTCTAAATCTCCTGCCCACTAATCGTTTTCCCTTTCTCGGGATACAGGCCTCAGACATCTCATGCAACTTCTGCTTGAAATAATCCCAGGCGTCATCTGCCTTTAGATCCCTAAGTATGTTAGCCCAATCCACTTCCCTAAGTAGTTGCCTTAATTTATTAAAGTTGGCCTTTTTGAAATTGTAAACCTTAGTTACAGTATCATTTCTGTTAATCCTTCCATTAAGTTTAAACCGAATTAGCTCATGGTCACTCGAGCCAAGGTTGTCCCCTACAACCATTTCTTCAACGAGGTCCTCACTACTCACCAGCACTAAATCTAAAATGGCATCCCCCCTCGTTGGTTCACTTACTACTTGATGAAGGAATTCATCTGCTAGCACGTCTAAGAACATCTGAGCCCTATTATTGTTACTAGCATTTGTTACCCAATCTATATCTGGGAAGTTAAAATCCCCCATGATGACACAGTTCTTATCAGTTTTTACTTCCCTAAAAACATTAAGTAGTTCTTTGTCCGCCTCCAGGCTAGATCCCGGCGGTCTATAGCACACCCCAAGCACTATCTCGGGGGAGGCTCTAGTAGTTCTTTTATGCAGTGTAATTATTGCCCATACAGACTCTGTCTTATCCATCCCATCACTTATTATTTCTTTACATTTTATCTCATTATTGACATATAATGCCACTCCCCCACCTTTACCTTTTTTCCGGTCATTCCTAAACAGCACATACCCTTCCATACCTGTACTCCAGTCATGATTACCGTTCCACCACGTTTCGGTTATTCCTACGATATCAGGTTTCATTTCTTGGACCAGGAGCTCCAATTCCTCCATTTTGTTACCTAGGCTTCTCGCATTGGTGTATAATCATCTTACCGTATGCTGTCTATCCTTTCTCCCATTAGTTATGCAATTTGGAACGGACCCCATGCTGTCCATCCGCCCCCTCTTTCTTATGTCCAATTCCCTACCCCCACCTATGTCTGTGCTTATCTCCTCACACTCCTTTTCAGTGTTGGAATCTGGCGTGGAGATTAACTGAACATCTCCCAACCGTCTCCCCCAAGTTCCTAGTTTAAAGCCCTTTTGATGAGATGAGCCAGCCTCCCTCCCAGAAGTCTATTCCCTTCCCTACTCAGGTGAAGTCCATCCCGCGAGAACAGCTGTCTGTCCCCGAAAGCCTCCCAGTGGCCATACATCCCAAAGCCCTCCTTATAGCACCACTCCCTTAGCCAGCTATTTATCCTCATAATTCTGTCAGCCCTTTGCTGTCCTTCTCTTGGAACAGGCAGAATCCCACTAAAGATAATCTGAGCCTCCACTTCCTTAAGCGTCTTCCCCAGCCTGGCATAATCTCCCTTAATTCTCTCTAGCGAGAACCTAGCCATGTCATTTGTTCCTACGTGAAGGATGATCAAAGGGTTCTTACCTGCTCCTTTTAGGATCCTTTTCAACCGCAGGTCCACATCCCTTATCTTAGCGCCCGGCAGACAGCACACCCTTCTGTTTTCAGGGTCTGCTCTGGTCACAGGCCTGTCCAACCTCCTCAGCAAGGAGTCTCCAATCACATAAACCTGCCTTTGCCTGGTGACAGTACTCTGTACAAATCTATCCCCTGTCCCCTGTAGTCGTACCTCTTGTGTCTCTCTATTTTCCCTTATAGTCCCCCTAGTGCCATCCTCTATCCTACTGGGGCCCGGTATAGGTGCTGTCTCCATCAACTCCTGCCCTCTCTCTATCGGACTAGCCGCTCTTCTCTTCTTCCTCTGCCTCCCACCATCAGTTACCACCTGCTGCCTCTCTTCCTCGTTATCCAAACACTCAAACCTGTTCCTGAGTTCTATTCCCCCCTCACTAGCCCTCCTTTTCCTTGGCCTGCTCCTCACAGTCACATGCTTCCACTGATCTTGCTCTGCCCCTGACCTTCCCCCCTCACAGACCATAGCCTGTGCCTCCACCTGCACCCCTGAGCATTCCCCTTCTGCCACACCCAGCTTCTGCTCCATTAGCTGCTCGAATCCCCTTCTAAACTCCACCATAGTATCTACCTGCATCTGGAGCCCTCTAATCTTTTCCTCTAGCAGGTCTATTAGGCGGCATTTCATGCACACATACCTTTGTTCAGGCTCCCCGGCGAGGACCATGTACATACCACAGCTGCTGCATGCAATCATCTGCATAGTGTCCCCCGCTGCTTGGCTTATGGCTGCTATGGTCTCTGCCTGCTGCTTCTGGGAACACAACGCACACGCCCCACCGACCCCTCCTACCTCCCCTTCCACCTCCCCCTGTAAACTCCCACTTAAACTCCCCTGTTAGCAGCCCTGTTTGCCGGCTCCTGTGTGCCGCTGCTTGGCTGGGAGGCCTCTTTTATAGGCCCCCTAATCA
>NW_020664436.1:14383222-14454386 GCF_002925995.2 Terrapene triunguis | reverse complement strand
TCTGGGCTCAGCAGCCCTCCCAGCACACTGCCCCTACTGGGCTCTACGCATACAAGCACTTCTCCTCCAATGAGACTCACTCCCACTTAAACTCCCCTGTTAGCAGCCCTGTTTGCCGGCTCCTGGGTGCCGCTGCTCAGAGATATGATGATATATATGCTAGGATCTTCAGTATTTCTTGAGGAAACAAGGAGCCACAGAAGTTCTGAGTGAGTTCTCTGATTGATTATTCTAAAGTTTTGCTGAATCTAATCCAATCCTTCTCATGGTTAAAGGAATGAGAATGAGCTGATGTAAGCAGAATTCATCACCATTTCTACAGTCCAGAAAATACACAGCTTTCCTCATAACATGACTGCCTTTTGGATAATTCATTACAGTTTCCTCTGCAGAGAACTGATTCTTTTCCCCAGCCTTTCTTTTTGACCTAACTAGCAGTACTTCTCTGGTCACCATGTTTGGTGGCTAGTCTGATTTTCCTTGATTGTAACTAAAATACCAAATCAAACCTTTGGTTTGTCTAAGTCTCCAGTGCAGTCCAGAGCTGACTACTATCAACTCAATTCCATACATGCCTGGAGTTTCAAATTCTTGTAGTCATGGGACTCCAATTCTCACTACCTCAGTGTATGGTTAGTAGTTGGCCGTGTAGTTATGGTATGGGGACTGCTTTTGGCAGAAATGTTGCTGCCATGGACCCATCTCTGATTTTGTTAACCCCCAAGAGTGGGAATTGATTACAACTAGTATTTTTGGATAAACTGAAATTATTTACCTCAGATTCTTCTTTTTTAAACAATAAATTGTAATAGATTGATACTCTCCCACCTGTCTTCCAAAGCTGGAGCTGCTTTTAGCATTAATGACCTTGGCCTTTTGCCCAAAAGGATATACAGGTCTGTCGCATCTTACGCGCATTTAACATGCGCGATTTCAGCTTTACGCAGTCGGAAAAAAAGATAAAAATAACAATTTAAATACTGTACCTGTAGTGCAGGCGATTCCGCCCGCCATTCAACTCGATGTAATTTTGACTATACGCGGTTTTCGCTTTACGCAGTCACCATGGAACGGAATCCCCGCGTAAGATGAGACTTGCCTGTAATCTAATAGAGTTTCTAGAGCATGTATTACCAAATTGTCTAGGTGCCATTTACTGGGAGTTAGGCACTGAGTCCCAGGTCCACAAAGGAACTTAGCTATTGTGATGCTGAGCATCGCAGAGCCTAATTTTAAGGTACCTAGAACAACACAGCAATGCACAAAGCCTGAGTTAGGACCTACACAATGAATGGAGAGAGACAGGCACCTTTGACTGAGAATCACAAAGCCAGCATGCTAGGAGGGGAGCCACCTAAGCTAGCCAATGGGAGAGACTGACCAGAGGAGTGTGTCCTAAGCCCAGCCCTCTCTTGGAGATAGGTGCCTAGCTCTGCTTGCGATCCACAAACGCGGAGAGATACGTATTTGACCACCTAAGTCAGGTGAAAGGCCTGAAACAAAACAGGAAGACCTCCCTTATAACCATCAGCCTAGTGGATAGGGTGCTCATCCAGGATGAGAAGGAGAAGGGATTTGAACAGAGATTAACCACCTCGCAGGTGAGTACGTACTCCAACTACTAGGCTATGGAATATACTGATGCAGGGCTGAGGGGTCTCCCTCCGTCTCTCCTATTGAAGTTGTTCTACTTTAATTAAATATTAACTGGGGCTGTGACAGATTTAGAATGACTCTATAGCAATGGTCCCCAAACTTTACCTTGCCCCCCCCCTTATGCCTCGCCCTCGAGAGCTAGGAGTGGGGCCGCAGCTCCAGGAGGAGGGGATGCAGACAGGGGTAAGGGGGCCGAGGCTGGGGCCACAGCTGGGGGCAGGGGTGGGAGTGGACCCTCAGCCAGGGGCCGAGGCCTGCAGCTGGGAGCAAGGCTGGGGCCAGAAGCGGAGCTGGGCAGCACTCCCTCCCCGCCCCCTGTGGGGCTGGTCCAGGCCCCCGCCGCAGCCCCCCAAATGTTACTATGCTCCCATCTACGGGGCACACCCCACAGATTGAAGACCTCTGCTCTATAACATAGTGGTTAGGGCACTCCCCTGAGAGGTGGTTGAGCCCTTGTCAAATCCCTTCTTCCCCTCAGTAGGAGTGGGATTTGAACCGGGGGTGGGGGGAGTGTCTCCCACATCCTGGCTGAGTACACTAGGCTGAGTACACATATAGGAGGCCTCCCCGGTGTTTTGTGTGAACTAGCCTGAAAGGCCCAATCCAGTAGGCAGCTTCTGACCATGCCTAGTGGATTGGACCTCTGCAAATGATTTAGGTGGCCGAATGCCTATCTTTACCAGTTTGTAAATCACTCTGGAGTTTAGGCAGAAGATAGGCATCCACAGGGCCGGCTCCAGGCACCAGCTTAACAAGCAGGTGCTTGGGGCGGCCAAGGGAGAGGGGCGGCACCTGCGGCAATTCGGGGGCGGCAGGTCCCTCACTCCCTCTAGGAGCGAAGGACCTGCCGCTGAACTGCCGCCGCCGATCGCGGCTTTTTTTTTTCCTTTTCCAATTGCCGCCGCCGAGATTGCGATCGCGGCTTTTTTTTTTTTTTTTTTTTTTTTTGGGCGGCAGAAATGCTGGAGCCGGCCCTGGGCATCCAGACACCTAATGTGGGGAAGTGCTCATGCTCAAGCAGGTGATAGGCACCTGGGAGCCTAGAGGGAGGCGGCAGCGTTCATGCCCAGAGGCAAAAACTGAAGTGCCGAGTGAAGTTAGGTAGCAGCGGAGCAGGAGGTTTTTTTAATTGCAGTGGTGCCCCAAAATGGGACTTATGAGAGTAAGTACCTTTGTGGATTGCACCAGCGTACATTCAGCAGGGTTGAAATGTACAATTTACTAGAGTTGAGAATAACAGTTCTGAAAACTCATTAGTCTAAGATGTTTCTGCTGAGTTCCAGCAGATGGCATAGTAGAGTCACTGCAGCACTTGGTATTTCTCCCCTGCAGGTAGTGTGCACTGTTAATGAAAGACGGCACCTTAATAGGATGGAGATGGGAAACTGTGTCCCCTGAGTTTTCAGCCTTTGGCTTTGGCCCTTGTAGTTTATCATCAAGGCCTGTTCATGTGATCCTCAACATCCCCTAATCACTCCCCCAACCCCGACCTAGAAAAGTGTTTGATAGTTGCCAGTTCATTTACTGCAACATTTACTGCCACGAACTGCAACCTGTGAACCAAAGGAGTTACGCAGTGTCTAACTGCCTTGATCCTGAACATAGAGTGCATAAGATTACAGTTCCTTCATGAAACATATCATAACTGCCAACAGTCCTGATCTAGCCCAAATTTGTCCTTGGTTTGATAAACCTGTCCCAGGTGTTCAAAGTCCCAGTTAGTGTTTTGGGCACTAAAGCCTAAGAGGTTTTCTGCAGCAATCCTGGCCTGGCCTCCTATGACCAGAGGCCACTGTGCAAAGTTTTAGGATAAAATAAATTCTCTCCCATCTATCTCAGCTGTTCCTCTGTGCTTCCGCTGGTATCTGTGGGCCGAGTACTTAGATGGACTCAGAGACAGGCAGGAGAGCCTGGAGTGGAGTGCTCAGCAGTTGCTATGTGCATGAGAGATTTGAGCCTGGAAAGGAGCACTAAGCAGACGCTCTGTTGAGGGAGGAGAAAAGCATGGAAGGGAAATAATCAACGGTGGAGAGACAAAGGAGATGCCCTTTGTCAGATTAGTGGCAGGAAGAGAAAAGGGTCTTTGTCTGTTCTCCCCTGCAAAGCCTCGTGCCTATGTGACTTTATATATTCTCTTCCCTTACCTCATAGTCACCTCTGAAGGGAAGATCTCTGCTATTCTAACTGTCCTGCAACCTATCTGCTGTTAGTATTTGTGTATGGGGAAGAAAAGGTTTTTGCTACTCTATTCTTGCCCCGGCCTCTGTTTTATAGAGCCTCCTCTCTTGTGAATAGTTCCAGTACCTGCCTCTGGTTTTTGTTCCTAGTTTCCCCAAGCAGCAATAACATTGTCAACAATCATGTGAGTTTTACAGCTGCTCATTGGAGTAACAACAGTGCAATTAACCATTTTTGTTTATTGCATTCTGCTCCTGCTTGGCAAAGCTATGAGCTGCAACAGAGGCCCTGAAGATGTTTGCACCCTTAGAAAGATAGTGCTGCATCCATTTATACTCATTTCACGTTTAGGTTAACAGCAGAACCCTAGGGATTAAAACTTAAATTTTATTTTTATAATGAATGTTATGAAAATTATGCAGAAAGTGATGGGTTAACCTCTTCCCCTCCATTCTCTAGAGAAAGCAAGTGGATTCTTCCTGCCTCATATATTGATGTGGAGAAGTGCCCCATGGGTATATTCCACAGATGAGTTGAAAGCATATCTCGCTACATTTGAAAATTGAAAAGCTTGAGGGTTGTTTTTATTTTGATGTGCCACATTTCACCTCTTCCAAAATTTGCTGTCACAAAACACAGGACAATTTTTCCAGCAGTGGAGTTTAAGGAACAAATGTTAATCAAAAATGTCAACATATTTGTGTGTTTGTAGGTAATTGGGATGTGGGCAAGGCACCAATACTGCACACCCTTCCTCATGGGTGCAGGGATCTGCCTGTGCAAAGCAGCTTTAAAGATTGGAGCTTCAGTGCTTAGTTTACAAGCTATATCAATGAATTTTTAACATAGTTTTAAAGTATTGAAAACACGAACCAGTATTTCTAATAGCAAGTTGGATAGTTTATTGTGCAGGGTAGTCAGGACAGTACCTAGGGATTATGAGTCAAGAATGCACAGAAAATTTTATTTTGTAAATGTATTAGGGGAGGAATGACGTGTATATAGCTGTATTTGGCACTGCCCCACAGAACTTACAATAAAACTTTGGCTAGCAGCCCCTGCTCACTGCAGCTCAGGTACCCTGCCCCCGAGGCTTCACAGCCTGCGAACTGAAACACGGGTGTTCCCGTGGCCTCACTCCTCAGCTTTCACAGCTACGCCGTTTGCGTTTCGTGCTGTGACCACCCCGGGCCGAGGCCGGGGCGGGGTTCGAACCCCAGCGGGGCCCAGGCGCGCACGCTCGCTGCGCTGAGCGCTGGGAGCTGTAGTCTCCCCGCCGCGCTGCATGCCGGGCCTTGGCCTCTAGGCTCAGTTGAGGCTGAGGGCGGGCTCGAGCGGCTCCATTTTGTCCCCACTGGAGGGGCGGATCCCCGCGCTGCCCTGCCCCGGCCCCTGCCTGCCTAAGAAGCCGGGGTGGGGCCCGAGCGGAAGGCGGTGCCGTAGCTGAGCCCCGCCCCGGCCGCAGCCCCGAGTCCCGGCTTCTCCCCTCTGCCTGCCGTGGGGCGAGCGTCTCTCCCGGGGGCGAGGCCCCGTCTCCCCGCGGCAGCGGCTCCATGGTGCCTGCAGCAACAGGCAGGACGCGGAGGAGGCGCCCCCCGGGGGTCCCGCCCGCCCAAGCTCCGGGCGCCCCGCGGCCGCCGGCCTGACAGGCCCCAGCGCGGGGCGCGGCGGCGGGAGGATGGCGAACCAGCTGGTGATCCTCAACGTGTACGACATGGTGAGTGCGGTGCGGGCCGGCCGCGCCGTGCCCCGGGCGGCTCCCCCAGCCGCGGGGTCCCGCTGCTCGTGTCCACGGGACTCGGCTTCCAGCAAGCGCAGCGGGGCTGGAGCAGCGCCGCTCTGCGGTCGGGTCCCCACGTTAGCCCGGCCGGGCGGAGGTTGCGTCCCCGCCAGCAGGGCGCTGTGAAACGCCGGCAGGAGCGCCACTTCGGCCGGGTTGCGCTGGTGTGTTGGGGGCTTAACTGTGCGAGGAAGGAGGCGCTCGCCGGGGCATCAACAGGTGGGAGAGAGTCGGGCGGGGGGCGATAGGCTTCGCTGTTGGCTGAACGCAGGAGCCTTAGGAGAGAGGACACCATCTGTTAGCAGTAACAAGGGCGACTTGTGGTCATATCTGACGTAAAACTTTGCCCTTCCAGTGATGTATTGAAGAACGTAGTATTAATTTGGGATTTAGACTCCTCTTGACTTACCAAAAGAACAAACGAGGGGAAATGGTTAAAATGAAAAGGGTGGGGGGAAGAAACAAAAATGATCAAAGAAGGAAATTGAAAAGTAGGAATGGCTTCAGAGCAAAGCAAACAAATCTGCACTCGTATAATTATGTGGCTTTGAAACCTGATGAAATGATGAGGCTCTAATGAATTTAGTTCTGGATGGGGTGAGAGAGAACTTTTGACTAAAAACATCAGACTAGCTCCACATGATGAGGGAGAGTGGAAGCTTTCTGAGGGCTTGTCCATACTACCGCGCGGGGTCGATCTAAGATACACAACTTCAGCTACATGAATAGTGTAGCTGAAGTTGACATACTTAGATCTACATACCGTGGTGTCTTCACTGCGGTAAGTCGACAGCTGATGCTCTCCTGTCAATTCCGCTTGCGCTCCTTGTTCTGGTGGAGTACTGGAGTCGACGGGAGAGCGCTCAGCGGTCGATTTATCGTGTCTATACGGGACCGCCGCTGGATCGATCGCTGCCTGTCGATCCAGCAGGTAGTGTAGATAAGCCCTTAGAGTGAAAGCTGAGCTTTCAGTTAGTTGAAAGCTTGAATCAAGTTTAAATTCCTTTATATAGGGCTCTAACCAGAAGAAAACCACAGTTTTGTTGCTGCTGATCCACAGAAAGTAGTCTTGATATTTGGGAAAACAACAAACATCTGAATGAACAACAGCATCTGAAGAATTGGTTTTTTACCCACGAAAGCTTATGCCCAAATAAATCTGTTAGTCTTTAAGGTGTCTCATTGTTTTTGTGGATACAGACAAACATGGCTACCCCTCTGATACTTGATATTTGGGGGCATTCTTAGTACGCTGGATGTTCTTGTTTTGTTTGACCCAGGAGAATAGGCCTGTCTTTCTCAAATAAAGACTGGCCTGGTAAAGAGTCAGTTGCCAGATCTTCTGAGCTATGCATTTGGGATCATTGGACTAGATAAGGCTTAATGTTCTAACTTTTAGGATGACTTAAACCTCTGAAGCTGTCTCACTTTGGTTTGTCCTTTTGCCCTGCATCTCTTTTGAGTTCTTTATTTAGAGAGAGGATTATTATTCTGTGAAGTTTCTTTTCTCTTCATGTTTTACTGGAAGATACTCCGATGCTATGGAATCAAGTGGTATAAGAACCTATATAGAATAGGAGACGTGGATAAGTAATATGAGAAAACAATGTGTGTTTTATCTGGGTTTAAGGCAGTTTCCAGCTAGAAATGAGAACCAGCACCAGCCAGCTTGCCACAGACTACAGCTTGAGAATCTCTGCATTATCCTATAATCTTTTATAGTGGAGTAGCAGGCGTAGTTAAATAAAACTAGCTGGAAAATATATTTTGGATAGGCTTTTCCCTAACCCTAATTGCTGTATTGGTTTAAAGTGCACTTGTGGATTGTTTGATGCTCTAAAGTTGAAGGGTCCCGATTGGGTTTTATTATTATTTGGCTGGATAGTCATTTTAAAAAAAAAATGTAGTACCACTGGCAAAGCGGAAATGCAGTGTTGCTGTGAGAGGGGACAGGTTCAAATACTAGTATACAGTGGGGAACCATCCTACACTTGTAAAGGTAAGGAACAAATTATGTTATGGGGTTGATCTTTGTTGCCAATTTCTTTAGTGCCACTACTTGTCACAGGAACAGATTTGCTTGACAACCACAGGATTCATGCTTGCTTTCATCTGTACCTCCAGTGGGTGAAGAAATAGCAGGCCTTGCTTGTACCTTGCATTTTGTTCTTTGAGTTCAGGAGCAAGGAAAAGACTTCTAGACACCTACATTGTGAATCCTCCTATGATCCAATGTAGAGACTAATTTGACTAAAATACACCAAGCTCTTGATTTCTCTGGAAGGGTTTTAAGCAGAATTGAAGATGCTTCATTTTCTTCCATGATGAGTCACTGTGTTAGAGGTAAAGGTTGATTCGGTGTGAGTGGACATTTTGTGAAATATGTTCATTCCTAACAAAAGAGAACCACACAGACGTTTTATGGTTGGATTCCATGCTACTAGATTTGAAGAGGCCATTCTGTCATACACTAGCAAGCTTCTTAATTGCAATTCACCACTGTGGGGGAAGACTAGGCTTTAACTCAGCCAGTTTAGCATACATTAAGGGCAGTGAACCTTGTCTACACTGGACTTTTGAAACTTGTTGGCTAGAGTATGTGAACATCGCTCTCTTAAATCCTAGTCTAGACAAAACCATAAGGAGAAGCTCTCAGTAGCACTGAAGGGGTCCCCTGCCCAGTGTTAACACCTGTGCAGCGCAAAGGAGATTAGGTCCCAATTTTTCAAGGATCTTGCAGTCTAAAAAAGACACAACATACTTAGTCACTGCACAGCTGTGCAATACTTCCACCTTACGATCAGGCAGTCAAGTATCTCTCTCTTTAAGGTCATACTTTTTTGAGTAATCTGTTTCATATGCTTATAACTTTCAACTTTGTAACAGAAGACCTAATTTTTTCTGCATATCTTTTATGTGCAAAACTATTCAAAAGTTCAGAGTATCCCCTGAAACCCTTTTTTTAAAAAAAGTTCAGTAACTGGCTACCGACAGAGTAAACTGTCTAACACCTGAAAGCATGTGTGTAGAAATAAACATCATCTCAAAACACACTCCTATACATGAGACTGCTAGAAAAGTGCACACGTGCTTCCAACAATCCCTTCATCCTGTTTTATGGTAGCCCTCTGGTATTTATTGAACTCATGCATCACCTGTGCCTTTCCTTCTCATTTGGTGTAGGCGTGTATCTCCTGGGAATGGGTCATTAAATCTCTCCCTTGGTGTAGGCAAGGGGAACTTGCTCAGTTCCTTTAGAAGCCAGACTGGATAACGATGACCAGACGTAGGCTATGTCTCTATACTATGAGCTAGGGGTGTGATTTTTTTTCCCCTCCTTGTGTAAGCATACTGGTGCTAGCTCTCATGAAAGTATAAATACAAGTGTACCCTTGGTAGCATGGGTAGCAGCAGCAGAGGCATGGCTGAACCATACCAAGTACATAACCTCTGGTTTCAGGCTTCTTTTTTATGGTGTGTTTTAGGGGAGTTGACTTCAATTCAGTCAAGATCTGCCTTCCTAGCTTCTTGAATGGAGAATGTTCCTTAGAGATCTGTAAAGTATTATAAGTATACTTTCTTAAGCCTAGTTCACTAAGGGACATCTGAATCCCTCTTAAACATATTTGGAAGTTTCAAATTAAAGCCTCCATATTTGGTAGTCTAATGATTGTATCTAGAAAGACTAGCAAGATTAAGGCTAAGCACATTCATTTAGGGTAACAGGTGAAGGAAGAGCCTTCCATTGAGCTGTATAAAATAGCTATCTTGTGATTCCTCTGGTCATCCAGCAAATGCTGCTAATTGAATAACAGAAAATGCTGTTTGGTGCTATGGTTTCTGGATATCCCTTGGAGGCTTGTAAGGTCTTATTTGGGAAGGTGCCTTAAGGAAATTCCAAGAACCAGAGGCCATCAGTTCTTCTGGCGGATGTAGAAGAGGAATCAACCTCATAGTCTGCATTGGTGTAATTAAGAGCCACATTTTCAGCCTGGCCTTGATTGCATCTGCAAAAATGGAGGCCCAGTTATCATGCAAAGAAATTGAGACCAGTATCTGAAAGTCTGGCATAACGAACACAAAATATCAGGTACTTTAAATTCTCCTTTTAAATGTGTCTCAATGGTGTTATATGATGCTCTGTGCAATTATGAATTCTTTCACCCTTATATGGAGCACAGTTAAAGATACTTAACTTGTTCAAGGTTAACTCACTTAGAGTGAAAAAAATAGCTTTTATTCTGAATATGTTACTGACATCACTTTATGTCCTATCCCATGGTGGTATAACTATTGTCCCAACAATATTACAGCTGTCTCCATCAGCAGCACTTCAGTAACACAGCCAGAGGTTAGGAGTCTATTACAGGAGTGGGTAGGTGAGGTTCTGTGGCCTACAATGTGCAGGAGGTCAGAGTAGATGATCATGATGGTCCCTTCTGACCTTAGAGTCTGAGTTTTCCTTCATTCATGGGGTGAATTCTTCATACTGCCGCTGTTCATCCCTCACAGTTCATTTCTATAATTAGGCACTATCAGTTATCTGGTCAGAGCTTGGTTTCTCCTGTGGTTCCTAGTACAAAGCCCCTCATTCTTTTGTCACAAGTTGGTATTCCCATAGCATCTTTTGGGGGTAAGGGAGACTGGATTTATGCCCCCCTCCTCAGTTTCTTCTCAAAATGAGATGAGGCACATGCACTTCATCAGTTATCCCATTTTCCTAATTCTCCTTTATACACTTGTTGCCCTCCTAGCTACCACAGAACCTTTTGGCCCAATATTCCTTTCCTTGATAAAGGAACGTCACACAGAAAATTACTTTCCTGCTATTTTTAAGCTAGTCTTATCTAAGTTGGGGAATGTTTCACTCTTACAGGTGCATATACATTCACTAAGACATTCATGAAATATATATAGAATCTTCTCAAACCAGTGCTAGCCCAATATGCCTCAGCAGCTAAGTATTTCAGTGACCAGTGTTTTCCATTGTGCAATACAGAATAGCAAACAATATTGTGGGTCCATTAGTGGAATAAGTATCCGATCCTTAGGACTAGTTGACTTTTGCTGTAATCTTGTATCAGCATTTGCTGTGCAGGATGGACTGTTTGACTAGTATTTGCTGGATTAATTCTTGGACTAGTACCAAAAGACAGTGATACACAGCGGGGCAAATATACCTTTTTAAATTAGGTACTTCCTTGACTTAGCAGGTTGCAAGATACTATATCATAATATTTACCCATCCTTTGGATTAACTTGTCCCCCTCTTCTCCGCCCCCCCCCCCTCCACTTCAATTCCAGCGTGATCTTAGTAGTTACCTCAAATCACTAGAGCTAGGCTTTGGAACATGTTTTCCGAAAGCTTGTAATTCCAGCTTTCAAATGGTATCAAGCATTAATCTCCAATTCTAGTGCTGCTAAATTCCATGTCAGTGAAGTGGAGGAAAAAGCAAGATAGTAATTGGAATGACGGGTAATTTTTAGATCTAAATGTCAAACTTGCTAAGCCTCAGAACTTTTTATAGGACAAGTACAAATGTTTTTTTCCATTTACTGGTCCTGACCTAGTGAACAAAGAGAATTTTATCCTTGCACCCAAACACATTTTTCTTCTGTCCAAGATGCTGGGCTCCCTGGAGTTTAAAAGATGCCTCTCCTGTTGAGACTCCATCCCTGTCAGTAACAGGCATTCCTAGTGCAAATGTTGTTTGGGAAACCTTTCTGTAATGGGGCGGCTTCATCACACCAGCGCGCCTTCACTAGGGGTGTCTTGCCCACTGTTTTACTCTCGGTCTCCACTGTCCGCATAGTCAGACCCACGTCACTCCCGGACCGCAGCATCCGTTTCTGGACACTGCCCTCTGGCTGTGACCACTCTGCTGGGTCTTCCTCTCCCCCTTCCCGTGGACCGGCAGTTTCCGGTTCTATCACTTGCCTCAGTGGCTCACTGCAGTCGTCAGTCTAGCCCCTTCCTCCAAGGGCAAACTGCAGTCTGGCTTAGCCACTCTCATCACTGGCAAGTTGGGGAGGGGGAGTCCAGGCCTGCCCGCTACTCTGGGCCCCAACCCAGGGACCCTCTAGCGGCAGCCACTTACTGCCCTCCTCCAACTCTCCTCTACTGCCTACTTCCCTGGGCCACTTCCCCGTAGCTTCAGCGCCTTCTCTGCCCCTTTGTGTCAGGGCCCTAGTCTGGCAGTCGTCAGCCTAGAGCTCTCCCAACCTCCGCTGACCCTGCCCAGCACTGCTTTGTCTTAGGTGCTTCTCTAAGAGCCAGTTTTTCTCCCTTTGCCCTTCAGGGAGAGACTCAGCTCCTCTCTGCCCTGCAGCCTTCTTATAGGGCCCAGCTTGGCCCTGATTAGCAGCTTTCAAGCCTCCACTTGATTTGGCTTCCAATAAGCCCTTCCAGGATTGGCTGGGGCTCTGCGCAGCCTCTCTGGCTTGCTCTAAACCCCTTCCACGCCAGAGTGGGGCAGCTGCCCCACTGCACTCTCCTATCCCCAGCAAGTGCAAGATCTGCACTTAAGGGAAGACCCTGCAAGGACAGTGAAATAAAGAATAGGCTCTTAATGAGGGAGCAAGCCTTAAGACCAGCTTCGGACCCGGGTACAGAGACCCTCCTCTTCTGTCAGTGCCCCGTCAACATCATGATTACTAAGACCTTCCCCAGTAAAGAAAGCATTGAGGTCCTGATCTCTGATGCTCTCCATGAGAGAGGTACAGATAACCATGCCGGTGGTACCGAGGTTCCCACTCAAAGATTAAGGAGGGTGATAAGAGGAGCAGAACAGAAAGTTCCTTCTCAAAGAAGATTCAGTCACCGGAGACCTCCAGCCACAAGCAGTGTGCTTCAACTCCACATAGTTGAAGTCTTACTTTGGGTACCATGAAGCAGTCTAAGTCCCAGACCTTAGCAGTAAAGAACTTGGTACCAAAGACTACTATTACCAAGAGAATGGCTTCAATGGAATCCACAATCCCCCTAGCTACCACCGCCAGTGCCTTGGACAATGGTATCAAGAACATCCCCGGTGCCTGTACCAAGTTCTGTTGTGCTCCTGGCACCACAGGAGTTTTGGTATCCGAAAGACCTGATGGTACTGAATGAGCCTGAATCTCCCCTCCTTGCAACCTTTGGACTCCTCTCGGTATTGAGGTCTGCTGAGTCAATGACTGTTCATGTTTTTGCGAGACTTACCTCTTCCCCATTTTCTACTATCCACGAGGAGGGGTTGTACAATACGTGGAGGAGCATTCGGACTCAGAACTTTCCATCCACGGCTCTCCAGTTTACTCCAGGCAATGGTATTTCCCGAAGCACATACAAGAAAGGCAGGGGTTTGGTATTCTGCTTATCAACACTTGGGATAACCAACATTGGGTACTCCCCACCATGCCTCATGCTCCTCCTCATTGGCCTTACTAGGATTGATGGGCAATGTACCACCAGTAATTTTGTTGGGCCCCTATTCAGTCCCATAAGGAACACACATGGCCTCATTCCCTGGTACCATCCATCTCTCCCCTCCATTGTGAGTCAGCAGAGTTGACCTTTGACGAGCAGGAGGCAAGACCAGACAAGGAGATTACCCCCCTCCCCCCTTACACATATACCTTTATCCTCACCTGACAAGGCAGTAATGCCACCACCACAATCAGTAGCTGATGACTTTCAGCAATTACAGGACTTAATGAAGCAGGTTGCTGACACTCTGCAGATTCCCCTAGAGGAAGTCTAGGAATCCCATCACAAGTTCCTGGACATATTGCACGTTTCTGTTTCGGAATGGGTGGTGCTGTTAATTAATGAAGCCCTTCTTGAGCCATTAAACACCATCTGGCAAACTCCAGTGACAGCCCCACCCTACATGCAAGCGGGCCAATAAACAATACTACATCCCAGTCAGGGATTCTAAATTTTTGTTTTCTCATCCAGCACCAAATTCTCTTCATGTGGATGCAGTCAATGAAAGGGGCAAAGAACATCCTCAATATATGGGGTGGCTTTTTGAGTACCAGAAACGTGTGAACCTTTCTGGTTGTAAAAGTTACTCTTCAACAACATTACAGTTCAGGATAGCTAATCGCCAGGTGCTGGTGTCGAAATAAGACTACCTGAATTATGAGAAGTTTAATGGTTTTATTGACTTTTTGCAACAGGAACACTGAGAACAGTTTAGCACCATGATAAATGAAGGTCAATTCCTAGTAATGAGATGATCTTCCTGGCTTCAGTTGTCAGGTTTTCCATGGGGAGTACAATTGATCATGGAAGATTTACCTTTTGAGGGCCACAAGCTTTTCGCCGATGACTTTCTTCATACCCTAAAGGACGCTAGGATAACACGTAGATCTTTAGAGAAATAAGAGAAAATGTAGCTGGTCTGAGTGCAAAGATCACATCCTGCTCAATTTCCTGCCTTCTGTAGACTACTGGAACCACTGGCTCAGAGATGGAGTTTTACTTTCTATTTAAAAAAAAAAAAAAAAAAAAAAAAATGTAACTACCTCAACCATGTCATCCCAGCCATCAACATCATCCAAATGCCAATTCTGATGCTCAGTCAAATCTGATGTCCACCCAATAACCAGTTTCTCGGCTGCATGACGCTGCCCCTTCGTCCACAATTTGGGCACCACCTCTCTCTATTCCATTGAACACGGGAGGCTATAACACTGGACAAATGAGTATTGGAAGCTATTATCATCAGGTTATATTATCCAGTTTACCTCCATTCTGCCCCCTCACTTCCCCGTCCCTCTTCAGGGACACCCTCGCAATCATTTGCTGATGCAAGAGATCTCATTGCTCTTAAGTCTAGGAACCATAGAACCCTTCTGCTTCAACACAAGGGAAAAGGGCTCTATTCAGCACACTTTCTGATACCCAAGATAAACAAAAGGTTGGAGGCCAATTGAACAAGCATGTCAGACATCTGAACTTCAGGAAGGTATCCCTAGCAGCTGAAATGATTATATACTTGTAATTTGATCACAATCATTACCAGTAGCAGGTGCTATCCTTCAGCCTGTCTTTTGCACCAGGGGTGTTCTCAACTCATAATGGTTGTAGATGCGTACCTGTGTCATCTAGGAATGAGTCTGTCCTACCTTGACGATTGGCTCCTCAAAGGTTGGTCTCATCAGGAGGTGTGGTTGGCAGTTCAAACAACAACTTCACTATTTCTAAGTGTAGATCTACAAATCTCAAGAAATCAGTCTTGACCCCCTACACTGCAAATACTCTTCATAGGAGTGTTTCTTGGTTCGATAACTGGCAGAGCTTAGCTCAGTCCTCAAGTTCCAGCAAGGACATGTCTGCAATTGCTGGGACACGTTTTTGTGATACACCACCAGGTTACATCTTAAGTGGCTCAGGACAGTGTGTGTGTCAGGTACATAAAATCTGAACAAACAGGTGTCTAGACCCAGCTGGGTCCTTCAGTTACTCATCTGATGGAAAAATCCTTCCAAGGTTTGTGCAGGAGTTCCATTAAACCAGAATCCCACTACAGTCATGTTAACATCAGATGCTTCCCTCTTGGGATTGAGAGCACATTTAGGTCCTCACACAGTCCAAGGCAAACATGCAAGCATTGTTCCTGTTGTGACCATCAGCTTGTTGGAGTTAAGACTGGTCAGAAATGCTTTCCTTCACTTTCTTCTCTTACTCAAAAACAAGTCCATCAAGATAATGACAGCACAGTTTGTATGCATTATATCAACCATCAGGGCAGAGTGTGTTTTCCCCTTGATCTGCACTGAAGCATTACAGCTTTGAAACTGGTGCATAGCCAACCAGATAGTCATCTCATCTCCGCTTCTTACCTCCTGGGTATACAGAACATCATGGCAGATGATCTTAGCAGACATTTCTCCGTAAATTATGAACGGGAGTTGGACTCTCAAGTCCTCAACAAAATAATCCTAGCTTGGGGATTTCCAGAAGTCAACCTCTTTGCCATGGCAGCCAACATGAAGTGCAGGAAATTCTGTTCTAGAGGGGGATTTGATCCCTAATCTCTAAGAGATGCTTTCCTCATTACATGGGCAAAGAGTCTCTTTTATGCACATCTTCCAACTCCTTTTAAAGATCCTCATCAAAGTCAAGCAGGACCAAGCCAATGTAATTTTGATTGTATCAAGTTGGCCAAGACAAGTTTAGGTTCCTTACATCAAACTCGCCTGTCACCCTCCGTGGTGGCGCCTGACTAATCTTTGACTGTCTCACAATGCAGGTCAGATGCTGGGTCCCAGTCTGAATGTTCTGCAACTACAAGCGTGTTTCCTCAATAGCTCTCAAGAATAGAGGAGGCCTTGTTCATCAGGAGTACAAAATGTACATTTAAATAGCAGAAAGGAATCTACAAGACACACTTACCTTCAGAAGTGGAGAAGGTATCTCTGGTATAACTGGTGACATATTTGATCTGTTCAATCATCTCTTTCCACAATCTTGGATTACCTGTTTGATATTGAAGATGTCAGGCTTTTCTGTGAGTTCCATCAAGGTTTCATTTAGTGGCAAAAACATCTCTGCTCGTGCTAGTAGAAAGTTTCTCAATATTTGCTTCATTTGACCAGTGAGATTCCTGAAAAGCCTTATGAATTCCCCCAGATTTCTCCCTCAGCTGCAGGAAGCTCTGCAAACTCTTCCCCCTGCTTCCTGCACTCATCACTCCTCAGCTGCAGGGGGGAGGGATCCCTGTACAGGGAGCTGCTCCCCCATTCGCACAAGCCCCATGCATCCAGACCCCCTCATACTCAGACCCTTCCACTGAGCACCACTCCCACTGCCACCTGGACCACCCTGACGAGCCACCCAGATCCCCACCTCACTGAGCCCCTCTCTCCCAGCATCTGGATCCCCACCTCACTGAGCCCCACTCTCCCAGCATCTGGATCTCACACCCAGACCTCCCCCCTGTTGAGCTATATCCTCCCTATACCCAACCCCGCGGCCCCCCCCCCACCACGGAGCCCCAACCACCTTCACCTGGACCCTCCTGCAGAGTCCCATTACTGTTGCACCCAGAATCCCCCAACAAGCCCCTGTGCATCCAGATTCCCCCCTGCCCCATACCTGGATCCCCCACTGGGCCGTCCACACCTGGTGCACCTGGCATGGAGGGGCAGGGCCCTGGGGTGTTTCTGGTCCTTGCGCTGTGTCAGGGTTGGGTGCAGCCTCACCACTGAGTCCGTGTCCCGGGGGGAGCTGCACAGTGATCTCCCACCTCTGTGCAGCCAGTGGCCTGTGCTCCCTAATGCCATGTTGGAGCCGCCACATTTATTTGACAAATAAAATTTGCAGAATTTTTAAATTCTGCACACAGTATTCTAAATTTTTTTGGCACAGAATACCCTCAGGAGTAATCTTAACCTTTTCTGCAATTGTAGTGAACATGTAAACTTTTGGGAGTCTTTTGCTTATTGTTTGTGTCCAAAGTAACATTGTCTCTTTTTCTCCCAGTTAAGACTTAAATGAGTAAATCTACAGTTCTAGTATTGTTGGAAGCTATGAAGAAAGTAGCTACAGAAATGTAACTATAGAATTTTGTGATGTAATGGCTATAATTTTTCCCTTATCCCAGTGGCAACTTCAATTAATGTGCATCTAGTAAAATAATTCTTTAATAGAACTGTTGGTACAAAAATATTGAATATTAACCCCTGCTAAGTTGATGTAAATCAACCTAGGTGTTTTAGAATACAATATTCCTTTTTTATAACAATTATATTTTTACTGTGACAAAATACACTTCACTGAATGTGAAAATGAATCAGGCTCATATAATGGAGATGAGGAATTATATTTATTGGATTGTTTTGGGATTCTAGGACACTCTGACCAGTCTTTGTCCATTTTTCACCCCATATTTTAGGTACTTTGAAAGGATTGTACACAAGTTATTTAACACAGGCTGCCAACAGCTTTGCAGTATGTTGCAATCCCCCACATCTGATTTACTCTTCTTTGTGGGAGTTAAAAGGAATCTTGTTCAGGCAGAAAATGTGACCAAGTTTTCAAGGGCAGGTACAGATAAGTAGTAATTATGCATAATTACTATTTCTGGGGGAAACTAATTCTATCTTACTGGAAGTATTTAATGGAGATATAAGAATTTCAGTAAGACTGGAGTTAGGGTAATCGAATGACCAATATGCTTTGTGTAGTTTTTGTAAAACTGCTCACAAGCAGTTTTATCACGATTGCTCAATACTTGTTATTCAGAGCACTCAACATATTTATAAAGTTAAAGGTACTATAAGTGAGGTCTGCACAATTGAATAGGATACTTTCTGTCTGTCAGGCATCTAGGATGCAGCCGTAACGAGGTCATACTGCCTACCTGTTTTGCAGAGGGTGGTGTTGAAGCCTTGCAATCTGATCCTATTTTTGTATTCTGCTGCCTTGTACTAGAATATGGATGAAAGTCGTTCTCTGTGATGGTTTTCGTTATGCTTGCAATCTAAACCACAGTTTATGGTTGCATCACAAAAATAACTGTAAAGTCACCCTCTTGAACACTAGAGCTGCTTGTTTGATCATATTGGTTTTATTTTGCTACAGTTTTTCATTAGTTTTTACTCCCGTTACCCATGTAGAGCACAGCTATGAGAGAATGAGATGAATTCTGTTTTGGCCTGGACACTACCAGAAATGTTAACTGAACTGTGTTTGCAAAATCTTCTTTTGGTATTGATACTTGGACCTGCTTGACTCAGATCTCATAGCAAATTTTACAGGGTTGACCATTTTAAAAAAAAAAAAATGTACTTGTACACAAATATGGTTGCTTACTGCTGTGGCTTTTGGTGAGTGCAACATTTCAGCTTATTTGTGGCCAGGAGTGCTGTTTATGTTAATTTTATCCTGCCCTGAGTAAAAAAAAAAAAAAAAAATGCAGATATCACTATCAATGACAATTGAGACCAGTTTGTCTTGACTGTAGAAACCACTGTAGAAACAATCCTACTTTTGCTAATGCTTTTCCTTAAGAAATAAAAAATCATGACCATGCTAATACATGCCAGTTTATATTAAAACTTTAACTGCTTCTACCACATTCCATCTGAGAGGTTTAATCTATGTGCAACACAGTGACAATTTAGATTGCTCATAAATGTCATTTTTAGAGTAGAACTTAATGGAATTAGTCAAATCCATGGCTGTGAATTTTAATAGTGTGTTCTGTAGTTGACTTTCCAAAGAATGATTACCTAGTTTCACTGAACGTTCAGCTCTTGTGCTTTGGTATTCAGGACAGATCATTCAGATCAGTTTTGTACCCAAATATAAATTATTTGTACTGGAAACTCATTTGAACTTTTTTTCTTTTTTCAGTATTGGATGAATGAATACACCTCCTCCCTTGGAATTGGAGTATTCCATTCAGGAATAGAGGTATATGGCAGAGGTATGTATATTCAGGAAACTTTAAATTTACTCTTCATTCTAGATAAACACTTTATCTATACCCAAAACCATCTTTCATGTATGCCACCAATGGGGCAGAAGTATTGTCTGGTTCCCATATCTTGTTTGTCATATTTTTGTTCTCTCCTTGCAACAAACCTTGAACACCAGTCATCTGGCTATCCACTCACATGCTTCCATATAGCTGTGTAACTGTTAAAATAAGCATATCTGAGCAAACTAGTTATAGTGGTATTTAATTTGGGTTTAGAACTCTTAATTGTGATTAATGTTAATACAGTCCTATCATGTATTCTTTTCTGAATAAGATAACAGTTCTCCAGTGTGATAGGCCATGAATAGACTAGGACAATAGATTGTATTTTTAAAAGTGTTAACTAATATGTTAACTAACATGTTTTTTTTAAACAGGACTCTCCTCTATTATAGACAAAGCACTTCTTCTTTAAAAATGTCATCTGATCATGGTTAACCGTACGATAAGGGTGTGTTGTGAGTTTGGGGGAGAGGAGGGGAGCATGAGGTTACCGTTTAGTCTCCCTCTGACCATAATGTAAAGTCTCTTGTGTTGTGTACTGTATAGCATTTTCTTTATTCTGCAGAGACAGAAGGAAGTTCCTTGTGAAAGATAATGGAGTTTCACTTAGTGTGCTATGTGATATATTCCTCTTAACTCTGGGTTTATGCCAGCAGATATGAAACCGACTTTAGATCTGGGTACTTTATCTTGCTTTTCTTCTAGTTAAAGAAAAGGAAATTAAATGTAATATAATTAAAGTAAAGAATTTTTAAATCCATAAGTCAAGAGATTCAAACACCAACCTTGGTACAATAATGCTAACTGACAAATTACATTTGCTTTGTATCTTGTATATTCAGGCATAAGTAATTTGAGGTGCCAGTCCTCCAAATATTTATGCACATGGCTTGAAGTTAAATATGTATACAGGTGTTGGTGGGATTGGGATGTAAATATTATACTGCCAGTGTCCTGGAATACACTGTGCAAATTTAATGTGAACATATTTGAATTTTGATTCTTTCTCTTAGTTAAAATTGGTAACCTTAACTATTCATTAATAGATCTCTGCATTTATTTCTTTTGCAAGCACCATGTTTGATTTTTCAGTTTAAGATCTTTATGAAGAAATTGACCAGCAAATGAAGGTCATTCAGTAATCTGGGCTACACATCTGATTTTATTTATTTATTTATTTGTGCCGGGTGTATTAAATTCTGAATTTCTCTTTCAGAATTTGCTTATGGTGGTCATCCTTATCCTTTTTCTGGAATATTTGAAATTTCTCCGGGAAATGCTGCTGAACTAGGAGAAACATTTAAATTTAAGTAAGGAAGGTATTTTATTTTAGTCAAAAGTGTGAAGACTAAAACTTTTGCTTCATTGCATTAATTCCTGAGCTTTTGTCACAGGTCTAATCTGATCACCCAGGGCAGATAGAATTTCTCTGCAAGTGGGTCATGAAAGGAAGTTGCGGGGGAGTTGTGAGGCATTGAAAATGTTGTTGTTACAATCTTAAGCAAAGAATCTCCTACCTATGCACCCCTATTGTTCAAGATTTAAGTATTCTTTCATCCTCTCAAAATACCCATTGTATAAACTTATTGTTGTTAAATATTGTACTTATGTAGCAAATATAAGATGTCATGACATCCTTTTCCTTTGAAGAAGGTGTTGCCAACTGTCATAGTTTCTTCATCACTCACTTTTAAATCAAGATTGAATGCTTTTCTAAAAGATATGCTCTATGACTTATTTTATGGAAGTTGTATGGCCTGTGTTATACAGGAGGTCAGGCGAGATGATCAGTGGTCCTTTCTGGCCTTGGAATCTGAAACATTGAGAGGCCTCCCACCTCTCGTCTCTATTCCCACAGTATTGTTAATGTTTCCCTGGCACTACCTCCAGCAGCTGGCTCTCATGTATTGCTCACTTGCTGTGTGCTAGCTGCCTTTTAAAAGATCTGGGAAACAGAAATTGTATCCACTCCAAAAAACAGAGCCGAGTCTCAAAGATTATAGTTCTGCTTAGCTTAATGAGAGGACTTCTATTGGAGAAGGGGAGATCTTCTGTATGGAGGACGTTAAGAGTGGGGCATGGGAGGAAGAAAGTAGAAGGGTAACCACACACAACTTGGGTGCACTACCACATCACCCACAGAGCAGTGGGAGAACAGTAGTTTGTCTTGTGTCTTAAGTTTGGAAGCATTGTCACCCTATTATCTCTTCTTATTTTTAGAGAAGCTGTAGTTCTAGGCAGTACTGACTTCATGGAAGATGACATAGAAAAAATTGTAGAAGAGCTTGGAAAAGAATTTAAAGGAAATGCCTATCACTTAATGCACAAAAACTGTAATCATTTTTCTTCAGCTTTATCAGAGGTAAACAAACGTGGGCTTTGTACCTTTCTGCAAAACTGCTTTCTGAATGGTTGGACAGCATCAGTATTTTCTTCCTGTCATGTAGATTGTGTATACCTTTATTTGCCATTTTATTTTTCTAACATTTTTAGGTATCTCCCTTGTTTCAGGCATAATGATTATGCTTATGTCCAAAATCTAAGACTTTTTAGTGCCAACAGAGCTCACTAAATTAACTTTATTTGAATGCTACCAATGTACTTCTCTCATTATGAAAATAAGACCCAGTCACTACCCCAAAGAGACTACATTTCCAAGTCAGATACATAGTACAATGGGTGTTGGTATAAGTTTGAAATGGCTTAGGGGTCTTGAGGTCATTGCTGAAAATAGGATGGATGACTTTTTTAAATTAAGTGAATTGCAATAGCAAATCCTCAAACGTGCAACTGTTACGTTTGAAAATACATCAAGCTTATCAGAAATGTGGTGATGTGTGTTTCATATCAGAAATGAAATAACAAAATATTTGAAGTTCCACAAAATCACCTTAAATCTAATGCTGTCTCCTCAGCCGCTTATAGGTCAGAAACTCCACTTTTATCCTCTATGAACCAGATCCTCCCCTCACCCTAAACAGGTGCTATGTGAGTATAAATCCCCTTACTTCAATGGAGATACTCCTGATTTTCACTGAACAGAGATAAAGGATCAGAGTTAACACTGTTCATGGAATCTTACCTCAAAATTACTTGTTTCCATCACTTAATTTTCTGTGCTACGTTCTACTGAGGCTTGCATTTCAATGCTTAATTATTTTACTGCTGATCAAAGCACTCCACAAAGAGGAATAATTTCCTATATAAACCCTCATGGAACTTATTACTTTTTAAAAAGGAAACTTAATAAAATCTACAGTAAAAGTGTTCCAGTTACAAAATGCAACTGGGAAGTCAAATGTCAGTTATGAGTGTACATGCAATCTTAACTATGTCTGCTTGTGCATCTATGGAGTACAATTCTGGCCTCCGTGAAGTCAATAGGTGTTTTGCCTTCAGTGGGACAAGGATTTCATCCATAGTCTTCAATTACATGATCACATAATTTGTGCTGCACCCCATATAGTGTGCAGTGAATAAGACAGAGGTATGTAATGAAAAGCAGGACTAATTAAGACTAATGCTGTTCAGTTATAATGGTGAAAATCAAGGTAGAACTCCTGATAGCAATTAACTTATTCCAAATTTGCACTGGAGTAAGTGAAACCAAAATTGGACAGTGTGGTGTGAATGAGACAGCACTCCTCCCATTATATAGTGAGGATAAAAATTTAGTATAGTTAACTTTATATTAAAAATGCCTATTTTTACTGAACCTTCATAAGGAAAATAACATCTGTTGAAAGTAATTGTGTGCTGTGCAGCTCTCATCTTCTGTTTGATAAACTTAAACGTTGCACATATGAATAATTTACTAGGCAGTATTTAGCTTATTCACTGCATGAGACAATGGTCTTCTGTATGATAATGAATATATGCAGCTGGGCAGAGTTAAGGTTAAGTATACAAATACAGCTTTGACGTTTTCTGTCTCTTGAGAGCTTTCTTTTGTGACTTTAATTGGTGGCTTTAATTTTTTAGTTTTATAGAAAAATCTATATGAACAGTGAGCTTTTTCTTAATCTTCTGCCTTACTTCTGAGGAATTCTGTACAGATATAAAACTTACTCTAAACTCTGATATCATTCCAGTGCTTTTTGTGTGAGATTTCTGAAAAGATGATTGGGTATTTTTGCCAGATTAGACAGATTAATGCTTCTCATTTAAGAGCTGACTCTTTTGAAGTGACATGGGCATCTACAGCATCCACAGGAATGTTCTTCTTGATCTTCCTACCAAGACAACTTCCGTGTGTGTGTTTGTGTGTGTGTGTGTGTGAGAGAGAGAGACTCATTGATGTTTTTGATACAAGCTTTTAGGATGCTGTAGTTGGGACTTGAAGGAGTTTATTTTTTCTATACAGCGATCTGTCTACTTTAGTCTGTTAGTGATCTAACCATAAGGCAAACACTAATCCCCTCTTTCTTTTTAGATTCTATGTGGGAAAGAGATTCCACGTTGGGTGAATCGCCTCGCTTATTTCAGCTCTTGTATACCATTTCTCCAGAGCTGCCTACCGAAGGAATGGCTTACTCCTGCAGCCCTTCAATCTAGTGTCAGCCAGGAACTACAGGATGAGCTGGAGGAAGCAGAGGATGCTGCAGCAGCTTCCCTGTCAAACTCTGCATCAGGATCTAGAACTGGGCGCCACACCAAACTATAAATCTCCCTCCAAAGTAACAAATATTTCTAAACACTTCAGTTTAATATCTCCAGCAATTGACTTCATTACTCAAAATTAGAGAGCTGACTTTTGAACATTCCTTTTGTATGAAAAATGGCTCTCTCCACCCCCAAGACCAGTTATTTCAGCTCAGGATTATATATGTAGTGAAAAGAATCAATGGGAGAAAGGAGAAGACATTTGTGTGAAGCCACTCTTTTCACTTTCATCTATTCAATGAACTTGGATTTACGTAACAGATCTTGTATAAAACAGAACTGAAGTTATTTGTTTACAGTATTGTGTACTGCTGTTTACAAGTCCTGTATGGACTCCTGCCACCATGAAAGAAGAGAAACTCTGAGCTCAGTTTATTCCTAGTGTAACTCAAAAGGGCAGTGGAGTCACACCAGTGATAAATTTTGCCCAGTGTCTTCATGAATTAGGCAGGTAAACTTCCTCCACGTCTGACAGTTGCCAGAGATCTATAGAGCAGAAATGGCTAAGTACTGTATGTGTGAACAGGGTACTGTACACTTAGAGTGGTTGATATAAAAGGGTAGATTCTAGGATGTGGGGAGATTGGTTTAGTGTGTACCAAACTGTTACTAGAAGTATGACCTCCACATTAACTGAAGTGTGGCATTTTGCACATATGAGGGGAGAGTTTATATGTAATTACAATCTGCATTGTGTTTACACATCTGATCCATAGCATCATATTTCAATCATATAGTAAATACATTTCTTATTTTTAAAAGTTGCCCCATATTCCTCCTCATTTTAAATTCTGCTTGAGTGGAGATGTAGAATCAGTTTGAGCATCACCAGTTCAAACTGTCACACATCAGGTCACACTAACTGGTTTATTTAATTTAAAATGTGGAACAACAGGATTAAGAACATTAGTACTTTGAATTGGTTTGTATGCTTCATGTAACATTGGACAGTGTAATACATAACCCACGGATGGGTTGGGAATGGCCATACTTCCCCTACTCATGATTGCTTCATTTGAGTTCTGTAACCATTCCGAACTCATGAAAACAAAATATGAATTATTCCCTGCTAGATTCTCATACGTCCATACACAAATAATAGGGAGAAGTTGATTTTATTCGTTATCTCCATCTGTGGCATTAACTTTCTTGTCATATGCATAGAAGATAAGAAACTTGAAGATTACATACACCTACGTATACACACAGCGGAGCTCCACTAATCTGCGTGTGTTATTACTCACATCTCAAGTTGGCAGATGTAATACTTAATTATTTTAGAAAATGACAGACTCTTGCTGATGGATCATGGATTATAATTAAAGCTAAATTATAATCAGTGATCGGAATACATTATGGAATGCCTTATTCTTTTTATTGTTCACTTACTGCATTTTGAAAGTTAATTAGAAACTTTCAGTGGTTCCCCCAGTCATTAGTATAAATCAGTGAGGTTCTACACTGTATATAGAAATACAGTAGCAAAAGATAGGAGTGAGACTCTGTTTTTTATTGGATTTTGCTGCCTTAAGGAACATTCAGTGAACAGCAAAAAAAAACAAAACCCCAAACTGAACACCATTTATAAATGGATTGGTTCATATAGAGATCTGCATTACTAAACATTTATAAGGTGGGGGTTTTTTTCTTCCCCTTCCCCAGGGTGTCACTAGATTTGCTAAATGTAACTGTTATGTTAGAGTAAGGACTTGTTTCAATAAGCTAAATGAAAATGCTGACTTTGTTTTTGTTAATAGCTGAACCTGCAGGTGGGGGGACGGAACCATACTTTAGGTTACAAATATAAACCTTAGGCAAGTAGTACAACTTAACCTTTCAAAAGTGCAGATTAGGCTACATCATTCTATTTATAACTTCCAGGAGGACCCAGTCCAATTCCTGTTGAAGGCAGTGGAATTGCTGCTACTGGCTTCAGCAGGAGTTAGATTGGTCCCTATGGAAAAACAATTTGCAAACTTTAATTTATATTGGGTTCCTGTTTGAGGTAATGGTATTAACACACAATCAAAAGAAAGGCCAGATAAAATAGCTTATAAAAAATTGTGATTTTTTTTTTTGTTCAGTTCTGAACAATCTATAGAAACCACACAAGCTATTTCTAGAAAAAACATGAGGTACCATAATCTCATTTAAAAGTAGTTTTGTTACATATTTTACTATCTCTTTCAGTAAGTAACAAGTCGTTGTTTGAGGCGACTGACAAATCTACTGTGACAGCAATTTCCTTTGACTAGTCAGAGTATGATTATTTAGACTTCAGAAGACATAAAAGTTGACTTTCCACGTTGATTTATTTTCATGTTTAATTCTGAATTGAGGTCAGTCTTATTTTCTCTAGTGAAAGTGAATAGGGTGGTCTCTAGTCAGTTAAGGATAATTGAAGTAAATAAAGCACTACATACAGCTAAGACAGTAGGAAATTGGTGGTTTCTGCCTCAGATCTAGAGCTGAGGTGTTAATGTGACTATCTCTTGGCAAGGCAGGTTCTTGTTTTCAGTTCAGGGTTGAGGCCATTGGTTGGGGTTTTTTTGTTTTGTTTTTCAGATCTAGCATGTATTGTAGTTTTTCCTAGTTTTTGAAAGAAACACAACTGTTTTTCATTGCTACCTAATTTTTATGTACCAACATCAGATTTTTAGGCTTCTAATACACCCAGAGCACTGCCACAAATCTCTATACTTTCATAAAGTGACAACTGCAGCATGTACAATGCAAGAAACAAAGTACAGATACACAGCACAGTTTTTATTGAAGTAAAACTTAAGAATATTTTTTATAAAGCAGACTGGTTGGAAAGTTTGTTACAAAAATATGCTCATGTTGTTGGTAGTTGTACAGCTGAAGATGCCGTCGTATGTTCGACTGTTTATTTCAAGCCGTCCATTCACCTGTTAAATCCTGTGGGGAAAAAAATTGACATCTGAACCCTGAAGTCTATTCCGTATTGCATCTTAAAGTGATGGTACTGTGTCTCTGATCATGTGCTCTAAACTCAGTCTCCACTTGATGCCTAAAAAACCACCCTGCCAATGGTTGCTCTCATTTGTTAGCAATAGTGCAAGTTACCTTTCACCAGCATTACTGCCAAGCAGGGAATTACACTTTTAGTCAACTAATGATCACACTGTGTACTAGGAATAGAACACTCCAAAAGGCTGTGAGAATGCTGGACACCTGGAGTCTTTCCATCATAAAACGGGTAGAAAAATAATTCATTGCATCAGGGTTCTAATTGTTTACTTTCTGGTGTGTGGTTGTTTTTGTTTTTTTAATTTTCTGTAAGATAGTACTTTTGATACATGCTGTATCTTTAATTACAAAAAATCAGTTTTATTTAAGATGCCATTTTTGTTCAGTGAGCCAAAAATATCCAATGTACTGTTAGTGCACAACAATAACTTCAAAATGATTTGATGAAAATGCAGTTGGTTTTCTTTAAAACTTGCAGTGCAACTCTAATCACAGTTGATATGTGAAAAATTTCACTCTTGGAAGGTGGTTACAAGTTGTTGAATCTTCACAGATTTTTGTAAACTTGAATTCAAGTTTACTGTAATTCATAGTATTTGTATAAAATATTCAGAGATTTGACTTTTGTTACCTTGACATGTCAAGAAGCTGTCTATCATGTTAAACTTAGTCTTCAATTTATTAAAAATACTTTTATAAAAATTACTGTTTATAGTATTCTTACCATTTTCCAAATATTTTTGGTTGATATTTTGTCTTAATACTGTTGTATTAGCTCATCACTTTCTGACAACTTGCAGGAGAAGAGTATTTTACTCAATACTGGTAAGAAACACATCTGTTTTTTTCAGTTATACAGGCCTGATATTCTAGACTACTTATGATTTAATACAGTAGGTGCATTTAAAGTTCATTCCAGTTGGAGCAATTACCAGTTCAGACAGTGTTCCTCAATGGATGGAAAATAACTTCTGAAGCTGTAATATATCAAACCGAAATGAACTTAAATGTGCCCACTGTATCAATGTTGCTTCTATGTAACCACAAGTAGGCAAGTTTATTTTTTTATTTTTTTAAAAGCTGCAATAATATTACTGTGATATCTATAGGATTTCCTGTAAGAATAGAAAATACAGCAAATACCACAATAAAGCCAATAGTGACAGTGGGAATTTTCTGTAATATTTTTGAGTCCTATGTGTGCAGTCTTGCCCATTGAGGGGATAAGATTTGGCTGTCAGAGGGAGTCAGGGTGATCAAGGAGGTTAGACCAAGAGAAGACAGCTTGAACAAGGGGGTTCACTACAGCTTGGCTTACCAGAATGGTCTATGCTTTAACCTTCAGTTGTCTATGCCAGTGCTCCCCAAACTTTTCACAGTAGTTCCCTCCCTTACCCCTGTCTGCATGCCCCCCTCTCCCCAGGAGTGGGGGTGGGGCCACAGCTGGGGGCAGACCGTGGGCTGGAGCCGGGAAAGGAGCTGAGGGTCGGGGCCAGCGGCTGGGAGCCAAGGCTGGGGGTCAGAGACAGGGCCAGAGTGGGGCTGGGTGATGCTCCCTCCCTGCTTCCCGTGGGGACTGGCCCAGGCTTTTCCGTGCCCCCTGATGTTCCTCTGTACCCCCCTAGGGGGGCATGCACCACAGTTTAGAGACCACTCGTCTGTGCTAACCGAAGGACTTCCTGTGCTGTGTTCCAGTTGACTAATAAACCCAACTGTTTTGACAACACTGAGTGTCACTGCAATTGGTTTGTGAAGTGCATTAATCACTGGAGAGTGTACAAGTCTATCTCAGCTGGACTCTCTGAACAGAGCTCACAATGTGAAGTAGGAATGCTGACAGCCCAGAGGTCCAGTCTTAGGAGGCAGTGAAGCTGCATGGCTTACAGGGGAGAAAGAGCTGAGACCCTCTGGCACACTGAAGGGATTCCTCCTAGAGACTGTTCCAAAACTGGGGCTGTAGTACTGATCCTATATATCTGTGACAGGTTCCCAATGTAAATGTACAGCAGTCATGATTCCTTCAGTACTAAAGTTATAAAAGCCAAATGAAGATGTCCCACAAGTTATAACTGGTGGAACTTTAGAGGTCGTGGTGGTTAAATGTGAAATCTGTTCAGAATCTTTCCTGGAGTATGTATTTCCTGAGAGGAGAATGCAGGTAAATTTCTGAGAAACAGAAATTTGGTATGTGGCTCCACATATTAAAGGTCGGTTTATTAGTATTAGTATTGGGATGTGGCACTGTCTCTTGATATGTGGAGTTTTGTGAATATCTCTACTTTGAAAAGGGATATGATGTATATAAATGTAAGACAGGCCATACTTGGTCAGACTAATGGTCCATCTATCCCAGTTTCCTGTCTTCCGGCAGTGGCAAGTGCCAGATGCTTCAGCAGGAATGAACAGAACAGGGCAGTTATTGGGTGATCCATCCCATCGTTCAGTTGCAACTTTCGGCAGTCAGAGACTTAGAGCCACCCAGAACATGGGGTTGCATCCCTGACCATCTTGGCTAATAGGTTCGTGGAGGATAGCCATTGATGGACCTAATTTTTTTTTTTTTTAACCCAATTATTCTTTTAGCCTTCACAACAACCCTTGGTAATGAGTTTCATAGGTTGACTGTGCATTTTGTGAAGTACTTCCTTGTGTTTGGTTTTTAAACCTACTATTTATTAATTTCATTGGGTGACCCCTGGTTCTTGTTAGTGCTATTTACCCCTTCACATTTTTCTACACCATTCATGATTGTATCAACTGCTATCCTATCCCCTCCCTCACTCCTTAGTTGCCTCTTTTCTAACCTGAAAAGTCCCAATCTTTTTCATCTCTCCTCATATGGAAGCTGTTCCATTTCCCCTAATCGTTTTTTGTTGGCCTTCTCTGTACCTTTTCCAATTCAAATCTATCTTTTTTTGAGATGGTGCTAACAGGGTGGATTTGATTTAAATCAAATTATTTAAATCATGATTTAAATGAACTAGTCAGGAAGACTTGATTTAATCATGGATTTCTGCATAAAAGTGGTTTCTAGAAAAGTGATTTCTACATTCTTGTTGGTTGTTATAACTTTAATACATATTCTTCACAACTGAGGGATGGATGTAGGTTTCATTTTTAGAAGGTACACACTATACATTTTTAAGTGATTTATTTTGAAAACTTTTCAGATTCGTTTTACAGCTATATCAGAAAATGAATGATTGGTTATTTTATATACCAAAGGTAATTGAAGCAGATCGTTCACCTCCCAGTGACTTCATAAATATCTCCAATTCAACATGTTAATCAGTAATATTTGGAGGATTTTCTTGCCATGCTGTATTAGGAGGAGAACATAACCAGACAGAAATTTAAATTGTTTTATTTAATTAAAACAACAGTGTTATGTATTCTGAATTTTTTTCTTCAACAGCCAACATATAATATTTTAACAAAACAAGCATATGAATTTTTGAATTTAGTGAAACATTCAAGTTTTTTTAAAATCAGGTTTGTTTTTGTTTAAAACTGTTTAACTAAAATAGTTTAAATGAAATCTACTTTTTTTTTAAATTAAATCTACTATATCAGCCAGGTCAACATGAGAAACTTAAAATATTGTCTTCTGCAGCTAACTCAGTCGTCTTCACCTTCATTTTCCTGTTCATAATCTGGAAAAGAAAACCAGCTTTCCTGCTTTTTCATGTCCCAAACGCTTTCTCAATTTGGAATGAATTAGTCGAAAGGAAGAAAATATTCTTTCTACACTGGAAGAAAAAGCTACTGCTGTTAAAAGTGAGATTATCACTTCAACAGTCTCTGAATCCAAGTGCTTAAGTGACTTCCACCAGTTCACTGGTTTGACATTCTTTAAATCATCATAAGCAAACACATATTTCTTGAATGGTTCACCCTTAGTTCTGAAGTTTATTATACTTGGCATTATGGAGGGATGATTGCTGGATGTCCATGTCGTAGCCAACTCCTCTTCGTCAGCAGTTAAGGTTTGACCCTGGTCCCTAGTATTGAGAATATTTGCAAGAAAATGAGCTGTAGATAGTGCTTGTCCATTTCGTTTTTTTTAATGCTTGTAATTTAACTCTCATTGCATATTTCTCTTTTTAAGATCTCACTCGGTTCCTTCCAAATTTCAACAGCATCAGCAATAAAACAGATATTTCCCTGCATTTTGTGTAAGGCTACAGAAATAGGCTTCAGGGTACTCAGCATGTGTTCAACATTTCTCTTAAGTCCAATGTTCAGAACTTTGGCTGTGACAGTGCCATCTATTTTTTCATGATTTTGCTCACAAACTGTCATCAGATTAGGCCAGTTCTTGATATAGTGCTCAAAACAGTCCACTACTGAGTTCCATCACATGTCTTGTGGAAGAGTTAGCTTGGTTCCTCCCACATTTTTCAGAGCAGCTGCTGCAAAGTGGTTGTTATGGAAGTATTTTGCAGTTTCAGCAACATTAGCCTTTATTTCTGGAACACTGAAGTCTTTGGCTAGAAGGTGCATCAAATGAGCACTGCAACCATATATTATTAGCTTGGGACTCTCTTCTAAATAATTTCTTCTCATCTTGGATACATCTGCAGCATTGTCTGTGACCAAGCTGCATACTAGACATTAGAATTTGTTTTCACCATTTGTTATAGCTTTTAATGCTGCTTCTTGTAAGTATTCTGCTGTGTGTGCATTTCCTGATGTATCAATTGTTTCTGTAAGGAAGACATTCCCTTCTTCTGTTGTCACACAAGCACATACAACAGGATCGTTGTGGACATTGCTCTACCATCAAGACTCAGGTTAACAATTTCACCCTCTAGACCTTTTTGCACACCGCTCAATTTCTCTTTCATACACTTTATCCAGCAATTTGCATGCGACATCTGCTCTGTTGGGTGGACTGTATTCTGGTCTTAATGACTGAACCATGTTAATGAAGTGTGGGTTCTCAATCACATGGAAAGGAGAGTTTGTTGCATAAACAAACCGGGCAATTATTTTCATCAATTATCTCTTTTTGTAATCTGCTGGTTCTTATCACAAACTTATCTATGGTTGTTTCTGGATGATGGAGATTTTTTTTTCTTTTCTTTCTGCTACAAGTGATATACTGTGGCTATGTGACATACATGATGTAACTGAAACACTATCATTAGCAGATAACTCTGAAACTATAGAAGATGATGGTGATCTTGAAGGTGGATAGTCTTCAGAATCCTATATGTTGAGGATGGATTCTCCTAAACAAAATAAGTCAATGCGGTTATTTAATTATTGCCATACTGCTCATTTAGTATTACTCATTGTATTCACTGACACTCAGTACTACTTTAAAGGTGAAATTGTAAAAGGAAGATCTGCCTATTTCAGCTATTTATTTTTTATCACAACTGCATCTAAAATGATAGTACCATAGAGTAACAACTATATTTTTTGCTCAAACATGAGAATTCAAGAGTAGTCCAAAAGAGAGACAGGCAGTCCTTAAGAAAGAAATATGAAATAAAAAAGTTTACCAACCTGAAGATCTTGCATGTTCAGACACGTTCCTTTCATCATCTTCAACGCAGCTTCCTCCTGAGAAGGAGCACTTCTCATGATGTTTCATTCAGGCAACCAGGCCTTGCATTTCTTCGTTGCACTATTTGCATTTTGCACGCATGCCTGTCTTACCCACAGGTAGAGGAACTTCATTAAAATATTCCCAAACTGGGTCTCTTTTACGGCCTGCTTTTCCCTTCTAGTGAGAGAATGGTATGGTAGATCTCAAATCAATGAAGGCTACACTCAAAAAGACCTCAAGACTTCTGGAATCTGCTGCTCAAACAGTTTCACTTTTGTTTCTACTGCCTGTCCCTCCCTTCTCACATTTATCTCCAGACTTCTCCTTGTCCAGATCTATTCCGCCCCCAACAATCTTCTATTCATTGAACTTTTTGAAACTTGGCACTTTTAGAGAGAGGTAAGGGATTGACTCTGTGTACACAAATTTGCAGAGGGACTATAGGGTTGAGGTCTGTTATTTCTCACCTTCATATATTTATTTATTTAAAAATATTTTTGCTGTTAATGAGCCTGTTATCTCTGGAGACACAAATCCACAGTTTGAGAACTGCAAAACTAAGCATCTGATGGTATCTTCTAGACTGAGCACTGAGTCCCAGTGGTAGATAGAACGATTAACCTAAATAATCTATATAGAAGCCCCTGGAACCTCATAAAATTGGGTCCCTAATCCATGAACTATTGGAACTAGTTTACAAAAATTTTCTTAAACATTACATGAATAGTATGAGACAATATATAGAATTAGAATGTATAATCCCTATTCCATGATGAGATAGCTTTGAGCTATAATTTTCTCCCCTTATTGTCTTCTTAAAAGAAAACAAACTAAACCTTTTCTTTCAGTTCTTTTCTCTCTGTTAACTCTTAGTTTAGTGTAGATCTTATGTTCTTCTCTATAGGGAAGTTCTCCCTGCTTGAGGTTATGCATGGCTCTCCTGCCATGAGGCCATCCCGGTGAGTGACGGACACTCATTTGATGTCTGGGTGAGGGGCATGTACCACAGAAGTGCACCCACTGCCTCAAATTGCAAATGCAAGTCTGAAAGGTCCATGAACTGAAACTAAAATTGATTAGGAGGGAAAGCTCATTGAGGCCAGACTCAGATCCTGGCCCCAATATCTTTCCTGCACAGTGGTCTCCGTCAGCACCATCATCTGCTGCCCCACACTCTCCATGTGCTGCAAAGAGAAAATCTACAGTCTCTCAGGATGACAAGAAACACACCCTGAGCTCACCCACTAAGGAGCCACCTTCCCCCTCCCCCCCCAAAAAAGGCATCCCCCAGCATGCTCTGTGATCTCCACATCTTATGGAATGAGACCTGGCTTCTTTGACTGCCCAGGTACTTCCAGTATCTGTGTTATTGATAGGTCCAAAAACCCTAGGAGGGCAGGACCACATAAAGAGTACCGTCGCACGATACTGACAAAGACAAAGCAAAAATCTCAAAGTCAGTACCAGTTACCTCAACTAAACACACGGTTCCAAGCGCCTCAGCACTGGCAAAGTCTTTGGCACCTACTGGCTACTTGACAGACTGCACTCTGAGCTCAGCACCAACAACTTCTGCACTGACGTCTAGACCTTCTACAGCACCAATGCACTCATACTATGTGGTACCAATGATGATGATCATGCTGGTACCACAAGAGTTCAGATTCCTGAGAGATCTGGTCATTTCTGAAATCCCGGAGATACTGCTCCTCTATACTGAATTACCAGCAATTCACTTCTCTTCCCCAGAGATGGAAATAATACTAAACTCTTCTTCACCGCCTGAAACTGCCCTCCCGCTTCTTCAGTGTGGAGGAGGAGAAGTATTCAGTTGTATCCCACACACCCCATTATATCTAGGGATAGTGCAACATAACCCCTATATGCATCCTTGATACCAAGACACTAGAACTGAACCAAGTCCTTAGTAAAGGCAACATGGATGTCACCCCATAAACCTATTCCCCTACACTGGCCATATTGGGACCTTTGGGTTGCGTATAGGTGACACTTTCCTCAACTACCCACTTATCAGAGAGACCGAAAGACACTCTCCATCCTCATCAGTCTCTGGGCCTCCTGAACCACAGGTAGAACCTTTCAAGGAACATGAAGAAGAAATCACACCTCCAGCTAACATCTTTGCTTCTTCTGGGGAGGATGAGCTCATACCATCATCTCCCAGAGCTGTGGATGATTTTAGGCAATTTCAAGAACTCTTTTGCAGAATAGCAGACTCTACAGATTCTACTAGAGGAGGTTCGAGAGCAGCCACCTAAGTTATTACAGACCTCCTCATTGGTAAAAATTGCGCTCTTGATCAATAAAGCCTTATTGGACCCAGCCACAGTGATCTGGCAGAACCTAGCATCTATACCACCTACCTACAAATCTGTGGACAAGAAATACTATGTCCATGTGAAGGGAATTCTTATTCTCCAACCATACTCCAAATTCCCTTGTCAATGCAGTGAATGAGAAGGGGAGATAACATTCCCACATGACCCCATATGACAAAGAATGGAAGAGGCTAGACCTCTTTGGCCACAAGGCTTACTCATCCACCATGATCCAATTCAGGATTGCTAACTCTGAGGCGCTCGTGCTCCTATCAAAATATAACCGTAAAAACTATTCCAAATTCATTTACTTTATTCAGCATGACCCAGAGGACAAACAAGAACAAGTCCAGGCACTAGTGCCTGAAGATCAACTACTGGATGCTGTTGACACAGTGGCCCAATCCATAGCGATATCTGTGGTCATGAGACAGGCTTTGTGGCTACACCTATCGGGATTCACCAGAGAAGTACTGACTACTGTGGAGGATCTCCTGTTTTAAGGCCCCAAACGCCTTGCCGAGCGTAGTGATGAATCCCTTCATTCACTGAAGGATTGGAGAGCAACGCTATGCTCACTTGTCATCTCTTTGGCGCCGGTGTATAAATGCCAAGGTAGATACCAACCTGTCCCAAGATCTCAACCTCCATCTTTCAGTCCCCAATGGCACTATGATCCACAACACAGACATCAGAGGCCCCCTCCTAAACATAGGCAGACATCAATGCAGTCAGCTACACCTCATCCATCTACCTTGAAACAACAGTTTTGAAAATTTGGTCAAGGCCCTGAGATGTCTTTCCCCTAGACCAGATGCTGCAACCATCAATAAAATCCATCAGTTTGGCGACCATTTGACCCCATTCTACCCAACATGATGAACAATCACCTCTGATAAGTGGGTGTTGGAAATTTATAGACAAGGGGTACTCCATTCCATTCCTCTCCCTCCTGCCCCCTCACCTGCCCTCCCCAGGCCTCTTCAGGGACCCTTTTCATGAGCATCTTCTAGGAGAAGAAATAAGCTACCTATTTCAACTGGGTGCCATAGAATCAGTCCTGTTCCAACACAGAGGGAAAGGCTTTTACTCCAAATACTTCATAATCCAAAAGAAAAATGGCGGATGGAAGACTTGTCCTCAATTTGAGGAACTGCAACAGTTTGTCAAACTGCAACGGTTCAACATGGTCATGTTACTAACAATAATCCTAGCATTAGAACAGGGGGACTGGGTCGCAACCTACGACCGCCAAGATACATATTTCCACATCTCCATGCACACTTCACGCAGGAGATTTCTCAGATTTGTCCTGGGGATGGACCATTATTAATACAGAGCAATACCCTTTTGACCTTTCCACAGACACCAGAATTTTTTCCACGGTCCTAGCAGTGGTGGCAGCGCATCTCCGCAGACAAGGGGGTTATGATATTCCCATATCTAGACAACAGCCTCATAAAGGCCCCATCCCGAGGTGACATGCTCGAAGCTATAGGGACAATGAATATTTTCTTGAGACTGGGCCTAGAACTAAACACACACAAATCAATACTGAAACTGATACAACAACTGGAATTTACTGGGGCACAGTTGGACACAATAGAGGCCAAAGCTTTCTTACCAACCCACAGATTTGTCATGATAACCTAATTTCCAACGTAAGAACCAGCCCACATATCTCCTCCAGAACTTGCCTGCAATTGCTCAGTCATATGGCATCAACCACATTTGTTGCACAGACACAGCCTGAATAAATCTCTCTCTGTACCACTCAAGATCAAGGACTCATTACACTAGTGGACAAAACCCCAGAATGTCTGCAGGTGAGTTCCCTTCCTTCACCCCCCACCATCCTTGAGACTGATGACTGACGCCTCCCTCCTCAGTTGGGGAGGGCAACTACAGAACCACGCATACAGGGCAAGCGGTCCCTGTCAGAGTCTACGTTGTACATCAACCTTTTAGAATTGCGTGCAGTCCACAACGTATGTCTCCACTTTCTACCAATCAGGAACAAGTACATGAATAATGACAGACAACACTGCCTGTATGTTTTATATCAACAGACAAGGGGGAACAAGGTCTCAATTCCTGTGCATCAAAGCCCTAAAATTGTGGAACTGGTGCATCCAACATGGCATCAATATCTCTACTGCATACCTACCTGGTCACCGGAATGCCACAGCAGACTCACTGAGCAGGAAGATCTCACAAGGACACAAGTGGGAGATAGACAAGGCAATCCTACAGACAATATTCAGTCACTGGGGAGTCCCAACCATAGATCTATTCACCACACCAAGAACACCAAAAGTCCATGATTTTTCTCCGGAGTCGATCTGGGTCACCAATCCCCAGGCAACACCTTTCTTATCACATGGAATGCACATCTCCTTTATGCCTTTCCACCTTTTCCCCTACTATTCAGGGTGCTTCACAGGATACAAGTAGAACGAGCCAGAGTCATTCTAATAGCCCTAACATGGCCACGACAAATATGGTATCCTCACCTCTTGTGCATGGCTGTTTGTCCTCCAATAACCCTACAGCCGAATCCACACCTCCTCTCTCAGGATACAGATTGCATTCTCCACCTGAATCTGGAGATTCTCCACCTGAAGCCATGGTTCCTTCAAGGTTCCAGGCTCCTGAGATGACCTGTTCGGATGAGGTAAAATAAATCCTTTTAAATAGCAGACATTCAACCACATGCCGTACTTACCTGCACAAATGGAAATGATTTGGTGTAACACCAAACAGGTTTCATCGCTGAGCACTCCTTTACCACTCATTCTGGACTACATCCTCGAACTCAAGAAATCAGGACTCCTCGAGCTCCATTTGAGTACACCTGGCTGCCATTTCTGGCTGCCATTTCTGCATTCTATTCTAAGAAGACCATTAGGTTTTTACCTACCCGATGACCAAAAAAAAAAAAAAAAATTTTCTTAAGGGCCTTCAAAACTTGTACCCTGAGGTATGATATCCCACCCTGCCTTGGGATCTCAATCTACTTTTATGCTGCCTCCCCGTTTGAATTCATGGCAACCTGTTCCTACATGCACCTATCTATGAAGACTGTCTTTCTTGTAGCCATCACATCTGCCCAATGGGTAGGCAAAATAGGTACCCTCCTAGCATACCCTCCCCACCATCCCCGTACAGAATCTTCTGCCACGATAAAGTCCATGTTATGACCCCACACGAAATTCTTATCCAAGGTATCCTTTCACCTAAACCAACCCATCCACCTTCCATCCTTCTTCCCCAAACCTGATATGGAAACCAACATGTGGCCACATGACACAGCTTAGATGTGAGAAGGGCATTGACCTTCCACCCTCGACAGAACTAAATTGTTCAATCACCACGTTTATTCCTCTCTATGGCTGAAAGAGGATCTGCCATATCAAAACAAAGGCTTTCTAAATGGATATCCGAGTGCATTCCCCTTTGCTACCGACAACATAAACTACAACTGCCACTAGGAACTCAAATCCATTCCACTCGATCACTGTTCACTTTGATAACCTTTCTAAATAATGTGCCGATTGCGGACATTTGTAAAGTGGCCACCTGGGCATCAATAGACACATTCATACAACATTACGCAATCATCCATGACTCAACATCAGATACCATACTAGGACGCACTGTCCTGTCCTCATTAATCAATACAACTCCGAAGCCCCAGCCTTCCAACTAGGTAACTGTAGAGCACTGCCCCTAAAGTGGTGCACCCATAGGGACAGTATTCGAAGAAGAAGAGAGGGTTACTCACCCTGTGCAGTAACTGAGGTTCTTTGAGATGTGTCCCCCTAGGGGTGCTCTACTGTGCTACCCTTCTCCCCTCCGCTTCAGAATTCAAACATTGACTCTATGGTAGAGAAGGAACTGAGGGCATTTGGACCACACAGTACTATATAGACACCGCTCACAGTGTGAGATGGGGAGAAACACATGTGCAGCCCAATGAGCACTGCTACTGAAGATCTCCGATCTCAGGTGCAAGGATCCTGGCACACCTAAACTGGAGCACCACAGGGGCCCCCATCTCGAAGAACCTCAGTTACTGCACAAGGTAATTGCCTTATTGTCTATCCCTTTTCTAATGGCTCCTAATGTTCTGTATACAGCTATGGAGTGCTAGCGTAGAATCTGCTGTTTTTCTGCTGCATCTGTGATCCCCATTGCTCGCTAGGCCACAAGAACTAGGGGGTCACCAAATGAAATTAATAGGCAGCAGGTTTAAAACAAAAGGAAGTATTTTTTTCCACACAACGCACAGTCAGTCTGTGGAACTCTTTGCCAGAGGATGTTGTGAAAGCCAAGACTATAACAGGGTTCAAAACAGAACTAGATAAGTTCATGGAGGATAGCTCCACCAATGGCTATTAGGCAGGATGGGCAGGAATGGTGTCCCTAGCCTCTGTTTGCCAGAAGCTGGGAATCGGCGCCGGGATGGATCACTTGATGATTACCTGTTCTATTCATTCTCTCTGGCTCACCTGGTATTGGCCACTGTTGGAAGACAGGATACTGGGCTAGATGGACCTTTGGTCTGACCCAGTATGTCCATTCTTATGAATCCAGGGAGCTGGGGGCACTGGGTCCTGTTGTTCTGCCATTCCCAGTCAGTCCCTCCCCGATGGTGAGATGCAGAGCAGGGGGCTGCAGGAAGTTCTCCTCAGTGGATAGGCTCTGATTTCTGGATCAGATACTTGTCACGATTGGCCATTGGCTGTGTGCCTGGGCTGGTGTCACGCTGCTCTCTGGGAAGGACTCTCCCAGGAACTGCCCATTTTCACTCTCTGGGTCTGGGCAGCGGTCATGGCTGCCTCGAAACCACAACGATGGGTTGGCAGAAATGTCTAGATAGCTAGAGGGGTTTGTCTGGGGGTGGATAGAGAGTTAAGGTGGGGAGAGAGAGACCATTCAAAGTCCTAGCCTCAGCTGCCTCAACAGAAAAAAATGGAAATTCACCACCAGAAGGCAGCAAACTGACAAAAAATAAGTTTGGACAAGCTGCCTCACTTCAGTAAAATCAGAGGAGCTGACGTTAAGGACTGAACATTAAATAGACTTCTGAATCACTCACTGAATATGCTCGGTGTTCTCAACTCTAAGCTTCCTAATTAAAATTGGAGACCATTTCTCTGTTGTCTTCTGTCCCCACAAGTGCCTGTATCCTCTCCATTGCCAGCTGGTGGCTCTGCAGGGCTGTGAAGCTTGGGGCCCAGCTGTTTCTTCTGCAGTGCATTTCCCTTCGGAAGCAGTGTAAGATCTACTTGTGTCCCAGCACAAGCTAAGGCCAGGAGGCAGCAGTAACTAGCATGGCACCGAAAGCTGCTGTGCTCCCAATGAGCACACCCTGTGACATGGGCCTATTGTGACCTGAGGTGGGGTTGGGTGGGAAGTAGGTTTTATTTGTGACTCATTTGTGTCTACAGGAGCCAATGAACCAATTATATATTTTAAACTACACAGACTCTTCACTGGATCAGAAAAAAAAAGTGGGGGGAAGAGGGAGGTGTAATTAAAGCCTAGTTAACACAGTGGATGGGCTCTTACCAACTCCTTCCAGCCCTCCTTCATTCAGTTTCTAACTGAGGCAAGTTGCAACTGCTTCCAAACAGTCTTTGAACTTGGCCAGAAAGAAATTTCCAGACTTTAAAAGCATAGTAACCGGTTGCCACAATTCTTAAAACAAAACATCACACTCCTTCTGTGTGACTTTAATTTTATCAATGTTATTTGTATAGAAGGTATGATTTTTATTTTGGTTGGAAGTACTTAATAGGAAGAGCAGTTGTCACTTTCTTTGCCAGATCAAGTTTCTATGGTAACACCAACATTAGTATCAAGCTAGTGAAAAGGCTAAGTTGTATTTTTTTTTTAAGTAACTATGTGGTCAATGTCAATTCAATTGTTTCTATTTTCTGAACACTTACTTATAAATCTGGTGTCTCCACTATTTCTCTGCCACACATGCCACTGCTCCCAATACGTTTCTTAAAACACCCTTTCCTTGCTTCCTCAGTGCCCTTTTTAACTTTGATCCAATAGCATTTGGTCTAGGCATAAATATCTGGGAGGTTTGTGGTATGGGTTTCATACTCTACTCTTTCATCTAGTTCTTTTGCCAAACCTACTCTAAGCAAATCTCATCTAATTCTTAAATGATTAAGAAACTGTTGCTGTTTTCTGTTTGGAGGCCTGGGAAGTAGAACAAGATGATAAAAGCATTGCCAGCCAATACAGCAGAGTGCTACCTAGTTTTCTGGAATGCCATTTTAAGTGCCTATACAATGGTGTCCTAATCTATTTCTTGCTAAGAAGTGAGCAAGCAAACTTTCTATTGAACTGCTCTTGAGGACAAACTGAAGTTCTCCAAGCAAAGGAGCACTATCAGTCTAAGCAAATACAATATGCTCTACCTCACATTCTTGGCAGAAGTTTGTCATAGTGTTCGGGTGGGTTCACTTTCATATGTTTTGTGACTACAGGAATCCATGTTGGTTCCAAAATGGAGCTTTGTGCCCACATGAGCTATAGATTACTTTTCCCGCTCTTTTATTTCTCCTGGAGTTGTAAACAATTTCCAGTCAGAACTGGTTTTTCCTAAGGGGTTTCCTAGAAGGGGCTTCCCAGGCAAGTTTATAAAAGGCTGCCCCGTACAGAGCCTCAGGGCTGTCCATCTGAGTGGCAGCCAGGAACGGTCACGGGTCTTACCTGCAGGCATCTATCCATCCTAGTGATGGAGGAAAATCCCTAACCCTTCTAACAACTTCCTCACCTGTAAAGAGAAGAGAGAAGGAGAAGAAACAACATCTCCTGAGTGTACCATCTGTTCTGCTTTCCTGTGATCCTGAAGGAACATCCAGGGACTCCTTGGAGCTCCTCTCCAAAGGCTTGCCATTAGCCAGAGGATTGAGGTCCCAAGCACCTGCCGTCGCTTTGATCTGTGAAGAAGGTTTTTTTTATATTTGTTTTATAGGGTTGAGTTTGAGGGGGTAATCACTGTATTGTGCCATTTTGCTGTTTATTCCCCTTTTATTTGCCCCACTCTTTGTTATAAACCCTTCAATACACTTTATTTGATTTTACCTTTATTAATTGACTCCTCATTATTTAGGGTGGGAGGGTCCTCTTTGCAGGAGAAGGGATCCTACCAGATAACAGACGCTGGACAGGGAGGCCGAACCTAGGGAGACAGAAAGCATAAGGGTCTCTTGTCTTTACACACACACACACACACACACTCCTCCTTTTGTCTTTCTGTCCTTTTCCCCCCCTTTAACAATAGGTACCCCTTCTACAAGGAATATGCATCACCTACAACTGTTCATTGGCTGCTCATTCTCTGTGAAATCAAGGGGTTGTCATTATGAACAGCCACTTTCCAGCCACTTTCCATGGATGACATGGAGTAGCTTGTGGTGTGTTTCAGTGCCTGTTACTGAGTTCACATTAACTGCAATGTGCAGGAGGTCAGACTAGATGATCATGATGGTCCCTTCTGACCCAAGTCTGAGATTTCTCATTCAATATCTTGTTCCAAATCTGGTCATGAAAAATAACTTCTAACCAAGCTTTGTTTTAACCACCTTGATGTTGAGGTACTGACATCTTTCAATGTGAACTTCACATCTTAGTTACCTTCAGTAGTTCTGCTGGATTAAGAAAGGAAGAAATCCCATCTGTTGTGATCTGGCTAGCTCGAATCAGCATATTACATAATTTACACCAAAACAGGATTGAACAGCAGTAAGAGTAATGTAACCCTTCTTCCCATCAGAGCTGGCAGCAACAAGGGCCAGGTTCAGTATCTAGGGGTTCCTTTTCAATAACACAATACAAAACCGGCTCGAGCTCCCACCCAGTGACCTGGGACAATTACGCACCACCCCCTTGGGCGCCTCTAAGAAGCAATACTTCCCATCTCGCAAGCACAGAGTCTGAGTGTAACAAAAGCGTTTTACTAAAGGAGGGAAACAATGCGGCATTATGTTGGGGAAACACCACAAACAGGATTCATAACACAAACCATGAGCAAAAGATCTACCCCCAAGTAAGTTGGGCAGTGTCCTTTTCCCCTCAGAGTCTTAAGACCAGCAACCCAAAAGTCACCCAACTCACAGTTGCTGTCCTTGGTCAATGCAGGCCCAGAGTTCAGAAGTTCATCTGCAGAGTTCACCTCCCAGCCTCGGTGGAAGGGGGGGAGCTATGGAGGCACATTACACTCTCCACTGCTCAGGCCCTCGACAGCCAATTGCCATACCTCTCTGTGGGTTCTGCTCCAGTCCTCTCCACCAGCCATTTCACTAGCCACACCTCGCTGCTAGCCATCCCGCTAGCCATCCCTCTCCGCTAGCTGCTCACCAATATGTCTTCAGTCCGTCCCCCCCCACACACACAGCTCTCAGTGATTTCAGCTGTTAGTAGGGGAGCCTCACTGCTGGTGCACCTGGATAGTCTTCTTGCATCAGAACCACTAGCTCAGAGTAGGTCTAGTGCTTAAACCTAGGTCTCAGTGATTTCAGCTCCGCAGCATGTAACAAGACTCTTTTTGAGTCTAAATTATCTCTGTTATTACACAGTGGAGAGAGGAAGGGTCAAGGTGGTGTTTAGAGCCCATACTACCAGGTACAAATGCCTGCCCCCAGCATCTCTCAATTCACTGGGCTTTGAAACCCATGTCCCTTGCCTAGCAAGTGCTGCTTAGTTGAGGGTGAGTCCCTCAGTCATAAAATGCCAAGTACAGTTCTACTGTCCTTGATTCACATAACAAGGATAACAACTCTTTATTACTCCTGCCCCAATAACAAAGAGACTGGGGATCCCACAGCAGCCAAAGTGACCATTTGGGCAAGCAGTCCCATCGTGCTAGGCAGGGTGGGTGTGCCCATGCAAACGAGGTCAGCCACTGAAGTCTTTTTCCACAGCTCACCACCAGATGTCAGGGGAGAGCTCATTCTGACTCTGCTTACACTTAGAAATTGAATGAGGGCATATTCTGATTGCCTTTGAAAGTGGAAATAAGAGTGCAATACAAAGTTCTGTTCAGCACTCAGGAAAGTATAGTGCTGTGAATGACTCCAGTTGGCTGCTTACGTAACAGAAGTCATTCACAATTGTTTCACTCTGAGCATGTCCATTGAATGGAATGCTTAGAAACCGGTGGAATGCTTAGAAATCCTCCCTTTCAGTGATTGGCAACCAAGTGCCATGGCTCCCCTTCAATGCATGAGTTAGCACGTCTGGGTAGGTATTTCTAATATATGTATCTCAAGGTAAGTGTAACCCAAACTACTACTCCTTCACTAGATAAACCATCAAAGGGGTTTCCAGAGCCCTTTGGTTCTGTTGCTCTGTCTCTGGTGGGTGCATTAGCCTGTAAGCCCCCAAAATAAAAGCAGACTATTACACTTTAAGACTTACTATCTACATTTTTCAATCTCATGTAGCGGTAGCATGAGAGGAGATGATCAGTCTGTGTTGTTGACTGTTAAACCAAACCAATGCAATTCTGAAATAGCAAGGTCTGGGATGTCTATCAACAGAGACCAGCTGCCACCATGAAACTATTGTCATCTACATGTGAGTCTCAGAAATTGTTCTGCCATTTTAAGGCCACTGGGGGTGACGGGCTACAGCCCTACGATCTTTCTTTTAGTTTGTCATGTTATGACCCAGCTATCCCATGTCAATTTCATATGAACTGAGATTCAAAGACTAAAAACGCTTAGACTCTAGAAACTGTCATGCAGGCATCAGGGTGAAGCTCTTTCTAGAATTCAGTGTGACCAACCAGTTTATAAAGCAGGTTTGTAGATGACTTTTGGAGGGTAGGGGGACTAGAGTTTAAAAAAAAAAAGCTATTGATTCACTTTAATTAGTAATTCTGTACCATGACTAAATTTGTCCCCTTTTGTTAAAATGAAATAAATGAGCTGCTGTTCCTGACTGTTTCTTGTATTACTGTAGCACTTAGGAGCCCTAGTCGTGCACCAGGACCCCGTGATGCTAGCGTTGCACAAACACAGAACAAAAAGATGGTCCCTGCCTGTGATGGGATGTGCCTACCCCGCCCTGGCCCCGCAAGGCTTAACTGTGCCGTGCAGCCTGAGGAAGCCACGCCCCTTTGCCTCTGCTGGGTATGCTCAGCCTGGAGGCAAGGTATAAAAGGAAGCAGCCCAGCTCAGTCTGCTGAAGGGAGAGGATGTAGACTACAGGTTCTCTCCAGGGCCTGACTCCAGAGCCAAAGCACGCAGAGCCCCAGACGGATTCCAGGCAGCCTGACGAACCCAGGGAGGAAGCTACGCCGTCAGGAGCTACACTGCCTGAGGACCCCAGAGACCAGTGGGAACCATGGACCATCACTGGTGAAGACAGGGTAGGAATCATCCCAGGGGACTTTTTAGACTTTGCTCCAGTGGGTGAACTGGGGAACCAGTCAGCATGTTTAGGGAGGATCCCTGATGACTCAGTGGTGAGTAACCCCACCACTGCCAGGGCCCTGGGCTGGGGCTCAGAGGAGCAGGAAGGGCCCAAGTCCCCCTACCTTGGATGCCACACACCCCTGAGTGGTGTCCCACTTCCCCAATTGGCCAATAGGTCACACAGTCCCACAGAGGGGTGTGACTTATTGACTCTGGCCATTAGGATACACTACCTTGACTGTAAGGGTTGCTTTATTGACTCTGGCCATTGGGCCATGCTGCCCTGAGCGGAAGGGCCATTCTATTGACTCCGGCCACTAGGCTGTACTACCACATTTTATAATAAGGGTCATCAGCATAGGACCTAACCCAGCTACAGTACAGTCTCTTCCCTTTCTTCTGACCACACGTGACCCAACACCCCGTGACAGGGTGTACCTACTAGGGCTGTCAAGTGATTAAAAAAATTAATCCCGTGATTAATAAATAATAGAATACCATTTATTTAAATATTTTTGGATGTTTTCTACATTTTCAAATATATTGATTTCAATTACAACACAGAATAGGAAGTATACAGTGCTCACTTTATATTTATTTTTATTACAAATATTTGCACTAAAAAACAAAAGAAAGTATTTTCAATTCACCTTATATAAGTACTGTAGTGCAATCTCTTTATCATGAAAGTTGAACTTACAAATGTCGAATTGTGTACAAAAAAATAACTGCATTCAAAAATAAAACAATGTAAAACTTTAGAGCCTAAAAGTCCACTCAATCCTACTTCAGCCAATCGCTCAGACAAACAAGTTTAGTTACATTTGCTGGAGATAGTGGTGCCCGCTTCTTGTTTACAATGTCACCTGAAAATGAAAACAGGCATTCGCATGGCACTATTGTAACTGGCGTCGCAAGATATTTACGTGCCAGATGCGCTAAAGATTCAAATGTCCCTTCATGTTTCAACCACCATTCCAGAGGACATACATCTATGCTGATGACGGGTTCTGCTTGATAACGATCCAAAGCAGAGCAGACCGATGCATGTTCATTTTCATCATCTGAGTCAGATGCCATCAACAGAAGGTTGATTTTCTTTTTTGGTGGTTCGGGTTCTATAGTTTCCGCATCGGAGTGTTGCTCTTTTAAGACTTCTGAAAGCATGCTCCACACCTCATCCCTCTCAGATTTTGGAAGGCACTTCAGATTCTTAAACCTTGGGTCGAGTGCTGTTGTTATTTTTAGAAATCTCACATTGGTACCTTCTTTGCGTTTTGTCCAATCTGCAGTGACAGTGTTCATAATCAAACAAAATGTGCTGGGTAATCATCCGAGACTGCTATAACATGAAATATATGGTAGAATGTGGGTAAAACAGAGCAGGGGACATACAATTCTCCCCCAAGGAGTTTAGTAACAAATGTAATTAATGCACTATTTTTTTTAACATCATCAGCATGGAAGCATGTCCTCCAGAATGGTGGCTGAAGCATGAAAGGGCATACGAATGTTTAGCATATCTGTCACATAAATACCTTGCAACGCTGGCTACAAAAGTGCCATGCGAACACCTGTTCTCACTTTCAGGTGACGTAAATAGGAAGCAGGCACCAGTATCTCCCGTAAATGTAAACAAACTTGTTTGTCTGAGCAATTGGCTGAACAAGAAATAGGACTGAGTGGACTTGTAGGCTCTAAAGTTTTACAGTGTTTTGTTCTTGAGTGCAGTTATGTACCCAAAAAAATCTACATTTGTAAGTTACACTTTCACAATAGAGATTGCACTACAGTACTTGTATGAGATGAATTGAAAAATACTATTTCTTTTGTTTATTTTTACCGTGCAAATATTTGTAATAAAAATTATATAAAGTGTGCACTGTACACTTTGTATTCTGTTTTGTAAAAGAAATCAATATATTTGAAAATGTAGGAAATCATCCAAAAATATTTAATACATTTCAATTGGTATTCTATTGTTTAACAGTGCTATTAATTGCGATTAATTTTTTTAATCACAGTTAATTTTTTTGAGTTAAGTGCGTGAGTTAACTGAGATTAATCGACAGCCCTAGTACCTACCCCATGACACTACCACAAAGGGCTTATTAATACAACCCATAAGCAACAAATTTTGGGGAGTGGGGGTGGCTAAAGCCCCCTTGCACAAGTTCCCACTTGTCTATGTCCATGGGAAATTGGTTGGGATGAAGCCCAAAATGTATCAATGAATTATGAGATTGGTCCAGTCAGACTTCCCCCTCTCCCCCCACAACTATGCTAACTGCAGTTCATGGCCATGCTCTAACCACAGAGGCTTTGTGTTCAGTACAAGGATGATTATGGGCCTGTAGTGGTAGATTCAATCAGCAGGGTCTGTGGGAGTCAGGGTAGCCATACTCTGTTTACGTTAGGATCGTCATGATCATCTAGTCCATCTGACCTTAAAGTCTATGTCTTAAAAGGTAGTATCTACCTCAATGTAGTTAAGCCCTGTCAATCCCGATGCAGTGGGCGTAGTAACGGGGTGTGTGGGGGGTGTATAAGCTATCTGTATCTTATCTCCACAAGGATTTTGCAGTGATAGGTAATGTGTATTATCATCTCACTAAAACACCTTTTGGGGGGCAGTGAAGACATAGCCTCAATGTCAAAAGTCAAAAGAGACACATTGGAAGAAAGATGGCTGCCATATTGCCTGCATCAGGGGTGGCAGGTTCGCATAACTTTTGGTGGTGCCCAGAACGTGTCCAACTCCGTCCCTCACACACACACACCTGCCTTGTAAGCTGATATATATTTTTTAAAATAATGTAAAAATGGACTGGAAACAGTAAGCGTTTAAGTTTCCCTATATTGCACAATATCACTATTGTAAGAAAAAAGTATTTAACTAAGAATATCAACTTTATTAATACTCTTTTGAATATGGAAACAACCAAGCACTCTTGAATCAATAACCCTCAAAAGCAAATACTTTCTAAAATTAAAACAAAATGTAGCCCCTTCTTTTGCGATGTTTTTCAACCAATCATATACTTTAAAGAGTATAAAATAATCAAGTTTTGTGCTAAACACGATCATACCCCAAACTGACCGCCAAATTTAAGTTGTGTGTTTTTCCCTCAGGCGCTCATACAGTATATGTCAGTGTTCCCTCTAATCTTTCCCATCGATGTGAGGAATGAATCTTGTTATGTGTGCCAATGTGGAGGTGACGTGTGACAAATCACCTCCATATTGGTACACATAACTAAATTAATGGGGTGGGGCCAAGGGGTTTGGAGTGTGGGAGGAGGCTCAGGGCTGGAGCAGAGGATTGGGTGTGGGGGGGGTGAGGGATGGGGATGAGGGGTTTGGAGTGTGGGAAGGGCTCAGCTAGGGCAGAGGGTTGAGGTGCAGGGGTGAGGGCTGTGGAGTGGGGCCGGAGATGAGGGGTTCATGGTACAGGAGGGGGCTCAGGGTTGGGGCAGAGGGTTAAGGTGCGGGGGGGGTGAGGGCTCTGGCTGGGGGTGTGGACTCTTGGGTGGGGCAGGGCTGGGGATGAGGAGTTTGGGGTGCAGGCAGGCTGCAGTTCCCCTCAGCCTTCTTCTTTCCCCCCCCTCCCCGGCAACACACTCATCAAGCACCGTCACTGCACGTGCTCCTAGGGGCCAGGCCCCTCTCAGGTCCAGGAAGCCCCCTCGCCTCCCCTGTGGTGGGTGCTGGGGCCGGGAAGAGGAGAGAGCCACCATCACGTGTGCATCTCCTCCCCTCTGCCACTGCCTCAGCCTGCCACCGGCGCCGCTCCCTTTTGTAGCCAGCCACGGGAGCAGCCGGTGAGGGAGCGCAGCACGGAGCAGCAGGGCAGCCGCCTACTGCCCAGGGTGCAGGCAGGGATGCTCCGGGGGAGGCATGCCGGGGTGGCAGGTGGGGCTGGGGAAGAGACCCAGCCCCAAACATTGGTGGAGCCAGGCCCCGGGGCCCTGAATTTGCTGGAGCACCAGCACCACTGGCCCATATAACTCGCTGCCCCTGGCCTGCACGGCTAAAGCTGATAAGAGCTATTACATATAGCTTCAACACTGCCACTGCATGTCCTTTCCTAACAGCAATATTTGTGGCTGTAACACCAGCAACCAGTCACCCAGACTACCCAATTTTTGAATTCAGTACTCAGAACCTATTGGTGGTGAAGGGAAGCTTCCATTTATTTTTCTTATAGGAAGCTCCCTACCAGATGGGTCCCCATACAAAAGAAAGCTGTAAGTGGAGCTGCCTTTGAACTTTTAGAGCAGTGATGCTTTTCTGTCCACTCACCACTTCAACTCATTGATTGGCAGGTCCTCGGCGCTGCAAAAGTGATGACTGCCAAACACTACAAACTTTCCTCCCTGATTTCAAAGGCCTGCCTGCACCGTCAACTTTGTACATCAACTTCTCAGTCCCCCGCCCCCGGAAAATGTAATTTGAGTGTAAAATGCCTTCAAGATTGGAGGATAATCTAGCCAGCTGCACTGGGACTGTAATTGCCAATTAAGTTTGTTGAGAGTCAGATATGTGACGTGAACAGCAGATGGTCAACAAGCCTTCAAAGTCTTTAGGACTGTTCTGAGCATTTTTCTATGAGGCAGGCATGCTGATTGTAGCCTTTGCGCTGTCCCTATTTGAATTTAAAATGTACCTGGTGCAGCGCCGTAACAAGGGCAAGGCGAGTGAGGCACTTGCCTTGGGCGCACAAAGCCAAGGGGCGCAAAAAGTGGTGGAGGGAAAAAAAAGCCGCTGGCAGGCACAGAGATATTTATAGCCGGGGTGATCTCCACCCGTCCCCACCTGCCGCCTCCCTGCGCCTCCCCCGAGTGTCCCCCAGCCCTGACTTGCTCCCCCCCACCCCTTCCTGGACCCGGAGCAGAGCAGCTCCATGCTGCCTCCCTGCAGCAACTGCTGCCGCAGGGTCCTAGTGCCTCCCATCTCAGTGCCAGGGCAGACTGACTCTGAGCCTGCCCTTCCCCCTCAGACCCTTTCATTTTCCAATGGGACCCTCCACCAGCACAGCCGCCCCCCCCCACGTCCGCAGTCACTGCTCCTGCCCCATGCTGGGCAAGGAGGCAGCCCCATCCCTCACCCCCAGTGAGGCTACAGTCAGGGGCAACAGCAGGGGAGGAGGCGCTCGCAGCACCCCCCGGCACCCACCACGGGGGAGGTGAGGGAGATTCCTGGACCTGAGAGGGGCCCTAGGAGCACATGCAGTGACAGTGGTGGGGGTGACTGTGCTGCTGGGGGGGCAGGAAAGGGGGGCTCCTCCCTCAGAGCTTGTTGCTGCCGGCAGGGAAAGGGCTGGGGGGAGTCCTCCTCTCTGGCCCCTGTCCCAGAGCAGCCTGCCTGCACCCCAAACTCATCCCCAGCCCTGCCCCACCCCAGAGCCCACACCCCCAGTCAGAGCTTTCACCCCCCCACTGCACCCTCAACCCTCTGCCCGAGCCCTGAGCCACTCCAGCACCCCAAACACCTCATCCCCAGTCCCAACCAGAGCCCTCACCCCCCACACCCCAACCCTCTGCCCCAGCCCTGAGCCCCTCCCACACCCCAAACCTCCCAGTCCCAGCCCGACAGAGCCCTCACCCCTACTCTCGCCCTGAGCCCCTCCCACACGCCAAACCCCTCATCTGCAGCCACAGCCCTCACCCCTGCACCCCATCCCTCTGCACCCCTCCCATCCCCAAACTCCCTCCCAGAACCTGCACCCCCTCCCTCCGCACCCCCTCCCATCCCCAAACTCCCTCCCAGAGCCTGCACCCCAATTCCCTGCCCCAGCCGAGGACTGCACCCCAGACCTCCTCCCTCACCCAAACTCCCTCCTAGAGCCTTGGGCGGGTGGGGGGGTAGAGTTTGGGTGGGGGTGGGTTCTGGGCACCACCAAAATTTCTACAAATCTGCCACCCCTGATCCTGCCCTGCAAACCTGAACTCCCAGCATTCTCAGGACACATGCTAATCTCTAGTGGCCACTGCTGATATCCAGCACCTCCCTCCTCTCTTAACCTGGGAGTCCCTCTCTGGATTGGAACTGGACTGGAACCAAAGACCATCTTGGAAGCAACATTACCAGCCCAAGCAGTCAAAAATCATGAGTTGACCCCCCAAAATCACAGGCTCTACCACTGCCCCTTCATTCATTCTTCAGCGGCAATTTGGCGGCAGGCCCTTCCCTCTGAGAGGGACTGAGGGACCCGCCGCTGAATTGACGCCGAAGAGCCGGCCCTGGGGGAGGGCGCAATTTTATATTCTTGTCTCGGGCGCAAAAATACCAAGTTACGGCTCTGACCTGGTGCCTCTGCAGAATATGGTGAATCCATTCAGTTTCTTCAGTAAAGCATGACCCAAACCTTGGCTGAAATGCAATCTGAATGTTTTTTTTTTCAGAAACATTCAGTTACCTCTTGTTTCATGTTCGTGTATGTCCTGGTTTCAGCAGGAACTAGAACTGATGCGTATCCATGGAAAGATTGTGCCAGCAGCTATTCTTGCAGTATTTCTAGTCTGGATGGATGTGAGAAGTGTCAAAAATCTTGGAGAAAGATGGATTTTTGTGACATTTCTAGCTCACCTTCCTGGCCCAAATAGGTCCAGCTCAATGCAACTGATCTTCAGATAACCAAGTCAACTCTAAAATTTTACCAGAGCCAAACCACTTGAGGTTCATCATGTAGTCGGGCTGCACAATAAGGGTCCAGAGCACCAACCATCAGACTCACAACTATTGCCTGTTATATACTGGGATGGAGATTCACTGGTACTAACTAGAATACTGATGGGGGATTTTCCTGAACTGCTCAGTGTAGACAAAGACAGACAAACTTGCAAAAAAATATTCCTCACATGTGGAAGCATACACATTCTTATTTAGGTTAGATTTTACCCTTAAAGGCTTTAACACTTGGAATGTTAAACAATAAAAACTTGCTTGACAGCAAACCTCAAAATGTTTTCTTTCTAAAACAAGTAAAATAATGACCTTATGGTACCAAAATTTAAAAAGTAAATCTGTTACTCAGGACTAAATTGGTTTACATTTTATTTTACTAAGAAATAAATAAATAGCCTTTATTCATGTAGCAGGAAAATTAGAGAAAATATACGTAGGAATGTGCTCAGTATCAGATAATGCACATTTCCAGTTCTACTCTGTGCCACAATGTATGCCTAATAAATCCAAAGCAATCAGTTCCTTAGCTTCATCTTTTTCTCCCTCATGCTGTTTTCTCCAAGTGCTCAACCTTCTAAACAGTCCCAGAAAAGAGGCATTTTTTCCACTGTTTCTCTTTTCCTTGACCTGTTCGCTTGCCAGTCTGTATTTCACAGTCTTCCGCCACCTGGTCTGTTGGGTTTTCTTCCTGAAAAGTTTCTTGAAGTACCAGCAACTGTCAAAACTAGCGTCTCTTTTCGTCTCCACCTTTGTTGTTCTTTGCATTTTAAGTTTGATATTTAGGAAAACTTTGAATCTGTCATTCAATTTAATGCAGTTTTCTCTTAACTGTGGTAGTTTTAGATGAAGACCACTATTAATATATTCTACCGTCCTTCAAGGGGGTCTTGATCATCAAAGACCTACCTGTTGTTTTTCAAGTTGTCTGTGAGGAAAAAGGTAGTAAGATTAGTTAACTTAAGTCAGCTTCATAAACCTTAACAATTTAACTTTATAGCAAAAGACTATAAATGTACTCTTACTGACTTTGTCACGCTATTTTTTGCTTCTAAACTTAAAGCAATTACATAGACGATGACATATTTGTCTGTAAAGATCAAACTGCTTGGCCAACAGCTGTTCTGTTTTGTTACTATGGAAGCATGTGCTGATTACATCATTATTCCATGATGATGTCACAATAATAAATAAAACCTTAGACCTCCCTTTCAACCAAGTGACTAGTGGCCTGAAAAAGGCCATCAGTGCTATTATCCTAACAGTAACTTAGTTCTTAGGACTATTATTGTGAAGATTAATTATTTGAAATTGTAAGTTATTGACATTTGACATAGGTGTGCTGTAGAGAAAAATGTATGCTCATCTACAAATAGACAAATGCAAAAGCCTGTGACTAGCAGGACAGATCTTCTGGGACCGATAGGGGGCCCTCAATAGCCCTGATACAACCCCACCTGTGCCAGTTTTCTTAACAAAGAAAGGGGACATAACCTGAGTAAGGGTATTTAGCTGAAGTAGTGTCTTACTCCACAGTAGTCACATTGATTTCACTGGGGCTAGCTATAAGGTAAGGTTCTATCAGCATGCATTAGCGTATCACAATCTAGGCCAAAGAAATTAAAGACAATGTATTCTTCATAGTTCAAAAACAGAATTTAAAAAAAATCACATCCCTTACATTGCTTAAAAAGGGGCATGTCTCATTAGCCTTGGGAGATTTCAAAAATGAAATCAAAAGTCTAAAGCAGGCCATCAGTCAGAAGTATTTCCTTTCACTGCCCAATCTAACGATGAAACTCTCCAGTCATGTAAATTAATTGATTTTGGTTCACATTTTTAATACATTATTTAAGAAACAAAACACAGTTAGTGAAAATATTAATGGCCGGCATACGTGGAGGGAAGGTTTGAAAAAAATGAGGTTACTCGCCTCTAAGCAGAGGTCCTCTGCCTGACTGGAGTAGCCGCTAAACATTGCCATTCTTGGGATCATCTGATAAGTCATACTGTGAAATGAGGAAGGTGTGAAACAGAATCCTAATTAAATAGTGGCCAAAATACTGCTACCAAACTGTGCATCAGCCCTGGAGGCTAAATGTTCAGTGAATGTGTAGCTAGAGCTCCAAGCTGCAGCGCTGCGGATTTCAACAATAGGGACAAATTTAAGGCATGCCAAAATGGCTGCCTTCGGCATAGTAAAGTGTGCCTTAACCCTTGCAGGAAGGGTTGCAGTTGCTAGCCTGTTGGTCGCTTCTATACATATCCTAACCCATCTGGATAATCACTGAGAAGAACTAGTTTGACCCTTAGTATTCTTTTTAATGGATATGAAAAGATTAGGGGACTTTCTGAAATATTTGGTACTGTTTAAATAAAAAGTGAGTGTGCTTTTAGTGTCTTGCTGTGGAGTCTCAATTTGCCTGAGTGTATGTGAGACCTGGGAAAGACCCCTGATAGTGTAATTGACTGGCTGAGCTGGAAGTCAGTAACCACCACCTGGGGCAGGAATTTAGGCTATGGATGGAGGACCACTGTGCCATTGTAGGAAATTGTGAAGGGTGGATCCATCACCGTGGCTTGTTACAGAACAGTGTTGTTAATTGCAAAACATACAACTATGGAAGCTGTTGATGTGATGTCACTACTCCACATTTCTGTTTCACTCCACAGGCGCACACTCTCCTCACAAAAGCAGTTGTTCCACAATAAGAAACAAAAGTGGAAGAGTTAGATATCAAAGAAAAATATTATTAATAATTTGCACAACATTGCTATATTGTTTAATCAGACCCCCCCCAAAAATAGTTAATATAAACAACACATAGGCTATAACCAGCACTCAAAATGGACTTGGTAGTGACAGTGCCGGAGTGAGTTCTAGAATCCCTCCACTGGTAGCTAGACCCTCGCACGGTCCACGAAGAAATCCTCTTCAACACCCTCAACCCTCCATGACCCTAGTACCGGATGCATCAGCTCTGGGTTGGGGGGGCCCACCTAGGAGATCTCCAGACACAGGGTCTATGGTTGCAGACCGAGCTCTCACTTCACATCAATATCAAGGAGCTTGTGCGACTAGCATGCCAGACCTTCCAGTACAGAATGCAGGGCCAGTGTGTAGCAGTGATGACCGACACCACCACCATGTTTTACATAAACAAGCAGAGCGGAGCCCACTCCTCCCCATTCTGTTGGGAAGCTCTCCAGCTTTGGGATTTTTGTATAGCCCGCTGCATTCACCTGGAGGCGTCCTATCTCCCAGGAGTACAGAACGAGCTTGCAAACCACCTCAGCAGGTCATTTTGCAACCATGAGTGGTCCATCCATCCGGACGTCATACATTCCATCTTCCAAAGGTGGGGGTTTCCCCAGGTAGATTTATTTGCCACCAGGAACAACAGGAAGTGTCCAATGTTTCTACTCTTTCCAAAAACACAGTCCGGGCTCCATCTTGGACGCATTCATGCTACCGTGGGGAGACCGCCTCCTGTATGCCTTCCCGCCGGTCCCACTCATCCACAAGGTGCTGCTCAAGATCCGCAGACACAAGGCGGAGGCAATTCTGCTGGCCTCAGTGTGGCCACACCAACATTGGTACACCACGCTTCTGGACTGTCAGTGGACACCCCGATCGCACTGCTGCTCTACCCCAATCTGATCACACAGGGCCACGGTCGCCACCTTCATCCAGACCTCCAGTTCCTCCATCTCATGGCTTGGAAGCTTCATGGTTAAACCCAGTGGAGCGCCAATGCTCGGAATCAGTGAGGGAGGTGCTGCTTGGAAGCAGGAAACCTTCCACCAGGGCCACTTACCTAGCTAAGTGGAAAAGGTTCTCGTGCTGGTGTGAGCAGCATCATGCACCTCCAATTCAGCCATCTATACCGCTCATCCTGGAGTATCTACTGCGTCTAAAGCAGCAGGGATTGGCAGGATCATCCATCAGGGTACGCCTCGCTGCCATCTCGGCATTCCACCTGGGACAGCTGAGGTGCTCTGTATTCACCAACCCCATGGTAGGCCGTTTCCTGAAGGGCATGGGAAGGCTATAGCCACATTCGCGACCACCCATACCTGCTTGGGAGCTCAATCTGGTCCTCTCCAGACTAATGGGGCCCCCATTTGAACCAAGGGTGGCATGCTCCCTTCTGTATCTCTCGTGAAAGGTGGCATTCCTGGTTGCCATCACATCAGCTAGGAGGGTGTCCAAGTTAAAAGCGCTAACCTCCGACCCCCGCCTACATGGTCTTCCATAAGGACAAAGTACAACTCGGGGTTCACCCAGCCTTCCTACCCAAGGTGGTGTCTCAATTCCACATTGACAGGAAGATGTCTTGGCCACTCTTCTATCCCAAGCCTCATGCTAGTGCGCAGGAACAGAGGCTTCACTCACTGGATGTCCAGCATGCGCTAGAATTCTATATTGACCACACAAAGCCTTTCAAGAAATCGAACCAACTGTTTGTGGCAGTGGCAGGCTGGATGAAAGGGCTTCCGGTCTCTTCGCAATGCATTTCTTCCTGGATCACAGACTGGATCCATACCTGCTACGAGCTGGCCAAGGTCCCAGCCCCAGCTATTACGGCCCACTCGAGAAGAGCACAAGCCTCGTCAGCCGCCTTCCTGGCCCAGGTGCCTATCCAGGAGATCTGCAGAGCGGCAACCTGGTCTTCCGTGCACACGTTCACTACTCACTATGCCATCACCCACCATGCCAGAGAGGATGCAGATTTCGGCAGAGCGATTCTCTGATCAGCGATTCCTTAACTCCAACCCCATCTCTGGGGGAGAGCTTGGGAGTCACCTGATTGGAATCAATGTGAATGAGCACTCGAAGAAGAAAAAATGGTTAATCACCTTCTCATAACTGTTGTTTTTTGAGATGTGTTGTTCACGTCCATTCCAATACCCACCCTCCTTCCCTTCTGTCGGAATAGCCGGCAAGAAGGAACTGAAGGGGGGTCGGGTTGGCGGGGTCATATATTGAGCACCAGAAAGGAGACACTCCAGGGGGCTCCCCAGCCGACCTGATGGGAGCTGTTAAGGGAACAAGTTTCTGACGACCATGCGTGCAGCGCGCACACACCTGATTGGAATGGACGTGAACAACACATCTTGAAGAACAACAGTTATGAGAAGGGGAGTAACTGTTTTTTTCTAGCCTTCATGGTTGTGGAAATAGCCTTGAAAAATGTGAACGGGGTATAACTGATGAAACTGTGATTTCCTGGGGCTGCAGAAAACCTGAAAAATAGCTCTGAGATGTGTGAACTGCACCATGCATTTCTCAGGCAGGGCAGAACTCTGTGATTCTGCAGGCATGGAATAGGGCAATTTTGCAAAGACACCCTGGAACTCAGCATTTTTGCCATGGAATATGATTTTGCTGAAGCGAGGCACCTAATATTTTATTTTTTGTCTTCCTGCCCTATCAGAACCTGCCAGCAGCTTTCTCTTGCTCTCCAGATTTGCCCACAAAGGGAAATTAATTTGATTAGTGTATATTCTCTATGCTGTTCCATGAAGCCAAGCAGCAGGGGTTCAGGTTGCGAGAGCTGGAGTCCAGCTTGCAACCAGGGAGTTGGGGAGGGCACCAGAAGTACTGGCTGGTGACCTAGCTGCCTGAAGAACATCACAACCCCTGGAGCCCATGGAGATAGGCCACTGAAGGCAGCTACAAGCCCCCCAGACTTCCCTGGAACAAAAAAGGGTGAGAAAGATGGTCTGAACAACATTGTGAAAAAATTCATAATTGAAAATAATCACTGATTTTTTTACCACATGGGTATTTTCAACTATGAACTATAGTTCTGTGGGTTTTTGTAGGGGTGGTGGAATGGGAATGAAGAATATTTAATGGAGATAGACTAAATTAACTCTGCCACAGAATTTAAGGATCCTTGTGATGGAATTTAGGCATTTTGCCACACAATTTGGTCCCACTGTGCAGGAGTACTCAGGATCCTGCCTATATCCAGTTACTGCCCCTTTTAGGCCTTTGAAGGGCTGCTGGCTCTTTGCTCCTGAAAGCTCCTTTTGACCCTCTGTATCAGGGCCGGCTCCAGGGTTTTTGCTGCCCCAAGCGGCGGGGGGGGAGAAGAAGCTGCGATCGCGTTCTTCTTCGGCGGCACTTCGGCGGCAGGTCCTTCCCTCCGAGAGGGACCAAGGGACCCGCAGCCGAATTGCCGCCAAAGAGCCGAACCTGCTGCCCCTTCCCCTTGGCCGCCCCAAGCACCTGCTTGCTGCGGCTGGTGCCTGGAGCCAGCCCTGCTCTGTATTCAGAGCTCTGGAGGCATATTCCAATGCTTCAGTTTCTGCTCCTTCCCCACAAACTCTGTTCAGACCTGTATTCTTCTACTGCAATTTATGTCAGCAGTGGCCTGCTCCACTGCTGGATTCTTTCTTCATACCCAGACTCTCAGTTCTCAGGCTATATCCTGCTTCCTGACCTTTTCACTACAGCCTGCTGTAAAGCAGCTACTTCCCACCCTGCTGCTCAAGCGCACAGTCTCTCCCTCAGTAGGGTTGCCAACCCTCCGGGATTGGCCTGGAGTCTCCCGGAATCGGCATTGATCTCCCGGTGACTACTGAAAGCAATCCAGGAGATTTTAATAGGATATTTTAAGAAAATGACATTACAGCATGTTGGGGGGAAAAAATCTTCTGCAATAGCTTGTCAGAGTTGGCAACCCTAGCCCTCAGCCTGATCCCCTCTGCAGTCTGGATGTCACTTCCTTTTCCTGTTCATTAGCATTCAGTATGCCCTACTCTGGCTATGTGCTGGAACGATGGCCCAGGCCTCTCTGACCATCTCACTCTGCGGTTGACGGAAGTGAGTAACCAGCAATTAAACAACTGACTCAGGACAATGTCATCAATTTTGCTTAACTGAAACATCAGGGGAGCTTTCCAGGCTCCTGTGGAAACTGGTTGCTATAGAAATGATGATGTGCCAATGGTGAGACGCTAGCTGGTGAGTGGCAATAGTTTGGTGCTGGTTGGGAAGAGTTTTAGACAGATCTGTCTAAAACTCTCCCTACATTTAGCACTGTGCTACTCTGCTAGCTTTAAATGGTCTCAAGGCAGTCACAGGTCCCCGCCCTTCTGAATTCCTCCTGGCCCAGGGCCAGCACAGAGCCAACAATACATGTATACAAGCCCTCCTTATCGCTGGCACATGAGGCAGTGTGGGGATGGACCAGAGGAGGGAGAGAAAGATAGGCAGAAGCATGACCAGAGCAGTCCTGGGCCCCAATTCCCTGCTGTACAACTCCCATAGGAGCTATGGCAGTACAGTGGGGAATGCATCTTAGGCTGCTCTAACTTGCCCTGAGGACTGAACTGGCCCACACAACCCCTGAATAGGGGAAGCAGAAGCCACCTCCTTCTGGCTCTGTCCCAGCCCCAGCCCTACAGTCAGCACAGGGATGAATCTGGGACAGTGGTGCAAATTGTAACTAATTTAAGAGAATTCGCTATCCACAAGTGCTTAGTACACTTAGCTTCATTTTTCATGTAATGTGTTTTCCCCCCACTTTTTCTTACTCTGTCTTCTCTGTATTTGTTTCTTCTTCTGATAGTCAACTTCCTTTCCCCCTGGATTTTTTTCTCTCCCTCACTGCCCTTTCCACTCTCTTTCTCTCTGTTTTTCATTCTTCCCCTTGGCCTCTTTCTCATTGTCTCTCCTGAGCCAGTGTTTGAGGGAATTTTCAAATGCACCAATATGGCAGGTGACCAGCTTGGCTTAACAGTGAAATCCTCGCTGATCTTAAACACAAGAAAGAAGCTTACAAGAAGTGGAAGATGGGACAAATGACCAGGGAGGAGTATAAAAATATTGCTCAGGCATGCAGGAGTGAAATCAGGAAGGCCAAATCACACTTGGGGTATGTCTACACTACGAGAGTAGTTCGATTTTACTTGAATCGAATATGCGGAATCGATATTACAAAATCGAACATGTGTGTCCACACTAAGGACAGTAATTCGACTTTGTGAGTCCACACTAACGGGGAAAGCGTCGACATTGGAAGCGGTGCACTGTGGGCAGCTATCCCACAGTTCCCGCAGTCCCCGCTGCCCATTGGAATTCTGGGTCGAGCCGCCAATGCCTTCTGGGTAAAAAAATGTGTTGAGGGTGCTTTTGGGTAACTGTCGTCATCCGTCCGTCACTACCGCCCTCCCTCCCTGAAAGCGCCGGCGGGAAATCAGTTCGCACACTTTTCTGGTCAGTGACAGTGCGGACGCCACAGCACTGCGAGCATGGAGCCCGCTGCGACCATCGCTGCAGTTGTGGCCGTTGTCAACACCTCGCAGCTTATCATCCACCTTTCCCAGAGGCAGATGCAGAGAAATCAGGCGAGGAGGCTACGGCACCGCGGTGAGGACCTGAAGTCTGAGAGTAGCACAGACCTGTCAGAAAGCACGGGACCCCGCGCCGAGGACATCACGGTGGCAATGGGTCAGGCTGATGCTGTGGAACGGCGATTCTGGGCCCGGGAAACAAGCACAGACTGGTGGGACCGCATAGTGCTGCAGGTCTGGGATGAATCCCAGTGGCTGCGAAACTTTCGCATGCGGAAGGGGACTTTCATGGAACTTTGTGAGTTGCTGTCCCCTGCCCTGAAGCGCAATGACACCCGGATGCGAGCAGCCCTGACTGTCCAGAAGCGAGTAGCCATAGCCCCCTGGAAGCTTGCAACGCCAGACAGCTACCGGTCAGTCGCGAACCACTTTGGCGTGGGCAAATCTACCGTGGGGGTTGTTGTCATGCAAGTAGCCAACGCAATCATTGAGGTACTGCTCTCAAAGGTAGTGACCCTGAGAAACGCGCAGGTCATCATAGATGGCTTCACCGCAATGGGATTCCCAAACTGCGGTGGGGCTATAGATGGAACTCACATCCCTATCCTGGGACCGGACCACCAGGCCAGCCAGTACATCAACCGAAAGGGCTACTTTTCAATGGTGCTGCAAGCACTGGTGGACCATAGGGGACGTTTTACAAACATCAACGTCGGATGGCCGGGCAAGGTTCATGACGCTCGTGTTTTCAGGAACTCAGGTCTGTTTAGACGGCTGCAGGAAGGTATTTACTTCCCGGACCACAAAATAACTCTTGGGGATGTGGAGATGCCTATAGTCATCCTCGGGGACCCAGCCTGCCCGCTAATGCCCTGGCTCATGAAGCCCTATACTGGCGCCCTGGACACTGAAAAAGAACTCTTCAACTACCGGCTGTGCAAGTGCAGAATGGTGGTGGAGTGTGCTTTTGGCCGTCTCAAGGGGAGATGGAGAAGCTTACTGACTCGCTGTGATCTCTGCGAAACCAATATCCCCATTGTTATTGCAGCTTGCTGTGTGCTCCACAATCTCTGTGAGAGCAAGGGGGAGACCTTTACGGCGGGGTGGGAGGTTGAGGCAAATAGCCTGGCTGCTGATTACGCCCAGCCAGACAGCCGTGCGATTAGAAGAGCCCAGCGGGACGCGCTGTGCATCCGGGAGGCTTTGAAAGCTAGGTTCCTGAGTGAGCAGGGTAACCTGTGACTTTTAAGTTTGTGTACAGAGAAGCTGAACCTGCCCCCATTTCTTTACCCACTAAATGTTCAGTATCCTCTCAAGTTACATACCCCGTTCCCCCCCTTCCAACACACGTTTAAAAATAAAATCACTTGAATTTTGTTAATGAACACCGTTTTCTTTATTACTGTTTTCGCGGGAAAGTGTTGAACCTGGGACGCAGACTGTGGTGGGGAGCGGGTGTAGTGTAGTGATGCAAATGACGCTTCTAAACTCCAGGAATGATAGGCTCCGCAGTGGTGGACTGGTGGTTTCAACGGAGCCTGCCACCCCTCCTGTTCGGGACTCTGTGTGTGGGGGGGCTATGTGACTTTGTGGCAGGGGGAGGACGGTTACAGATCCCCTGCTGCATGGCTCTGTGATCCAGGATAAGGACCGCTGCATAAGATCTCTAACTGCCCTCCCCCGCCACAAAGTCACAGAGCCCCCCCCACCCCCCACAGAACACTAAAACCACCTCCCAGACTGACCAGGGTAACTAGTGACTGCAATGTGTGTGTGCCCTGCTGCTGAACCTGCCCCCGCCTCTGTACCCTGGTAAAGGTGACTGTCCTGTCCAATTACCAACCCCCTTCCCCCCCTTCAGACAGACTCTCCTCTAAAAGAACATGATGGAAACAGTAATTAACAGAAACGTATTTTTTATTAGCAACTACACATGAAACTGGGGGGTGAAACTTGGACGGGGGCTTGGGTGAGGCGGGAAGGAAAGGACTTGTCAAATTTTGGGGAATGAGAGCCTTCTAGTACTAGAGCAGTCTGCAGGGGTGGAGTGAGAGTTTTCACGGACTCTGCCGCCCCTCCTTCTTTGGACTTTGGGTGAGGGGGGTATGGGACTTGGTGGCGGGGGAGGGCGGTTACAGATAGACTGCAGTGGGGCTTTGTCCTCCTGCCTCCGGTCCTGCAGAACATCCACAAGGCACCGGAGCGTGTCCGTTTGCTCCCTCATTAGTCCAAGCAGCGTTTGAGTCGCCTGCTGGTCTTCCTGCCGCCACCTCTCCTCCCGTTCCATGTGTGACCGGTGCATTTGGGACAAGTTCTCCCTCCACTGGGTCTGCTGGGCTGCCTGGGCTCGGGAGCAGCCCATAAGTTCCGAGAACATGTCCTCCCGTGTCCTCTTCTTCCTACGCCTCATCTGCGCTAGCCTCTGGGAGTGTGATGCCAGGCTAGGTTGTGAGACAGTCGCAGCTGTGGGAATGGGAAAAAGGGAGTGAATTCCTCAGAAAGATAAATTTCGTTGTGAACAAAGAACATAGTCTTTCTCTGTGAACAAGACCATGCACAGCACCTATCACATGTGCACTCAGGACAAGGTTGAATTTTCGGCCTTCGCATTCAGAGCCTGGGGTCTTGCAGTGCAGATCAGAGAAGCGGGGCAGGACACCGGAATTTGTGTAGAAGGCCGACATGGTAAGCCGTAGACTTGTGGCTGCTTAAAACTTTAATAATAGCACTGGCCTCCTTTCACGTTGAAAGCAATGCCAGTCCCTGCTGCCAGCAATCCGGCAAGCATGAACTCTGCCCCTGTCCCACCCCCTCGCGGCTGTCCCAGGGAAAGATCCCTGTATGCTGCCCCTCTCCCGCCTCCACCGCGTGGCTGTAAACCGCCGGTTACAGTTCTGTAAAGGAACAGGCAAGCAGTCCCAATACTAACATTCCCCTACCTAATTCAAAGCAGGTCACCATGAGCGACATCACTCTGATGAGAATTTCAGAGACGGAGAAAGAAAGGATGCTTCGGGAAAGCCTGCAAAGACCAGGGCTGTATGCCGCCATGCTCTGCAGGGCAATGATCCCGGAGTACTTGCTTGTCTCCTGGCGCGGAAATGTTTCCTACTACGGAGGACCCAATAAGGCCGCTCTCCCCAGGAACCTGATGCAAAGGCTTTCCAATTACCTCCAGGAGAGCTTCGTGGAGATGTCCATGGAGGATTTCAGCTCTATCCCCGGACATATAGACCAGATTTTACTGTAGCTGCACTGGCAGGGACTAAACGGTAGAGCGGCTTGGGCAGAACAATCATGCTAAACCGGACATTGTTAGGTTTTTTTCAGTAGTTGCACTGCCAGGGACTGAACCGTTAAGCGCCTAGGGCAAAGTAATCATGCAAAACCCATTGTTAATATTCCTGTTCTGTTAAAAATAAATGTTTACATGTTTAAAACACTTACTGCCTGATCCTTCCCCTGATTCTGTGTCCGGGTTAACCGCTGGGGACGGTTGGTAGGGGATCTCTGTAAGGGTGATGAAGAGATCCTGGCTGTCGGGGAAATCAGCGTTGTAAGCGCTGTCGACTGCCTCGTCCTCCTCATCTCCTTCCTCATCTTCCCCGTCCGCTAACATCTCCGAGGAACCGGCCGTCGACAATATCCCATCCTCTGAGTCCACGGTCAGTGGTGGGGTAGTGGTGGCGGCCGCACCTAGGATGGAATGCAGTGCCTCGTAGAAACGGGATGTCTGGGGCTGGGATCCGGAGCGTCCGTTTGCCTCTTTGGTCTTCTGGTATCCTTGTGTCAGCTCCTTGATTTTCACGCGGCACTGCGTTGCATCCCGGCTGTATCCTCTCTCTGCCATGGCTTTAGAGATCTTCTCGTAGATCTTTGCGTTCCGTCTTTTCGATCGCAGCTCGGAAAGCACGGACTCATCGCCCCATACAGCGATGAGATCCAAGACTTCCCGATCAGTCCATGCTGGGGCCCTCTTTCTATTCTGAGATTGCATGGCCATCTCTGCTGGAGAGCTCTGCATCGTTGCCAGTGCTGCTGAGCTCGCCACGATGTCCAAACAGGAAAAGAGATTCAAACTACCCAGACAGGAAAAGGAATTCAAATTTTCCCGGGGCTTTTCCTGTGTGGCTGGTCAGAGCATCCGAGCTCGGACTGCTGTCCAGAGCGTCAACAGAGTGGTGCACTGTGGGATAGCTCCCGGAGCTATTAGCGTCGATTTCCATCCACACCTAGCCTAATTCGACATGGCCATGTCGAATTTAGCGCTACTCCCCTCGTTGGGGAGGAGTACAGAAGTCGAATTTAAGAGACCTCTATGTCGAACTAAATAGCTTCGTGGTGTGGACGGGTGCAGAGTTAATTCGATGTAACGGCGCTAAATTCGACATAAACTCCTAGTGTAGACCAGGCCTTGGAGTTGCAGCTAGCAAGAGATGTTAAGAGTAACAAGAAGGGTTTCTTCAGGTATGTTAGCAACAAGAAGAAAGTGAAGGAAAGTGTGGGCCCCTTACTGAATGAGGGAGGCAACCTAGTGACAGAGGATGTGGAAAAAAGCTAATGTACTCAATGCTTTTTTTGCCTCTGTCTTTGCGAACAAGGTCAGCTCCCAGACTACTGCTCCCAGACCATAGCAGGGAAGGAGATGACCAGCCCTCTGTGGAGAAAGAAGTGGTTCAGGACTATTTAGAAAAGCTGGACAAGCACAAGTCCATGGGGCCGGCTGCGCTGCAACCGAGGGTGCTAAAGGAGTTAGCGGATGTGGTTGCAGAGCCATTGGCCATTATCTTTGAAAACTCATGGCAGTCGGGAGAGGTCCCAGATGACTGGAAAAAGGATAATGTAGTGCCCATCTTTAAAAAAGGGAAGAAGGAGGATCCGGGGAACTACAGGCCAGTCAGCCTCACCTCAGTCCCTGAAAAAATCATGGAGCAGGTCCTCAAGGAATCAATTCTGATGCACTTAGAGGAGAGGAAAGTGATCAGGAACAGTCAGCATGGATTCACCAAGGGCAAGTCATGCCTGACTAACCTAACTGCCTTCTATGATGAGATAACTGGCTCTGTGGATGAAGGGAAAGCAGTGGACGTGTTATTCCTTGACTTTAGCAAAGCTTTTGATTCGGTCTCCCACAGTATTCTTGCTGGCAAGTTAAAGAAGTATGGGCTGGATGAATGGACTATAAGGTGGATAGAAAGCTGGCTAGATCGTCAGGCTCAATGGGTAGATAGAAAACCATTATGCTGCCCTGGCAATGAGGAATCACCCCCAAAGGTGGAGGAGGAGAAGCCATATACCCCCAAGGCTGGGAGGATCGCAGCCACCACTCCCAGGAGGAAACGTAGGATAGCGGTGGTTAGTGACTTTCTTCTGAGGGGGACGGATGCACCCATCTGTCGTCCTGACATGGCATCCTGGGAGGTATGCTGCCTGCCAGGAGCCTATATCCAAGACGTTACAGAGGGCTTGTCAAAGTTCATCTAGCCCTCTGACTGCTACCCTATGCTACTCATCCATGTTGGCACTAATGATACTGCAAGGTATGACCCTCAGCAGATCAGAAGTGACTACAGGGCTCTGGGAGTAAGGGTGAAGGAGTTGGGAGCGCAGATGGTGTTTTCTTCGATCCTTCCGGTCAAGGATTTAGTTGGGGATTGGTCCTGCTTTGAGCAGGGGGTTGGACTAGATGACCTCCCTTCCAACCCTGATAGTCTATGATTCTATGATTCTAAGGGTAGGGGCCCAGAAGAGACAGATGCATCCTGGAGATGAATGCCTGGCTGCGAGGATGGTGTCACTGGGAGGACTTCGGCTTCCTTGACCACGGGATGCTGTCCCAAGAAGAAGGACTGCTAAGCAGAGATGGGGTCCACCTATCGAGAAAGGGGAAGAGCATATTTGGATACAGACTGGCTAACCTAGTGAGGAGAGCTTTAAACTAGGTTTGAAGGGGGCAGGTCTTGGGTTATGTCCATTTTGTATGTTTTGTATAATTTCAGGAACCCACATTGGTTCCCAAAATGGCGTTTGTGTCCATGTGACCCAGCTGATCACAGTTTTCCCGCCTTTTATTTCTCCTCAGAAGTGGTAAACAACTTCTGGATAGAACTGGCTTTTACCGCCTTTTCCACGGAGTTTCCCAGAAGGGGTTTTCTGCTCCTTCTATGGAGTTTCCCGGGCAAGGTTAGATAAGTCTGTCCCAAGCACTGCTCAGGGGACAGTCCATCCGAGTGACAGCAAGGGACTGTTGCAGGTCTTATTTGCACTTACCTACCCATCCTAGTGGTAGAGGGGGGTAGGGTTTCCTTTTCACAGCTCTGCTTCCACTTGGACATGCATTTGCCATCACCTGCAGAGAAAAGAGAAGGACAGACAGCCACATCCTACTTACCATCATCTATCTTCAGCTGCTGTCCCCCGACATATCATCTACTCTTCAGACCCGGAGGAACATCAAGGGACTCCCTGGAGCTCCTCTCCGATGGCTTTCAACTAGCCGGAGGACTGAGGTCCCAGGCAACAATCAAAGCTTAATCTATAGAAGAAGGTTTCTATTGAAGGGTTTACTTTACCTGTTTATAGGGTTTATTTTGGGGAATCACTGTATTGCATAATTTTACTGTTTACTCCCTCCTTTCTTTGCTATTCATTGTACACCAATTCTTCAATACACTTTATTTATTTTTCACCTTATCCCAACTGACTCCTCGTTATTAGAGGTGGGAGGGCCCCTTTATGGGAAAATAAAACCTACCAGTTGACAGATGCAGGAAAGGGAGGGTTGAATCTAAGGAAACAGGAAGCATAGGCCCACATATATTTCTTTGCCTTTCTGTCCTTTCCTCTAACACATGTGACAAAAGCCCACAGGTAAGTCAAAAACATGGAGACCTTGGAGAAGGGTCAGAATTTGCGGGGAGCATGGGCTGTTATAGCAGGGATAAGGGAGATACAAGACAGAACTGGGGGGGAATCAAATCAGTATTTTAGATGTCTGTATACTAATGCAAGAAGAATGGGGAAGAACCAGGAAGAACTCGAAGTGCTAGTAAATAAACACAACTATGACATAGTTGGCATCACAGAATTGACTTGGTGGGATAATATGCATGACTGGAATATTGATATAGAAGGTTACGGCTTGCTTAGGAAGGACAGGCAGGGAAAAAGGGAGGAGGTGTTGGGAAAATAACATAGCAGGGCACAGATTATCCAAGAAGTTCTTGGAATGTATTGGAGACAAATTTTTATTTCAGAAGGTGGAGAAAGCTACTATGGGAGAGGCTATTCTAAATTTCATTATGACAAATAGGGAGAAACTGGTTGAGAATTTGAAAGTGGAAGGCAGCTTGGGTGAAAGTGATCATGAAATGGAAGAGTTCATGATTCTAAGGAATGGTAGGAGGGAGAGCAGCAAAATAAAGACAATGGATTTCAAGAAGGCAGACTTTAGCGAACTAGAGTTGGTAGGTAAGATTCCGTGGGAAGCAAGTCTAAGGGGAAAAACAATTGAAGACAGTTGGCAGTTTTTCAAAGAGACATTATTAAGGGCACAAGAGCAAATTATCCCACTGCGTAGGAAAGATAGGAAGTATGGCAAGAGACCACCCTGGCTCGACCAGGAGATCTTCAGTGATTTGAAACTCAAAAATGAGTCCTACAAAAAGTGGAAACTAGGTCAAATTACAAAGGATGAATATAAACAAATAACACAAGTATGTAGGGACAAAATTAGAACGGCTAAAGCTAGATCAAACTAGCTAGAGACATAAAGGGTAACAAGCAACAGAGGGTCCTGTGGCACCTTTGAGACTAACAGAAGTATTGGGAGCATAAGCTTTCGTGGGTAAGAACCTCACTTCTTCAGATGCAAGAAGGGTAACAAGAAAACATTCTACATATAAATTAGAAGCAAGAGGAAGACCAAGGACAGGGTAGGCCTGTTACTCAATGGGGGGTAAGTAGCGATTGGATGTCTAACATACTGAATGCCAGTGAAAATGAGGTAGGATTAGAGGCTAAAATAGGGAAAGAACAAGTCAAAAATTACTTAGACAAGTTAGACGTCTTCAAATCACCAGGGCCTGATGAAATGCATCCTAGAATATTCAAAGAGCTGACTGAGGAGATATCTGAGCCATTAGCAATTATCTTTGAAAAGTCATGGAAGACGGGAGAAATTCCAGAAGACTGGAAAAGGACAAATATAGTGCCAATCTATAAAAAGGGAAATAAGGACAACCTGGGCAATTACAGACCAGTCACCTTAACTTCTGCACCCGGAAAGACAATGGAGCAAATAATTAAGCAATCAATTTGCAAACATCTAGAAGGTGATAAGCAACAGTCAGCATGGATTTATTAAGAACAAATCGTGTCAGACCAACCTGATAGCTTTCTTTGACAAGGTAATAAGACTTGTGGATAGGGGAGAAGCAGTAGACGTGGTATATCTTGACTTTAGTAAAGCATTTGATACTGTCTCGCATGACCTTCTCATAAACAAACTAGGGGAATGCAACCTAGATGGAGATACTGTAAGGTGGGTGCATAACTGGTTGGAAAACCATTCCCAGAGAGTAGTTATTAGTGGTTCACAGTCATGGTGGAAATTCATAACGAGTATGGTCCCGCAGGGATCAGTTCTAGGTCCGGTTCTGTTCAATATCTTCATCAATGATTTAGATAATGGTATAGAGAGAACACTTATAAAGTTTGTGGACAATACCAAGCTGGGAGGGGTTGCAAGTGCTTTGGAAGATAGGATTAAAATTCAAAATGATCTGGACAAACTGGAGAAATGGTCTGAAGTAAATAGGATGAAATTCAATAAGGACAAATGCAAAGTACTCCACTTAGGAAGGAACAATCAGTTGCACACATACAAAATGGTAACGACTGTCTAGGAAGGAATACTGCAGAAAGGGATTTGGGGTTCATAGTGGACCACAAGCTAAATATGAATCAACAGTGTAACACTGTTGCAAAAAAAGTGAACATCATTCTGGGGTGTATTAACAGGAGTGTTGTAAGCAAGACATAAGTATTTCTTCCGCTCTACTCTGCGCTGATTAGGCCTCAACTGGACTATTGTGTCCAGTTCTGGGCACCACACTTCAGGAAAGATGTGGACAAATTAGAGAAAGTCCAGAGAAGAGGTCTAGAAAATGAGGGAAGATTGAAAACATTGGGTTTGTTTAGTCCAGAAAAGAGAAGACTGAGAGAAGATATGATAACAATTTTCAAGTACATAAAAAGTCGTTACAAGGAGAAGGGAGAAAAATTGTTCTTCTTAAGCTTTGAGGAAAGGATAAGAAACAATGGGTTTAAATTGCAGCAAGGGAGGTTTAGGTTGGATATTAGGAAATACTTCCTAACTGTCAAGGTGGTTAAGCACTGGAATAAATTGCCTAAGGAGGTTGTGGAATCTCTATCATTCGAGATTTTTAAGAGCAGGTTAGACCAACACCTGTCAGGGATGGTCTAGATAATACGTTGTCCTGCCATGAGTGCAGGGGACTGGACTAGATGACCTCTCGAGGTCCCTTCCAGTCCTATGATTCTCCTTGTAGGATCAGTATGAGCTTCTTGAGGGCAGTTTCCCTGATGCCTTTCAGGAGTCTCTCTTGGGAGCTGCAGAGCTGTTGTCTGCTCTCTCTCAAAGATGCCCAGCAACTGACTGGAATGTCCTGCCTTTTTAAAATCCTTGCTCCACCCTGGCATGATTTATAGGGCTGGAGGGATGGGGGCTAGTGTTGCCCACAGCAGTTCTCTAACCCCTTTGGTTATGCACCCAGGCAACAGAAATCAGGGAAACTGCCCTCAAGGTGATACTTTCATGGACAAATGGAAGAGGGAGAATAGTATATTTATAGATGTATTTGTACACCGACGGCTGGAGAGCTAACTCCCAGAAGGTACCAGCAGGAGGCGCCACAGGGGTGAGTCCCGTACGGTTACAGTAATACGCCAATTCACAGCTTTATTTGTGAACAAAACAAAAAAATATTAAAGCAATGTCAAGCAGGCCAGCTGCCATTACAACACCAAAACACTAGTAATAAACCAACACAAAGATCAGTAATAAAATAAAGTTCATAATAGAAACACTGAGACTGGTGCAAAACAGTGAAACCAGTGCAAACAAATAAATTCCCTAGTTGTGTGTGTCCCCTGGGCCCCTGTTCTCCTTTCTCTTTAGCCCACATTTAGCACACACTTGGTGCCACTGCATGGGGTGGAGGGCTGCAGAGAGTACATTTGCTGTGTCCAACTAGCATTCAGTCTTGGTTGCATGGGACACCCAACCAAGGCATTGTCCAATGCTTTCTGGTCTGTGGGACATGGCAGTGTGAAGGGGACTCAGGACGTGGTCTGTATGGAGCAGGAGCCTGAAGTCATGTGGCCATTAGTGCAAGCAGTCTCTCAGGTCTTTCTGCTGCACTCCATCTTCATCCCTCAAGCAACGTTCCTGCTCCAGAAACTGCACTGCACGTCTCTCCTCACATGCTGCTGCCTGACTGTGCCTTTCCACCTACCATGAATCCTTTTCCCTTTGGTATTATACCTGCTTGTTGTCCCTGACCAAGATGTCCACCGTAAGTTCACCACTGAAACGCTTCCTCTTTAACTGGCCCATGACAGTTTGAAATCCCAGGCTCCTGCTGGAGTGTGGATATGCTGCTGAGATGGAAGGGCCTGCAGAGGTGGAAAGGCCTGAAAGGAGTACATCAAACAGTACATCATTGTCTCAGCTAGGATTACCATACGTCCGGTTTTTCCCGGACATGTCCGGCTTTTCGGCACTCAAACCCCCGTCCGGGGGGAATTGCCAAAAAGCCGAACATGTCCGGGAAAAATACTGGCCGGGCACTTCCCCTCCCGCGGCTGCTCTGCTCCTCCCCTGACTCAGACTTCAGCTCTGTTTAAGAGCCAAGCTGCCCGAGCCAGCGCTACCGGCTTCAGGCAGCCCCCGTGCCTCCGGACCCCAGCCGCCGGCCGGGCACTTCTCCTCCCGGGCTCCAGCTGCTCTGCTCCTCCCCTGACTCTTCGGCTCTGTTTAAGAGCCAAGCTGCCCGAGCCAGCGCTAC
>NW_020664436.1:14284687-14382822 GCF_002925995.2 Terrapene triunguis | reverse complement strand
GGGGAAAGGGGCGTGGCCAGGGCCCGTGGAGTGTCCTCTTTTTTTATTTTTTAAATATGGTAACCCTATCTCAGCCCTTCAAAAAAGATTCAGTGCATCCTCAGAAGAAAGTGCCTGTGGAATCTCAAGGCCAAAAAGTGATATTTTGTAAAATTCAGCTTCAATATAGTTGTACAGGAATACTTCTGCTTCCATGAGCTCAGTGGACACAACTGAGTTAAGCCAAGTAAAAAGAGTGTACACACAATGGTAATATGAAAGTTACAAATGCTACATGTTTAAAAATTGCAGTGTAGTGGGGGTTGGAGGTATGTGCCATGGTTTACTACCTAAGATTTGCCAGTCTTTTCAGGCATTACATATTCTGGAGAACAGAACTATCCTGGAAGTTCCTGAATGCCAAAGGGACATTCTACTCCAAGCAACTGGTGGGAAGCCAGCCATGTATGCTACAGATGTTTTCGAGCATATGGTGACTGAGCCACACATCTATGGGTGGACTGGGCTGGTGTCCTATACAGGAGGGATCAGAAAATACACTGTTACCCACTCACTCTAGGGCATCCCACCTTCACCCTTCCATGGGCTCCAGGTGTAACAGTTAATTTAGGCACCCCCATCCTTTCCCAGTTCCTAGGGCTCTGGGCGAAAGGCACTTACCCTTACCCACTTCCTAGGGCTCAAGGCCACCCTTACCCCAGTTCCTAGGACTCAGGGTGTAATCTTCTTTGGGTTTGTGGGGCCTTTTACCAGTAAAAGAGCCTTACACAGTAATATCCTTAACATCTATTTATTAACAGTTACCAAACAGAATACACATGCTAAACATACAATGCTCCCCACTCCCAATAAGGCAGATGAACTTTTTCTGGTGGCCAGTCAGGATCAGGTCGTCTGAGGCTCCTCCAGCTTCTGCACAATATGATTGGCAGGGTTTTGAGGTCTGGCAGCTCTTGATCTTGGACTGTGTCCTGGAGTTAGCTTCCTCTTCTTCTTCCAGGACTTTCCTTCTTATTCTTTTTTTCTTTTCCTTTCTTTCCCAGCTGGTCTCCTTCTTGGACCCCAGTTTATATAGTGAAACTTGAGTCCTGCTTAGCTATACCTTAACCAATTATTTTACTAAAGTATTACAGAATAATTCTTTGACCAATCCTAACATATCGCACAACGATTCTTTAACCAATCATACCTCACGACCTTAGTTGATTTAAATCTTTCAAAATTAGTTATTCAACAGACAGAAACAGTCAAAGAACCATACAGAAACCATACAGATAAACAACAGAGAAGTAGGGACCATAAAGGCAAAACAATAAAGAAGTATAGATTTCACAAGCACAACTGTTGATAAGTGATTCCTTGCCAGACTGAATGCTGTCAAACAAAGTTTTCTTTAAACATCTTAAGATCTATTTCTTTATCTGGTGATGATGGGTACTATTAAGACAGGAGCGCCTTCTTAACAGCCTAATATTTCATTATTTTAATGTGATTTAGATGGAATGTGAAGATGTGACTTTCTGATTTTTAGCTCATGGCTGCTGCTGTCCTAATGTGGCTTCAGAAAAAGGCCTCAGATCTTACAGTAACTTCCCTCTCTCTTGCTATTTAAGGCTGTCCTTTTGTAAAAAGAATATGTTTAATAAATGCTTAGTATGAAAAGGGTTTTTCATAGTGAGCTATAATAAAGCTACAACACAGAGTCCAGTTGCATTTTATGAAGAATAGTTGGGAAATAGAAAATTTTTCAGTGAAAGCAGCACTGTACATTTTCTCTAAGCAATAAAAACCAATAATTAACTTAAAACAGTATAATTAAATAGTTTGACTAATTTTTCATTCTTTATCCACAACCAGAGCATAAGAAAGCAACAGAACTACATTTTAAACTAAATCCCTTTCTCTTTATTTCATGCTCTAATTCATTTTATCCCTTTCAATGCTTCCCTCCTATTCTTATCCCTCTAAGAATGACAATATTGTTTGTCCAGAATTGTCCCATGTGCCAAATAAATGAACATAAAAACATTTTTGGCAAACATAAAAGTACAGGAGCATGTCAAAGGGAGATTTCCATCCAGAATATGGGCACATTGACACGTTACCCCATTCCCCAACATATCCCTATTAATTAATTATCAGTTAAGAATAGCACTGGACAAGACAAAAATCAAAGTCTCTGTCCCAAGAAGTTTATTTTTTTACTCTTGACTATTACTCTGTGTGCTTTTAATTCTACATATAGTAATAATGACCAATTTTACAGCAACAATAACGAAGGCTACGATTTAATCACAGGTATTTTTAGTAAAAGTCTTGGACAGGTCACGGGCAAGAAACAAAAAATCATGGCCTGTCACCTGTCCATGACTTATACCATAAATACCCCTGATTGAATCTTGGGGGTGGAGGGTGCTGCTGCGGGGGAGATGGGGGGAGGCCCACGGGGGCCAGCGGCTGCTCTGGCTGCCACCTGGGGGCGGGAGCTCCAGCTGCCCCAGGACTGCTGCCAGGAGCTGCCGAGCTGCAGCTGCTCCAGCCGTCCCCGGGACCACTGCTCAGGTGATCCCCGGGGCCAGCTGCATCAGCTGCTGCTCGGGTGGTCCCTGGGGCCAGCTGCCCAGGGCCGCCAGAACAGTGGCTGGTGCAGCTGGCTGCAGGGCCACCTGGGCGGCTGGCTGCAGATCTGCTCCAGCAGTGGCCGGTGTGGCTGTCTACAGGGCTGCCTGAACAGCTGGCTCTGGGGCCAGCTGCTTGGATGGCCCTGGGATCAGCCACACTGGCCACTGCAGAAGTCACGGAGGTCGCAGGAAGTCACGGAATCCGTGACTTCTGCCACCTCTGTGACAAGCCCAGAGCCCTAACAATGACCAAGCTAATTCAAGCAAAACTACTACAGATCATAATAAATAAATGGGATGAATGACAAGATCCAAAAGGGAGGCTAAAAATGATGGTGGTAAATTTTGAATAGAATTTCCCAGTAGAAGTCTCAATGTAATTTATGTGACTGGAATATTCAGAAAAGGGAGAAATTAAACATATCTACCAAGAGGAAAAAAACATTTGATTTTCTTTGACTACTGTTGGCTTTTAGACAAGGCATGCAGTCAATCAGCCAAACAGAAGGTTCTGAACAGAAATATATTCTGATATGCAGCAATTCTGCTAACAAATTTGGTGTTATTTTGTTCTTTACCATTTTAATTTCAAACTGATGCTAATACTGTCAGCTCTGATTCCTTTCCCCCAATATCCATCAAGCCCTGCTAACTGCACACGCATACATCCCACTGTGATTGTAGAGGAGGATTTCTACAAGAGGTTGAGAGCTTCCACTGTTCCTGAAATCTTGGCCAGCCCAGGAAAATGTAAAAAAAGCCATGCTGGAGAGTTAAAAATCCTAAGGCCATTTTGGATCCTCTAATGGACAACTAGGCATCCATTTTGTAAGCCCTTCTTGTCCCCTCCTCACTCTGAATTTGGTGCCTTTTTATTTAGGCGGGAAAAGATGGTTACTGTCATCAGCTAATCTGCCTAGCAACCCTATGTCTATATAAGGGCAGTGCTCAGATTAGATCCAGGCTGCCCACCAGATTGGCGGAGTTTTGTTGCTGTCTGTTTGGGGCAGAGCAAGTGGCTGAGGGTTAACAGGGTAGGCCATTCACCCCACAAGGGTCATCTTAAGCAGGGAATATACTTACCTACACGCACCTAATCCATCTCCTATAGTGATTGCTTGTCCCACGCACGACGATGCAGGTAAAGGGAGGGGGAGGGATTTACCTAAATACTCTCTGCCTTGAGGTCCTATCTCCATCTGAGGGATCCGGCCATCCTGTCGTGCTGCATCCGTTGTGAAGAGGAGAAGACACCATCAAATCAAGCTGCCAGAGATGGTAGTGTCATTGTCATTTTGATCCTCGTATATAGATCCCTATTGATAAGCCTGCCTTGTTTTATTATCTCACCTTGTTACCTGGGGAGTCCTTGCCACCCCATCAATAAATCTTGTTGTACCTTTACCCCGAGCACAAACCCTCGGTGATAGATACAGGAAGGGAGGCGAACCTGAGACCCACACTCCTGGCCTCCTGTTTCGGTCAACAGTTCTGATGTAGTTACTTTTGAGGGTCATGGATTGCAACCACTGGGTCATGGTCATGAAGATCGGTGGGGAAGGGGCCTTCAACATCTCCCAGATGCTCTTTTACATAGTCTGGAAACATAATGTAGTAAAACTGTCTCGCAGAGAGCACTAGAGCATGTGTCTTGTGCAAAAATCCAGAGTTTAGAAGCACCTCTCTCTGTGACATTGATGGCATGCAAAATAATGGTAGTGTCAGCCTGCTCATGGGAACTATGAAAAAACTCCATTGAACAGTGTAAGGCAGCAACTTCATTACACCATAACAATGAAATTCTTCTAGCAATTATTTGCGTGCTGGAATGCTTTTCCTGCAAGGTATGTGGTTAACTTGTCCTTTATGTGAGTATGAGACAGTAGCTTCTTCATGTGACATTGGAGATGTTCATGGAGTCAGTGATTTTGTATGGACAGGCACAATACCATGAAGTCTCTTCTTTCCAGTAATATTTGTAATTGATTCCCCTGCCTACATATCAAACACAAGGTAGACTTCATCATAGGCTCAGTACAATGCCTAGCACAGTGGGGTCCTGGCCCAGGATGAGGGCTCCTAGGGTCTACAATAATACAAATAAATGACAATAATAACATTATTATACAGTAGATGACACTACAGTATTTTAAAGAAAAAAATAACTATTTTCCCATTCTGTTACTCAAAAATAGTCACATTCTTCATTTCAATGCATCAATCAGGAGTAACAGTTATATCTATTTTTCTTCATAATGGCATGATTAATATCTTAGAAATATTATTCTGTATAATTCCTTATTTCAGTCCTCATTGTTTGAAAAGTCTTTATGAAAATGTAATTAATTTTTAAAAACTGAATTCATTTTAAAATAAAAGTATATATGGCAAACTTCTCAGGGCAGAGACTTTGCCATTTGTTTTCTGTTTAACATATTTTACCTGTAGTAAAGTGCCATACATTTACAGCACTATATAAATAATAATAATCATCACTTGAAAATATTTAAAACTAATGTATACCTATCAGAATTCAATCCATATTTGTCTGTCTTGAATTAATTTTTAAGAAACTTTTAACCAGTGCATTTTAGTGATATACATTCCATTCATTCTTTCTGAGCATGCTCTGCGGACAACAAATTTGTGAATAGAGCAAACAATAGACTACACTATTAGTCTAGTAAAGAGACTAGGCTCTCAAACACTGTGAAAATTTAAATCAGTGAGGGAAGATTTTTTTAAACCGATAAGCAATATTACAAATGTTTTGTTGAAACAACACAGTTTGTCATCACCAAGAGGGAGAGGATTCTATTTTTTTAAATGTCCTAAAATGAATCTCCACACAATTGTAGTGTCCTAAAATGAACCCTCCCAACAATTTACTGTTTATGAGAGAGAAGCTCTATTTTTCTTAAAGCAAAATAGCTTCAATTTTTCCATTCTGTCCCACTGAAAAACTCTGTTCTATGTCATTCAACAGGATTAAAAAGTTTATCACTGTTATCTCCCCAAATATTACTGTTTGATTTCATATGTATATAATGTAATAATAGTGAGGGATGGAAAAGACCAATTACAGTATGAACCATCTCATGACTGTTTCCTATTGTACTTTTGCTTGTATTTTGCCTAGTTCAGTTGGAAAGGTCCCAACCAATAGTACTTCAGCACTTGCCTTGCAAAACAACTCAGGTTAAGAGTTTATTCTAGTAAATCTCACTGTCAGGATGTTTTTCTTGATTCTCAACGTACATTTTCTCTTCATCATATCCCATTATTTCTAGTTGTTTCCCATTGTAACCCTAAATAATCCCTCTCCTTCCATAGTGTTCACATCATTCAATATTTATATACTGTTATGCATCACTGTCCCTTTCCCTCCACCTTGTCATTGCTCAACCAGCATATTTAGCATGTTTACTCTTTTGGGTTTTAGTGCCTCTTAACTCTCTTAGGCCTGGTCTACACTATGACTTTAATTCGGATTTAGCAGCGTTAAATCGAATTAACCCTGCACCCGTCCACACAACGGAGCCATTTATTTCGAAATAAAGGGCTCTTAAAATCAATTTCTGTACTCCACCCCGACGAGCGGAGTAGCGCCAAAATCGATTTTGTCATTTCGAATTAGGGTTAGTGTGGCCGCAATTCGATGGTATTGGCCTCCGGGAGCTGTCCCAGAGTGCACCATTGTGACCGCTCTGGACAGCAATCTGAACTCGCATGCACTGGCCAGGTAGACAGGAAAAGCCCCAGGAAAATTTGAATTTCATTTCCTGTTTGCCCAGCGTGGAGAGCACAGGTGACCACAGATAGCTCAGCTCATCAGCACAGGTAACCATGCAGGCTGATAATCGAAAAAGAGCACCAGCATGGACCGTACGGGAGGTACTGGATCTGATCGCTATATGGGGAGAGGATTCAGTGCTAGCAGAACTTCGTTCGAAAAGACGAAATGCCAAAACTTTTGAAAAAATCTCCAAGGGCATGATGGAGAGAGGCCACAATAGGGACTCAGATCAGTGCCGCGTGAAAGTCAAGGAGCTCAGACAAGCCTATCAAAAAACAAAGGAGGCAAACGGTCGCTCCGGGTCAGAGCCGCGGACATGCCGCTTCTACGCCAAGCTGCATGCAATTCTAGGGGGGGCCGCCACCACTACCCCACCTGTGACCGTGGATTCTGGGTCGGGGATAGTCTCATCAGCTACACCTGAGGATTCTGTGGATGGGGAAGAGGAGGAGGAGGAGGACGAGCTTGCAGAGAGCACCCAGCACTCCGTTCTCCCCAACAGCCAGGATCTTTTTCTCAGCCTGACTGAAGTACCCTCCCAAACCTCCCAAGCCAGTAGCCAAGACCATGACCCCATGGAAGGGACCTCAGGTGAGTTTACCTTTTAAAATAAAAAACCTGGTTTAAAAGCAAGCGTTTTTTAATCATTAATTTGCCCTGAGGACTTGGGATGCATTCGCGGCCAGTACAGCTACTGGAAAAGTCTGTTAACGTGTCTGGGGATGGAGCGGAAATCCTCCAGGGACATCTCCATGAAGCTCTCCTGGAGGTACTCCAAAAGCCTTGCCACAAGGTTTCTGGGCAGTGCAGCCTTATTCCGTCCTCCATGGTAGGACACTTGACCACGCCATGCTTGCAGCAAGTAATCTGGTATCATTGCCTGACAAAGCCTGGCAGCGTATGGTCCCGGTGTTTGCTGGCATTCAAGCAACATCCGTTCTTTATCTTGCTGTGTAATCCTCAGGAGAGTGATATCGCTCATGGTAACCTGGTTGAAATACGGGAACTTAATTAAGGGGACAGAGGTGGCCGTTCCTACTGGGCTGTTTGCCTGTGGCTGAAAAGAAATCCTTCCCTGCAGTTAGCCAAGCACAGGGCGGGGGAATTGGCCCTGAGCTTTTCGCGTTTGGCTAGCAGGGATCTTCCCTGTTACCAGCCACGCGGTCGGGGGAGGGGTACATTGATCATCCCAGGGAATTCATGGCGGGAGGGGGGGGGGGGGGGGTTAGTTTGTTTTCTGCTGCTGAAGGTTAACAGGAAAACCGCAGCAGTCAACAGGCTTTGCTTGGTATGTGGGAAAGGAGGGCGCAGAAGCCGAAAGACAATGGCTTACCATGGCTGCCTGCAAGCTGAATTCTGTTGCCCGGACCTGCGTCTGTGATCTCTAACACCAAAGCCACAGGCACTCAATATTAAGATGGAAAATGCGACCTTGTACTGAAATCACATGTGCTATGTAATGTGAATAGTGTTTTTCACCATGAAAGAGTATAAGCATTGTTCTGTAAAATGTATCATTTTAAAAACTTCTCTCCTTCTTTTCAACCCTCCCTCCAGCAGCTGCAAATTTTTCAAGCCTCCCTCCTCCGTCCCGAAGGCTATCTCAGATAAGGCGGCATAGAAAGAGGACGCGAGACGACATGTTCACAGAAATAATGGAATCCACCCGCAATGAAAGAGCTCATTTGAATGAGTGGAAGGACACTGTATCTAAATTTAGGAAAGATGCCAGTGAACATGAGGTCTTGAGGGACGCTCGAGATGAGAGGTGGCAGGCTGCAACGCTGGGGCTGCTGCGTGAGCAAACGGACATGCTCCGGCGTCTGGTGGAGCTTCAGGAACGGCAGCAGGATGACAGAGTGCCGCTGCAGCCGCTGTATAACCTCCCTCCCCCCTCACCATGTTCCATATCCTCCTCACCCAGACGTGTAAGAACGCGGGGGGGGAGGCTCCGTGCACCCTCCCACTCCACCCCAGTGGACAGCCCAACCAAAAGGCTGTCATTATATTGAATTTGTTCAGTGGCCTTTTACTTCCCTCCTATCCTCCTCCCAAACCTCACCCAGATTACCTTCTTGGTTCTCTCCCTATGTTTATAATCACTTAATAAAGAATACATGATTTTTAAACGATAGTGACTTTATTTCCTTTGAAAGAAAGCTGGGGGAACGGGGAGGGTGGGTTCCTTACAGAGAATGAATGAGTCAATAAAGGGGGCTGGTTTTCATGAAGGGAGAAACAAACAGAAATTTCACACTGTAGCCTGGCCAGTCATGAAACTGATTTTCAAAGCTTCTCTGATGCACAGCGCTTCCTGGTGTGTTCTTCTAATCGCCCTGGTGTCTGGCTGCGCGTAATCAGCAGCCAGGCGATTTGCCTCAGCCTCCCACCCTGCCATAAAGGTCTCCCCCTTACTTTCACAGAGATTGTGGAGCACACAGCAAGCAGAAATAACAATGGGGAGATTTCTTTGGCTGAGGTCAGAGCGAGTCAGTAGCGATCGCCAGCGACCTTTTAAACGGCCAAATGCACATTCTACCACCATTCTGCACTTGCTCAGCCCGTAGTTGAACAGCTCCTGACTCCTGTCCAGGCTGCCTGTGTATGGCTTCATGAGCCATGGCATTAAGGGGTAGGCTGGGTCTCCAAGAATAACTATTGGCATTTCAACATCCCCAACGGTCATTTTCTGGTCCGGGAAGTAAGTCCCTTGCTGCAGCCCTTTAAACAGAGTAGTGTTCCTGAAGACGCAAGCATCATGAACCCTTCCCGGCCAGCCCGCGTTGATGTTGGTGAAACGTCCCTTGTGATCCACAAGTGCTTGCAGCACCATTGAAAAGTACCCCTTGCGGTTTATGTACTGGGTACCCTGGTGCTCCGGTGCCAAGATAGGGATATGGGTTCCATCTATCGCCCCACCACAGTTAGGGAATCCCATTGCAGCAAAGCCATCCACTATGACCTGCACATCTCCCAGAGTCACTAGCTTTTGTAGCAGCACCTCAGTGATTGCTTTGGCTACTTGCATCACAGCAGCCCCCACAGTAGATTTGCCCACTCCAAATTGATTCCCGACTGACCGGTAGCTGTCTGGCATTGCAAGCTTCCACAGGGCTATTGCCACTCGCTTCTCAACTGTGAGGGCTGCTCTCATCTTGGTATTTTGGCGCTTCAGGGCAGGGGAAAGCAAGTCACAAAGTTCCAAGAAAGTGCCCTTACGCATGCGAAAGTTTCGCAGCCACTGGGAATCGTCCCACACCTGCAACACTATGCGGTCCCACCAGTCTGTGCTTGTTTCCCGGGCCCAGAATCGGCGTTCCACGGCTATAACCTGCCCCATTAACAGCATGATCTCCAAAGCACCGGGTCCCGCGGTTCGATAGAATTCCATGTCTATAGCCTCATCACTCTCGTCGCCGCGCTGCTGTAGCCTGCTCCTCACCGCCTGGTTTTCCAGGTTCTTGTTCAGCATAAACTGCACGATAAGGCGCGAGGTATTTACAATTTTCATGACTGCTGTCTTGAGCTGAGCGGGCTCCATGCTTGCCGTGGTATGGCATCTGCACTGTTCACCCAGGAAAAAGGCGCGAAACGTTGCCGTTGCTTCCTGGAGAGGGGGGAGGATATACCCAGAACCACCCGCGACAATGTTTTTGGCCCCATCAGGCATTGGGATCTCAACCCAGAATTCCAATGGGCGGAGGAGACTGCGGGAACTATGGGATAGCTACCCACAGTGCAACGCTCCAGAAATCGACGCTAGCCCCGGTACATGGACGCACACCGCCGAATTAATGTGCTTAGTGTGGCTGCATACATTCGACTTAATACAATCTGTTTTCCAAATTCGAATTATATAAATTCGGATTAATCCCGTAGTGTAGACATACCCTTAGTAGTTCAGGTTGCATTGGTGGCAAAAGGAGTTGGAGATGGCTGTTAACTTGGGGCACAGCCTCGCTTCATCTTATGTATTGTACAGTGCGCCAAGCATATTACAACGTATAATTACATAAACTGTAATTTAGATAACTTTGCTGTCATAACTTCTAGTGCAGGGACTGGTGATTAGATACCCCAGCAAGGGAGATGTGGAAAGGGGCTGTGTCACTTTCTCCTCATGCCCTTGAGAGGGGCTGGGGGCTTGCCTCTGTAGGGCGGGGGGGGGCGTGTCATGCGCCCCCCGGTGCCTCCAGAAGTGCTGCTGCCTGCTGCACCCCCGTTGTGAGGAGACACTAAGCACTGGCCAGTATTGGCCCCTAGGTCTGTGTCCCCGCCTGAGGGCTGATCACCGCCTTCCATTTTATTTTCCATCTTCCCTCCTCCCCCAGCTCTCTCACGTCTCTCGGGGGCACCCGCCCCGGGCCAACCCCCCCGCGCCCCCGTGCCCGCGCGCGCTCCGTGTGTGTGTACGGGTGAGAGACTCAGCGAGAACGCGCGCGCACGCGCGGCGGTTGGGCAGGGAGAGAGAGAGGCGCGCGCGCGCGCGCGCCCCCGCGCTGCTCCGTGACCCATTTCAGTGAACAAAGGATTTTGCTGGAATCTCTCAGCGCTATACCTAAAATGGCGCCCGGCGCGCTCATCTCGGCCACCATAGAGATGAGGCGGGGCGGGCGGCTAGAGCGGCGCCGCTGGCACTTTTCTCTCGTACAGTACTTTACACACGGCCCGGCTCTGCCTCACTGGTAGAGTGGGGAGGGCGCTGTGAGCAGCGGCATGGCGGGAGAGGGCGAGCCCGACTCGAAGAAGGTAAGGGGGGGAGAGCTGCGTGGCGCCTTCTCGTGGGCGCGGCTCGTCGGGAGCCGGCGCCTCCCCGGAGCAAGCGGGGGAGGGCCCTTGGCCACCCCGCTGGTGGCTGTGTCTCCCCCCCACATCTCAGCGCCGAGCCCTCCCCCTGCTGCCGGGGCGGGTCCCTGCGGCCCCGGGGTGGGGCCACGGCCCCCGGCGGGTGACTGATCCATGCGGATTCAGCGCAGAGCCAGGCGGCCGCGCCCTGCCCGTGTCTGACCCGCGTGGAGGCGCCGCCGCGCCCGCTCTCCCGCCGCCCTGGGTGGGAGCTGCGCCCGCTCTCCCGCCGCCCCTGCACTAGAGCCAGGTCCCCCCAGCGTGCAGGGCTGGCGCTAGCGCGCCTCCCCCAGCTCCCACTCACAGCGGGGCTGCCAAAGCTAAGTTTAGATCCCGTGCCCTTGACAAGGGCCTCCTCAAGGTTACAAAGTCAGTACCCAGAGCCCCGGGTGGGGCCGGCCTTTCCCTGGTTGCAGCGATCGCCCCCAACTAGGCTTCCAGAGTCCGTGATTTGGGGTTTCATAATTTTGCCCGATAACATGGCTAGGGATTTTTAAGCATTTTTAAAAAGTTGAATCTATTTCAGTGTTCACCGTTGTAGGAAATTAGGGCAGGCCTAGATAATTATTTTAGGATAATTGGTGTTGAGATTCAAAAAGTTAAAGCTTTGTAACGGTTAAAACACAAATTGTCAACATTGCATGTCAAAATATACACAGTAAATATCCTGAAATCAAACTGTAGTTCTCAAGCAGCACTTTTCATACTTTACTTAACTGTACATTTTGATGATTATTCATGGAATCTCTTATTAATTTGTATGTACAGTGAAATCAGTGTTTACTGATGCATACCAATAAAATCTAATCCTTTTCCGCTTATCTATTATGCATACAGTTTGTATGTGAATATTCTAAAATAAACAATAATACTAAAAAGCAAATAAGTATGTGCTGGTAAATGTCATGTGCGCTCTTGGACCTGATTATCTTCTCCCTTAGATCTGGGTGTGGATCTTTGGGTGACTGGGATCCTTTATATATTTAATATATGCCACAGTCTCTGCTGCATTAATTATCATTTCCCCAGAACATGCACTGGGGACATATGTTGTAAGGTAAGAGTTCTTAGTACTAAGGCTCCAATGGAGCTGCCCTACCTTCAAGATGCTGATGAGGTACAGGGCATCCCAAGGAGTCCCTGGAATCTGCCAGGTTTGGGACAAGACCCATGTCCTCCTTTTTGGGGGGTGGTGACCTATCAAAGGGATAGGGCATGCGGGGGAGATACTAATGAAGATGTCCATATACCGTTCCCCACAGGTTTTTCTATGGGATGTGATTTAGGGCTCTTCTAGATTCTGAAGAGCCTGGTGATTGCCCTGATGCAGTGTCAACCATTGAAAAACAGATGGAAAAACTCATGGGAATTTGAAGAAGCTTGAAGGTTTCCTGTGATTTTTTTTTTTGTCTCCTTTTTCAATGGATGGCACCATTGTGTATACATATGCAGCATATTGTTTACCAAAAATATTTTTGTATTAAAATACATTACATTTTAATTGAAGCCTCTTACATGCTCTTAAATTTTACTTCCAGTTAATTTTAACTGAATATAACTACTCTAGGACAAAGGTTCTCAATCTGTGATCTGCTGAAGTACTTCCTGCTGAAATACAGATGTTGTTAGGTCATATGGTGCTGGCTTTCATCCTTATTTCCAGTTGGTGAAGTGTACTAAAGATAGCTAAGAATACATTAGATGCTTTCCTAATATCTCTTTTCCACATAATCAGGTGATTTAATTGTCACAGGAATGTTATGCAATCACAGTTGGGAAGAGAGGCAGTCAGTACAATTGAGAGTGGGCGCGGAGATGGGCCATGAAAATGTGTGGACCACAACTATGAAAAAATTGAGAATCCCTGTTCTCTGCTTTATGACTAGTTTCAGACTACCGTATATATTCGTTCATAAGCCAGATATTTTTGGTAAAAATGTGACGCATCAAAGAGTGGGGGTTGGCTTATAATTGGGTCTACACCAAAATTTGATGATTTTAAACTCTATGGAATCATTGAATTGAATATCTAATACATTGTCATTTTGTTTACTTGGAGCGTCTGCAGGCTTGGAGCCCCTCAGCTCCCTGTGGCTGCGGTTCACCGTTCCCAGCCAATGACATTTATGTATTTAAACTTTCTGCAAAAGATTTTGATAGGGCTTCTACACTTGTGTACCAATTCTAATCTCATATGTATACAGGCTCTCTAATACTAGTCATAACCATTGCCTAAGAACCTAAATTAAGTCTCTCAAAAGTAATACAATAGCATAGCATCTTCTATACCAGGTAGCTGGTTCCTATGGATAGACTAGGCCCAGCTCCCCTGGATGAGAGCAGGTGAGTCCAGTCCACCTAATTAAAGGGGGGGCTTGAATACACCTGACCCTAAAAAGCTGCTAGTGGGTGATTGATTGAGAGAGGTGTGCCTGAGGAAGGAAAGACACAATGGAGTGGAGCTAACTCCATGGTAGGTCTCCTGGAGCAAGGGGCCAGATCCTCAGGGAGACAGCCCTGAGGGTGCTGCCCAAAAGAGGGGGCAGAGCTGGTCAGAACTGGGAAGTTGTGAGGCCTGTGAGTGGGATAGAACTGAAACCTGAAAGTGAGGACTGAGTTAAGACTGTTTTTCTGTTCAGTTAAGAAAACAAAACTCCTTGAAAGAGATGGGGTGTGGCAGTGTATATTTTGGAGCTGGAGTGAAGCCCTGGTCAGTGATATATCTAAAGTGTCCAAGAACAGTACCATTCCAAATTAAAAAATAACTTTTTAAAAAAACTAAAGATACTAAGTGATAACATAGCTATTGATCATAACATATGTAAAATCTAAGGATTTAAAAGCAAGACAGAAATGTGCCTTCATAATGAACAAACACACTCTTTTCAGCAAGAAATGCAGATTTCATCACAATAGCAACCTTGACTCTGAGCCATATATTTTTGGGGCCTTTTATGCATATTTTTTCATCTTGATTTTGGTATATAAATAGATTTTTTGGAAGAATACTATTAAGTAGGAAATACTGTCAGTTAACTGTATTCAGAGCAGAGAATCTAGAGATGCCTGTAGGGGCTTTTATAAATCTAAAATAATAACCTATTGTAAATTGTTAAATGTTTTTCTTTTGGTAATGTTACTTCTAATTACTGTTGGAGACTAAAGTAATAGAAAAGTGAATAGCTATCAGTTTTGGGTAAAATTATATATATGGACCAGCATTTGAGGCTGATCAATATTCAATAATGTTTATTGCTTGGATTTTCAAAGGGATCTAAGAGTAGTAGGCGCTCAATTCCTTTAGAAACCCCAGGCTACATAGAACACTTTTTTCCCAAAAGGATTGTGTTTATGATTACTGAGAAGAACTATATTTATTTATTTTTGGTCAGAGTAAAGGTTGTTCTGTTGTTGAAATATGTTCTTACAGAAATGCGTATGGTTTTTAAAACTAATTCTTTTTGGATTTTGTAAAAGACATACTATTGGTTTTTTTGTGAATGTAAATGAAGGTATTTAGCTTTTTACAATTTTAAATGGGATGGACAGGTCATCAGATTATTATTATTAAAGGATTGTGAGTAGTGCTGCCCAAACAAATTGTCTCCTGCAATGCCTGCCTGACAAAGATGCACATGTTCACTATGTAATTAAGTTAGTCACATGTTCATGTGCAGCACAACATAACTACAAGCTGAATGCTGGTAAAATATGCTTTAAAACATCTCAGTAAATTAAGTGTCAAACTCAGGGTTAGAACTCTGGTCTGTTGCCTACACGTATAATGCTTAATCTACTAGTTCTCAAAGCCCTCCTAGCTAATTTATCGAATTTCAATGCTTCAAGATCAGTGGTTTTCAAACTTTTGTACTGGTAACCCCTTTCACATAGCAAGCCTCTGAGTGTGATTTTTCTCTGCGCCCCCTCCCCCCCAAAAAAAACACTTTTTTATATATTTAACACCATTATAAATGCTGGAGGCAAAGTAGGCTTTGGGGTGGAGGCTGACAGCTTGCGACCCCCTAAGGGGTCCTGACCCCCTGTTTGAGAACCCCTGTTCAAGATAACACCTCTGAAAAACATAGATTTTTAATCTGTACATCTCAAATCACTTTATAGAGTGGGTAAATATCCTTATTTTGCAGTTGGCCAAGTAAAGATATATAAAGCAGTTTGTTTGAGCCTGTATGGTCTGGTGGGTAGACATGGGTCAATTAATTTAGAAATTGGCGTTGTTTCCAGCTCTACCACAAACATTTTATGTAACCTTTAGCAAGTTACTTAAGGGCAGATTTTTTAAAGGTATTTAGGCACCTAAAGATGAAAATTAGCCTTGGTGGGTTTGGAGGATACGAATATTCTTCACTTTTTTTTTTTCCCCCCCTCCATCAGTGTTTTCATTGAAATGATCATGTCTAGCTTTTGAATAATAGTTTTAAAAAAACATTTCTTTTCCTTGAACACTTCCTCTTGCGTTAGCCCATGTCCAAAGTCTACCTATGTCTCAAATGTTGTGGGGTAATGTGACTCTGTTGGGCAGGTAGGACGCAGACACTTCAGAATTGAGCCATTTTAAATCTTAATCTCAAAAAATACTTCCTCAATCTGAACACATTTTAGTTGTCATGGAGACAACCCTAAAAATCTGAAAGATACGGTGGCGCTGTGTGTGTGTGTGTGTGTGTGTGCGCACATGCACCCTTGCGCGCACACAAACACTAAAGGGGGATCAAGTCAGCCTTGTGATAGAGTTGAGATTGGAGCCTCTGTATAGAAATTTATCCTTTTTCTAGATTTTAAATTGAAGTGATGGAACTAGTTAGCAAATGTATTATCACTTTATTAGCCCCAATCTAGTTTTAGAAGGCACTGCTTATAATGAATGAATATTATTGGTAAAATTTTCAGTTTACTTCATATCATTGAATTACACAGTGGGCCAAATTCATCCCTGACATAATTCAGTAGCAGTCAGTGGATTAACAGGATAGATTTGGGATGAATTTGACTCTATTTTCACAATCTCATGTTTTGTATGACAGTGCATTGTTTTGCACAAAACAAATATAGCTGAAAATAATGAAAGTCTTATGGAGTATTTAAAATAAAACCAACAACAAATTAACTGTTTTGTACTAACGACGTAATCTATAGGGGACCATGTTTTTTTGTCTGAAAATCAGAAAGAGGGATGGAGAATGCAACTCTAATGTATTATTTCTTTTAAAAAAAATTTCTGAATTAAGATCTTGTCATAATTTAACTACTTTTTTTTTTTTTTTTAATTCTAGACCTTTAAGCTCCTAGGAATCCTTGATGTCCAAAATATTCCCTGTTCACGAGAGTCAGTACTCTATGGGTCACTGGGTTCTCTCGTTGTGGGCCTTGGACATTTTTTAGCAACCAGTGAGTATTTTTTTTATTGTTTTCCTGTATTTCTTCCGCAAGAGAGATTAATTTTTCTGCTTGGTTTTGTTCTGCTAGTTGAGAGAAATAAAAGTAGTTTGGATAATTGTTTTCATTATCTGTTTTTTCTCTTTCAGGTAGAGTTAGAAGATCTTTTGACTTTGGAATGGGAGGTTTTGTTTTGACAACCTTAGGATGCTGGTATGTAAGATATTTCTTGAATTTTGACAGACCAGTGCTGCAAATTTGTACATATATTCCTGTGCCATCCTCTGTCACCTTTCATACTCTTTCTTGGAAGACCCTTCATGACTTTTAGCCATGCCTCCTTCCTCTCCTTTAAATCCATTCCCAAAACTTATTTTTGCAAGGATGTTCATAAACCTTAAGCTATTGGACTTGATATTTTTAAAAAAGCATTCTGCTACATGTGGCTTAGTCTCCTAAGAGACCATGCAGTCCTCTTGTCCTCTCTTCCCTTCATGTCTCTGTTTCCTCCCACTGTCAAGTCTTTCAGTTAAAATTGTAGCTTAGGCCATAATCTTGTGAACACTTAAAGATGTGCTTATCTTTAGGTACATAAGTAGTCCCATTAAAATCAATGAGGACTGTTCACATGTTTAAAACTATGCAGGTGTGTAAGTATTTGCAGGATCAGGACCAAATTCAGATCTTTAAAAGTAAAAAAGAATTATACGTTTAGGAACCAATTCTGTAGCTGTGTGCACATGGGAATTCCTTGTGCAAAGTGGCTGTAGAACCATGCCTTAGAGAATTAGCAGCTGTGCGAATATTTACATAAATGCTTGTAAAATGTCCAGTTATGATATATATAATTTACAGTTCATTTTAACTTGTTGAACAGTTGTAACTTGATATTTTTCAAATGTATTTTGTTTTTTTTCTTCCTTAAGGATATATTGCAGATATAATCATGCAAAACTAAGGATCCAGCAAAGAATTATTCAAGAAGGGATGAGAAACAAGATCTTATATGAAAGTACTGATTTTGATCCAGAAAGAAAACAAAACAGCAATCTAGGAAGCAATTCTTAGTTTATCACAGAGCAACCAAATGGTCAAATACAACCTGTGGGGTATTAAAATGGAAGTGCAAAGGCACACTCTGCCTGTAAGTGTGGGATGAGAACAAAACTGATAACCCACACAATCTTTTTCCTACTGGACTCAAACTACTCAGTCTGTTAAAGAAGACCATAACAAATGTTAGGGTTGTGTATAGATTTAAAAGTTGTGTACATTTATATGCAAATCAGGGATGGCCTTCCAGTTTCTGGCCCATTGTGTTTGAAAATGATAAATTTAATTGCTGAGGATTAATAACAATGTTTCAGAATTGTTTAGAACAATGTTGTGTAGCTCTTCTAAAATGACTAGAGGTTTTAGCATCATTTTACAATAAAAGAAAAAATTAATCCAGGTTATAATTATTTTCCCATATCTAAACAAGACCTTTATAAATAATTATTTAAAATTAAATGCAATGTATATCTCTATGCTGTTTAATGTGAAAAATTATTCCTACTAATTATTATAATAAAAGGAATATTTATCTGGTTGACTGAAACAAAATGAATGTAAAGATCTCTTATCTCTGTGAAACATACAGTATAATGGGCAACTTCTACTAGTGATGTTGGCTAGTTAAGACAGTTAATAGACACTTTTAAATTGATGATAAAAATGGGATGTTCTTTACTATTTGAAACTAAAAATGAAATAATTTACTAATTTTCGAGAGGGCTATTTGCTACTCTTTTGTACCTTATGTTTGGGATACTTTATCTCATAAGTCCCGGTCTTCCAATTAGAGCACTTCTTTGCAGTAGCCTGTACTATTTACAGTTTAATAATTGGGTAGAGCGGTACCTGGTTGCCTTGATTAGTTACATAAACCACTGCTGGGTCGATATTTTATTTTAAAATGTGCGTAATATATTGTAAAATTGGTGTTTTGAAACTGTACCCTAAATTTATCATTTCTGTATTTGTCATAAAAATTTAAATAAATGTATTTAAAAAACACTATGAATTGTTCTGTATTGCTAACTCCGGAGATGGTATTGTATTGTTTAGCAGTAGTATATTGTTGAAACTTAGCTCTGATTTAGGGTTTCCGTTTGTTTATACACTGTGTTTATCTACATTGTGCAATTAATGTCAGTGATGAGGGTGCTTAGTACCTCATAGGATCAAGCCCGGTATTGTTCTTTTTAAAGTGCATTACCCAATAGACTGCTTTTGGTCCAAAGTAGTTCATCCTTTCTAGTGAGTAAAATAATACATTTTTTCTTATTACCCTGTAGACTGAAAGGGGATTTATTTGCACCTCAGGGCTATAATTTTATATATTGCTTGATCCTGAGGGAAGTTTTACATACAAACCTTCTGAATGTTAACCAGTGCATCGTTTTGTTTAATGCATTCTAATTCAGAAAACACTTGTCTGTGCCAAAGCACTTTTTTCTTTAAAATTATTACATGTGAGAGCATTGACAAGCTTACAGTGTCTTTCGTAATAATTTTTAATTTTAAGTACACATAGATTAGTCTCCCAACAGACTAAAAAATCCTATTTTTCCTTTCCATCCTTCTCTTCTTTTTTTATTTCCTCCTTGTGTGGCTGAATTCTCTTGTTCTGATCTTGTATGGGAAAAATAACAGTAAAATGGATTTTATTCAGGAAGAGAGCTTTTCAGTTTAAGAGATTTTGTATAAAGTACAAAATAATCTCTGCAGGACTCAAGTAACCTTACAAAGTACTTTGCTTGCTTCCTTCCTTAAATCTTCCATTGACCAGAGAATCTGTACAAACTCCTAGGTCAGCAGCCACACAAAACTAATCCCAGTTCAGAAAGGAAAGTATTTTCCCCTCTAGTTATGTTTTTTTCCTAGGCTTCTGTCCAATTGGGAATTGACAGTAGTGAACAATGCTTAGCAAACTCCTCTTTTAATACATGGTTGAGTTCTTTCTCATCTGACAGAATAAGAATTGTGATTGAATTACAGCTTAATTAAGGGTTGAGTATGCTTGCTGGCTGAAAAGTCATAAATGAGTTAAGAAAAGGAAAACAAAATCACAGATTACAATTTACAGCTTTCTTTGCAAAGAAAGGTTTAATAATTCCTTCCCTACCAGTTTTAGATGGTAACATGCACGTAAGGGCAATCAGGAGTGAACAGACTGCCCCATCTGGGAGGGGAAACTAGCAAAAACTTCTATAGTAAAAGTAAGCAAGTTAAGATTCAAATCAAGGAAATTTCAAGTTTAGATTGACATTCAGTCCTGTCTTATGCTATGTCAGTTTAGGGACATTAGATGCCCATGCTACAATATAGGGGTAAAGACTATTATACAAGACTGGAGTGTCAGCTCATGTGCCTATGTAGTACAGAATTGTCTTTTTTGGACTTGCATTGGGTAATTGGTAAACATTCATACTAAAGTTACATATTGCTGCTGTTAGTACTGTATTTAGTTCCTTTTTATATTTGTTTTAAAATAACAATTACTTTTGTGGGATTGGGATTTCGTAAAATTTCCCCCCACTAAACTGAAAATATGTTCTTCTAGAGGATTAACAGAAAATAGTAGGGAAAAGGTTGAAAACATCAATAGCTTCACTATTTTTTCATATATGTATTTATATTCAATTTTTGGGAGGAAGGTGGTGTTAATATTCCCTGCTGCCCTTTCAGCAGTGGTGTCAGTTTTAAACTGCTTGTCCTGTTTCTCCTCCCCCCCCCCCCCCCCCCGCGCATTGCCAAGTAGCTTTTCAGCAGCTGTCCCATGGCCCTACAGTCATGATTTTATTATTAGCTGTTGTAAAAACAAAACTGCAAACTGTTCAGTGATCTAAATTTACTCACCTGAGTCATCCCATTGAACCCCGTATGGCAACTCAGATAATCAAATCTTGGTAGGATTGACACCTTAGTTTTTATGATGGATTATTTATTTGAATTACAGTATTGCTTAAGAACACTGTTGTACTGGTTGCCTTGTAGCATTTACAACCTAGATGAGACAAAGGGTGGGGGGACTGGATACAACATACAAGCAGATTGAACAATGATGATCTAAGTGCCTTTTTTGTTTTTTAAGGGGGTTTTCCTGGGAGGGAATTAGCTAAATGAAGTCACAAAAGGAAGAGGAGACACTGAAGAGGGAATGAAGGAAGGAAAGGAGCATTAAGAGTTAAGCTGCAGTGAAAAGGGGGATGGTTTTGGAACAGTCAGAAGAGGGGGAAGAATATTCAGAGTAAAAACTAGAAAGCACTCTGACATCATCCATATCTCAAAGTGCCTGCTGCAGCTGTTTGTGTCAACAATAGAAAGTAAACTGAAAGTGACTGGTGCTGAAAGGGCTGCTGGGCTGAGGGACAGGAAGAGAAAGGCTGGAGGCTATGGAACCTTTGCCAAAATACTTAGGAAGAGTTCTTTATAAGTTCCCTATTGTATCCAAATAAGAACTATTTTTCATCATGCAATTGATTAACTTTATTTTTCCAAAAAATACATATAAAATTAATGAGCCAAGCTCTTAACAGCTAGTATTAGTAAGTGATCTCAGAATACACATGGTGTGTGTACCAGCAGCCTACTAACCCAGACCCTATTGTGCCTTATCTGTTTAAGACTATGGAGTCAAGGGTCTCTACACTGAGAGCTAGCACAGCTATCTCTGTATGAGCAGGGGAATCAAACTCCTCACTCTAGATGTAGCTGTAGGTGTCATGGTGTATTTCAGATCTGTTTGAAATGTCAATTCTGGCTGTATTAAAGCTATGACAGTTGTCATTCTAGAAAATCATTGGTTTCAGTGTCATTTTTGTATATGGGCTACCACATTCATATCATGTGTGAAGATTTTAACTTAAGTGCCTTCTACATCAAACATGAGGGCTTACTCAGTCCTGTCACCTTTACAGCTTTGAATCAAGTATGAACTAGTTAGTGACATAGTTGATTGATTTTTTTTTTTTAGACCTTTAGCTCTATATACAATCTGGTTATATTTGGTTATTATGATAGCTAACCCTGTTTTAATTGCCAAAGGCCTAAACTGATGGTCTTCCTGTAACCAGCATGTAACACTTCTGCTGTGTGAATGGGAGCCACTAGCTGTAACTCTGCAGTTCATTTAGTCAATCCTCCTTCCCTACAGCTCTCTGGAACATCCTACTTACTGTACAGAGAGCATTGCCCATGTTACCATGTGCATGTCCTATGGGAACTAACTCCCACTGAGGCAATACAGGATAGCTGCCTGGATTTTTCCAGAACGCATAGATACAAACACAGGCAGCAAGATAGGCATGGATGCACAAGTTCAGATAAGACATGACTGTGTTGTGACAAAGCTGTTCTGTAGACCTCAGATCAGTTTGTTGTAAGCATGTCAGATGAGTGACAAAACAGGTTACTAAAATACAGTTAAGTATCAGAGGGAGCCTTAGGCAGTTTTTATCTAATGCTTTCCTGATAATTTCTATGAATTGCTTCAACCTGTTCCTTTATACATTCCAGTTATAATCTTCCATCATGCAATTATGACATTGTATCCTTCTGTATGAGCCTGAACTGGTTGAGCTTTAGCCTGTAAACCTTTCAGGGCAGGAAACTTGTTTGACATGGGTCTTCTACTGTGTAATGCCACACAGTGTACTCCATTGCATCATCACTAAAAATACCTCCTTCCTTGATGGTCATAATCTGTCAGGGCTACTGCAGTTCAGTTTTGATAACCAAAGGATGGGGTAATCTAGTCCAGATGCCATGTTTCTCACACAGTTCTCTCTGATTATGATTGTTTCCCTAAATAAACAAGTTTTACTTCAGTGCAGAATATTCCCCATATTTAACTTTACTACTTCTCTCTGCTCCTCCAATAAAATAACATACCTTGATACCTTTGAAAACATTTCTGTTTTCCTGTTCTCCAATTAACTGATTTTTTTAATTAACATTAGGAGTTCTGAGTGTGACACCGAACTTTAAAATCCAAAAGGAAAAAAAAACAACTATTTAACTAGGTAGGGTTCCCTTCCCTACTGTTCCTCAACAACGATTGACAATTTTATTTTATATCCATGAATTCCTGTAATGAAAACCTCCCCCACATTTAAAGCAAATCTAAAACACCTCCAAGATGAACAAGAACTGGCGTATGTCACCACCAAATCCTGCTACAGTAGGAATCGTCAGCAGATGTGACTAATAGCCTGCTGCCTCTCTCTCCCCATTACCCACAAGTAGCAGGATTCTTTTAGAGGAGGCTGCTCACAGGTCAATCCGTCTTTAATTAGAGTATATTTATGGCTCCCTGAAGCAGTAGGGATATACAAGTGAAGATCATCTCCCTGTAGATCAGTATAGAAAGGCTGGTCTTACTGTTAAGGCATTTGACTAAGATGCCAGAGATCTGAGTTTAATTCCTGGCTCTGTCACAGACTTCTTGTATGACTGTAGGCTTGTGCATTTGTGAAATGGAAATAATACTTCCCTAGCAGGTGACATGTATCAGTAATTGTGAGATGCACAAATGCTATTGTGATGCAGGGGAAGAAGATCATCATACCACAAGCTGTACCATCATCAACCCCAGAGGAGACAATGGATGCCATCATACCATCCAAAGCAACCAAATACCAGGTCAAGAAAAAAGACTGAGGTACAGCAGAGGACCCCCAGCCTCTCTTCCACAGCAACGCACAACACTCCTATAACACATCAGCAAATTTGTCAGAACTGTTGGGATCCATATTAGATCCAGTCCAGAGAGCATGATTTTTGAACGCCACATTGTACCTTTCCACCAGATGTGGTCTGCCATGACATCGGACAAATGGGTGCCAGTGGCTAATCACCCAAGGCTACCCTCTACCCACCCATCCTTCCCCATCCCTCTTCAGGGACTCTTCTCACAAGAGCCTATTACAAACCGAAGGGGTCTTAATGCTTTATTTATTTAACCATAGAGGAGGTTTCTATTGCCAGTATTTCCTGATTTCAAAGAAGAAAGGTGTCTTCATCCTATCCTAGATCTGAACAAATTCAGCAAATATATGTATATGTATATATATACACACAGCATCTAAGGTTCAGGATGATAATGCTTGTCTCCATTATTCCATCTCTCCAAGCTCAAGCCTGGTTCATGGCTCTCAAGATGTGTATTTCCATATAGCTATCCATCCAAAACCACAGGAAGTACCTAAGATTCACAGTGGGTCCCAATATTTATCAGCATAGGGTTCTGCCCTTCAGACTCTCCACAGCACAGAGTATTCACAGAATGCCTGGCAGTGTATTTAAGGAGACAGGGAAGCCACGTCTACATGTAACTGGACAACTGGCTGATCAGAGGTAGGTCCCAACAGGAGACCACAGCAGCCTTGGAATCCTTGTGAACTACAAGAAATTTTCAATCACAGACAACAGAGAGCATAGGAGCTGTGACCAACTCCTGCTTGACAAGAATTTACCTCCCAGAGAACAGATTCTGGTTGCTCTAGTCGATGGTGAGCAACCAAAAATCAAATTCAACAACTGTGTGTGCGCATGAGAGTCTGGGACTCTTAAGCCACACATCAGCGTATATATACACACATAACCTCGCTTCACAGACTTCACCTGCAGCCTTTACAACCCTGGCAGAGGTCTATGGATTCCACATCCAGACATCACATGATCAAGACAGTCACAGACCCATCTCACGTCCTGCAAGAGCTCAGTTGGACCCAATGAACATACAAAAAGGAGTACCATTCTCTACCCCCTCCGTGACAATGGCACTTATGGCAGACACTTCAGGAACAGCTTGGAATGCCCACCTGAAGCATGGTGCATAGAATAGGGTCTCAGGACAGTCTGAAACTACATATGAACATCCTATAGCTCAGAGGCATTATAGTGACCTGCATAGCATTCTTGCCTGCTCTGCGGAACGCCACAGTGCATTGTATAAACAAGCAAGGAGGTGCTCAAACTTCCCCTCTGCCAAGAAGACATCAGGCTCTGGATATGATGTCATCAACACAGAATAACCCTGTTGGCTCTACACCTGTCAGGCATCAACAATGACATATCCAGCTTTTTGAGCAGAATGGATGATTGTTGTGGTAGTCCATCATACAGCCAATAATCCATCAATTGAGGACTCCCATAATAGACTTGTTTACCAGAGGACACCAGCAAATGCCCAATTTTTGCCCCAGATGGGTGTGAACTTGGCTTCGCTACCAGATGCCTTTCTCCGTTGGTGATCTCAAATTCCTATATAACTTTCTGCCAATTTCCCTGATCCCCAAGATAATATCCAAGATCAGATGGGACAAGGTTACATCATCCTGAGACCCCCCTTACTGGCCAAGGCAGTTCTCTCTATCAGGCAATTGCTAATGTCCAAGAGGCCTCCCATTCACCTCAAGCAGCTCAGACATAGTATCTCTGAACCAAGGTCAAACACTGCAGCTGATTGAGTGCTATTGACAGATTGGTCCCTACAGATTCAGAGTGCTCATACAAAGCAGGAAACCTTCCACCAGGAAGACTTACTCCTTGAAATGAAAAAGATTTTCCACATGGGCCCCCCAAAACAATCTAGTACAAGTAGCAGACCCAATACTTAAGATTCTCAACTAGCATTTGACTCTCAAAATTTACATTGCAGCAATATCAGTATGTCATATTCAGGTATAATCATATTCGATCTTTGATCCGCTAGTGTCTAAATTCCTTAAGGGTCTCCTTCATTTTTGCCATCTGGCTAGAGATCTAACTCCTACCTTGGACTTCAATATCATCCTCCTAAAACTCATGGAGTTGCTCTTTGACCCATTATTGGGTTGCTCAATACACCACTTGACCATAAACTTGTTTCTTCTGGTGGCCATTGTCACAGCTCTCAAGGTAACTTCAGTTTTGACTCCTTCATGGCCTCATTGAGGGAGCCCTAAACGGGTCTAAGGTCTCTAGCCATCACCTTTCTCGGGGCAAGAACTCACATTCCTCTCCCTCCAGACCTGGGATTTAGGCGGTAATTCCTCCTGCCCTCCAATGCAATCACCTTAGCAAATTTGAGTTTAGATCAACATGTGGGGTCCTGTTCTCTCTCAGGGGGGAATGACCAACCAGCCTTCATAAACCAAAAGATTAATTTAGAATAAAAGCATGACAGAGAATACTTATCTTGAAAACAATGAATAGCTTATACACATGCCTGTCTTACCAGATGCCAGTCATCTTCCACATGGAGACCCTGGTTGGTTTAAACTCTTTCACGCCCTTTCTGCAAGGTCTGTCCCTCTTGGTCACAGTATTGTATCAGTTCTTGGATTGTGTGAGAGTGTCTCCTCTCCTCTAGATCAAGATGCCCACTTTATACTATGCTCAGTTATTTGTTTGCTGAGCCTCTTGAACCTGATCAAAACCAGTATAAGCAATTTCCTCCCAGGCATGGTACTTCTACAGACTTGTTTAACAGTCTAGGGATTTGCATTAAGTCCCTCCCCCCCCTCCAATGATTTTAGTTCCCGATAGTTCATTCATACTAGATGACTTCTCTTCAGTCGCTGTTTTTCTGGTCTTGTGTCAAGAAAAGAAATTAACTTTGTCCTTTCTGGCTAGTAACAATACAAGATGAGAGAGGAAACTAAGTCACACCTACTGTTCCATATAAATTAAGTTTCCCAGTTTGCCACAGCCATTGCCTCAGCGCGGACAGTCAGTGAGCTTACTCCTTCCATATGGACAGAGGTGTTGAAACCACACTCCAAGTTAATCTCCCAAATTGCCTCTGAATTCTACCTGATCAATTACCTTGCCAGTCATCTTCCTGGAGCCACACTTGACACTAGAAGAAGAGAAGCTGCATATATTGGACACATCCAGAGTTTTGCTCTAATCTCATCTCTTTGTCGCTATAATCTAGCCCATCAAAAGGCCAAGCCATCTCTTCTGAGAACCTCGAAGTGGTCCTCACAGTGCATTTCCAGAGAGCCTCTCCCTCTGAACGTCACCAAGACAAGCAGCATCTTCTGCCTGCTTCAGGAACATTCCAATCTGTGAGAGCTGCAGGGCTTGCAACGTGAAGCAATCCACTGACTTCTGTTAAATTTTATGCACTTGACATGACAGCCAGGTCAGATGCCAAGTTTGGGAGAGCAGCACTTCAATGGCTATTTGACTGATACACTTGAAACACCTCACCTTCCAGGGAGGTTACTGCTTGCCAGTCACCTACAGAAGGATCCACATTAGCATTTCCTGGAGTGTAAATAACTGTTCTTTTTCCTGATCTTAATTTTTAAATTATTTGCAGTAGGGTAATTCTTGCTGTGTTATAGGGGAAGCTGGCAGAGATCCCTATATTTAGGTTGCCTAACACTTTCCATTGTAGAAGTTTCTTGGGACCTTTTTCTGAGGCTTCATTTACACCTAGAACTTCGGTCCACGTTAGTTAGGGCTTGAAAAATTTCACACCCTAAGAACCATAGTTAGGTTGACCTAACCAAGGCGTGGAGGTGGCTAGGTCAACAGGAGAATTCTTCCATTGACCTAGCTACCGCCTCTCAGAGAGGTGGTTTAACTATGACAGAAAAACTTCTTCCATCAACATAGGAAGCGTCTACACTATGACGCTACAGCAGCACAGTAGCTGTGCCACTGTCGCAGCACTAGTGTAGACATAGTGAGACGCTCCAACACTGCCATTGTTTGCAGCAGGTAAAGGTAAAGCTCTCCAGCTAGAGAAGTGGATTTTCTGTATCCCAAGATTTTGCTGAGATGTAAACTGCTGAAAATTGCCATTTTCCTTCTCTCACTTTACATAGTGTTGCTCAGGTGTTAGCAAACTGCCAAAATAATGATTAAACATTAACAGTTCAAAGCTGGGCTTATGCCACTACTAAAGCAGCAGAAGTCACTGCACTGAGAATGCCTGGGAGCTGCCAGAGCAGCTGTAGCACGGGGAGGCATGGTGGGCTTCCCCCCGATCCAGCACATGGCCACAGTTGCCCTTATTCTATCCCTGGGACACCACATGGGGCAAGATCTCCCTCAACCCCCAGATATTGGAGAAGAGAGTCATGCTGGGCCAGCCTCAAGCCAACCACCCACTGGCCCCCAACAATTGATTCTCCCACTTCACTCCCAGGATAAATCTGGCATTTCCCATCTTTCCAGTGCTTGACTTTGCAACCTAAATATTTCTAAAAATAGGGAGGGTTTTTTTGTATATATAGTACAGGATAGCTACAAGCACATATATAAGGCCTGGTGCTGCACAGACTTGCACATGTGAAGCCAATGAGATTATTCAAATAAGCATAATTCCGTTCCTAAATTTTTACAGGATCACATCCATGTTCTGGAAATAAAAGTTTGCCACTTTAATGGAGCTTCTACTTTTGTCTTAGAAAATACTAAAAACAAATTCAGTGGTGACTATATCCATGAGTTTTTCCAGAGCAAAATTATTTCTGACAACTAAAAGCAGCTGGTACATTTCTCCCCCACTCTTGTCATAAAAGCAAAGTTTTTCTACAGGGGCTGATGTATTTTACCAACTTATCTAAGGAACAACCCTATGAATTAAAGATGAACAGCAAAGCCTTCTTTGTAAAATAAAATTGTCTACATTCCCAAGTACTAACAGAATATGTACAGACTACTTAATAAGAAATCCATATGAAAAATTTTGTTTAGGGCCTGATCGTGTGAAGACTTACACAGATGCTTAACTTTAAGCATGTGAGTAGCCCCAGTGGAGTCTCTTCGGGGTATTTTGGCCACTGTTTACTTTAAGCTATTCTTTCGGATACCCATGTTCATTTCAAAATATTTAGAACATGCCCCTCACTCTAGCCTTGGTCTTACACCTGTCCCTTGCAAGTGTGTTTCCATAGGACCCTGTGAAAGTTTCTGAGTGTGAAAGGGCCCATGGAAGAATTAATGCAGCTTAAAGGTACATAAAGTCTAATGCCACTTTATACTACAAAAAAGGTATTTTTATACCAAGATAGCTAACACACAAAATCCTATTGTAAATGGGCCACAGCATAGCTTTACCTTAATGTAGTTGGGGTGAGATAAACCCTGGACTTCCAGTTATGGTTCACCTTGACCAGCTAGATCAAGGGAAAACTACAAGTAGCCCCATCAACACTAGAATTTTACAACGTTAGCTCTCATTATAAACTTCATCTGTTTTTCCTAGACGAGGCCTCAGTTGGTGACACTCACCATGTAGAGACCCCCCAACACATGAAGGCAGCTCTACAAGATGTGGGGTGAGGAGCATTGTGCCACTGAGGTGATAACCATACCCTTAGTCCTCATTTACTGTCCAGACAATGAGGTCCAAAGTAATTATTTTTATACTGCGATTTCTCATCTTTACCACTACTCCCACCACAGTGTAAACAGTGGTTACAAAACATTTTAAAAGGTATTCTTTTTAAAAGGAAGTTGTCTGAGCTATTTTGTCTCATACAATTTTAATACTATTAGCTTATTTTCAAAGAATTGGATCAACTGCTTTTCCTCTCCAGAAATAGAACAATTTTGATCCTAACGCTGCCTGCTTAACCAGAAACAATTACAAAATGGTTTGTACAATGCTAATATTGTGACAAGGAGTGATAAAGAAGAGGTTACTGGGAAACCATCTGTTGAAATGAAAAAGGGTTTTGTTCCTGGTATACCACTTTCAAAAATATAGTAAGAATTTTACTAAAGTAGCTGTTTCACTAAATGAAATAGTGTTCAAGCAGCTGTTTGGTGTTTATTCCAATGGCTTCCTGCCACTCCCAATGTTTGTGAAATGGAAGACTAAAGGCAGGAGTCAAATGAAGATTCATTACTGTCCACAATTACTATTCCAGTTGGCTGATTCTGTACAACTGTTACAGCCCCCAAAAGGCCCAGTGAATGGACAGCTGGTGCCTCGATCTCTGAGTGAATAAAGGGGAAGAAGCTATATAAAACCGGGAAGCACCCTGGCTTAATCTATCTTGCAATAAAATACACCCTCCTCCTCCCAACCAACCACATGAAGTCAGTTGTGTAGGATTAAGTGAACTTTGCATCACAAAAAGGGGCAGGAGGTGCTGAAGAGCTAGCATGCTTCCTTTAACTTCACCATAGCTGGCTTGATAACACCTTTATACTGCAAAGCAGCACTTTTCAATTTCTACTTTCCCTCCATAAGCTTTTTCTGGCATCTTCTTATTACCCCTCTCCCATCTAAGAAATACATGCTTGGTTATGGACTTAATTTGATTTCTTCTGACCTGGTTTGAAGTTGTGCCATTAGAAAACATTAACAGAGAGATTTCTAAAGGGCTGGGATTTTTAGAAGAGGTATGACTTCAATAGACATGTCTATCAAAGCAGAGGACTCGTACCCCTTTGGGAGAGTGATTATTACAATAAGTACAGATTTAAGACAGCAGAATTGGACTGAATCCACCCCTCCTCCCCCATTGAAGCAAATGGGAAACAACAGACTCAAAAGTAGTATGTTTTAAATATATTTCAGGAACCAACAAGGTGTTTTATACCAAAATGAAAGCTGTAAGTACTACATGAATTCCCACAACAGTCAACTAAAGATAAAAGAAAGGAAGAAGATATTTGCTGCCATTAAGGACTAAGCTTGCTAGCATACCTATCTAAACAAGAAAACAGAACTGTAACCGAACACTTAATGAGTAAGCATAGGTCAGGACAAACCCTTCTCAGTGAGCCATTTGTGTTTAGCTCCAAGTCACCTGAATTGTTTGCTGACAACTATGTTCAGTAATGGTTCTATTTCATAGTGTATATAAGGCCACAATATGGCAGATGAGACAAACCAGTCTGGGTTGGGAGCAAGAGAGTGGACCCAAAATATAGTTTCTGGTTTACCAGGCTTTTCAGAGCTCAGTTAAAAAAGTAACGCACACACAGCTTATTTTCAAGTCAGGATTTTAAACAGAATTCAAAAAAGGCTTCTTTCACACTAACTTCTACTAGATTTGCTATAAAAGTGTGTAGTAGTAGTAGTAGTACAGTACCTACCATTTTCCCAGCACATTAAAGAGGGTGTAGTTTCTTAGAGCCACCCATTCTGAAATCTTCAGGGCACAGGGTGCCCACACAAAGTATTTTGGGATGTCTCCTACAGTTGCTTTACCACTATGGCCGCATTAGAAGATGCGGATAGCTGTCCTCTCTATATTAGCAATCCGTTTCTGCCACAAGTGGCATTTCATTGATGGTACAGAAGACAAATCCTTAGGGTATATTGAAACCAGAAAAATTAATGCCCATATTACAGGAGCTGGTAGCTACAGTTGAAGTTCTAGTGCAGAGAAGACTCAAGCAATTTTACCAGACAAGTCATTAAAGCTTGAGCAATATGTATGGTAACAGAACTGCTAATAGGCGTACAATGGAGCCTTGTCTACACTACACTATTAAGTCTACCAGTTACACCATCACTGCAGCTCCAGTACTTTTCATGACATGGAAGTAAAATAGAAGCCCATTTTATGAGCATTCACAGCATAGCTAGCAGAAGTGCAACTGCTAAAAAATGGGCAGAGTTTTTCCAGTGTAAACAAGGCCTTATAACATGCCGGTGGTTACTTAATATGCCAGATGGCAAGCCCTCTTTGGTGACAGCATACAGCTGTGGGTTATACTCTGCTGAAACAGTATTAGTTTTATCAACTCACCTCCATGCAAATTTTCAATTGCTTTTCTTTAGTAATGGGTAACTGCAAATGTAGGGGTTTTTTTTTTTTGGCAAAAGTCATTTTGGGAAGAGGGGGGGGGGGGAAGAGAAATAATCACATTTTTTGTAACGCAAGAGACCAGTAATTGGGGGGAGGGGCATGTAATTATTACATTTCTCATGGATTTGTTATCCCTTTAATTTCTTTACTCAGACTATAAATTTAAATGCAAAGTGTGGTAATGGTCACATGAGGAATAAGTCTCTATGACCTGGCTAGGTTTAAACCCAACTTATTTCCGTTCTCCCTCTCCACTTAACACTCCAGCTTCATACACTACCTTAACCAACCCAATAAATTTATACACTCATTTTTTTGAACTTTAAAACAAGATTCACTAAAACTATAGAAAAAGCCTCTCCTTTGTTTTGCTGGCTAAGGAAAAATCTATTTAAGACTATACCTTTGTAATCAAAGTAAAGAATGAATTTCTTTAAGTTTTAAATAATAGTTTGTGTTTTTTGGAGATTTCTAAACTCTACATTTTAACAGTGCAAACAGCACAGCTATAAGACCAGATGAGATGTCAAGAGTCAGCACCTCTTATACCCTGTGCTCAGATCTTAAGCTAATTAGAGAGGTTTTTTCCTACAGCTCAGGGTTTGCAAGAGAATTTTTAGAGAAAGCATTTTTACTGGATTTGTAGTCTTCAATACTGCTGAAATGGCAGCATGCTCAAAAATACCTTACATAATCAGACTAGATTTCTAAATGAAAACAATCCATATGTCCACTTTTAAAATACATGCTGTTATGTTGGTATTTAAAGACTAACGGAAGGAAAAATCATATATAACACAAAATATGGAAACAACAAAAAGTTAAAGCAGTTTAAAAAAAAATTTCTCATGCCACTGAGTACTATTTGTTTTCCCTCAAAGCAATTTTATTACTATCTACCACCACCTCACAGAAGGGTGTATGGGGGGGGGGGGGGGAGGGCCTGTATTAGTACCCAATTACCATCTGCTGCTATGGCTACAAATTCTTAACGATGAAACAAGTGAAGTATTTTCGAACTTCAACACTACACAGGACTTTTTACTAGCCAAGTGACATTTTAAAGAAAAAAAAAAAAACTGTTTTAAGTGCACAACACCGTCTCTACATCGGGACAGAGGATGTCAGTTTCTGCTATAATGGATCACCATGTTCTAGGTTTTAAAACTAAAAAAACAAGTCCCTACCTCTTTGTACTAGTGGTAAGGTGTATTTACATCTGTCATAATTCTAGCTTTAGGTCAACAGTATCCATCCTGCCCCTATAATGGGACCTATGTAGGCCAAGAATTAGCCAACAATAACATTACAATTGTGTATATGCTTATAATTGAACAGTGCTGCTACAGTCAAACTGGAGCTTTAAGATGTTACAGTTGACCTTTGTTTTCTTCCCTCCCTATTTTCTATTTCACAGCAAGAGCTGGATTTCTTTAGACTGATTTACACAGTCAGTACAATCCACATCAAAGGCTAAATCTTTGTATATTAGTGTAGTAGATTATGGAATTATACATGGGATGTACATTTTACATATTAGGTCTCCTCAACCCTGGAACGCTCAAATATTTAATAAAAAGACTACCTAAGTGGCTTAAAAAAAAAAAGACTTTCTTCCTTCAAGATAGGTGGAGGGTTTAAGGATCATATGCAGTGGTAATGTTAGGTCGGAACAATTTACTGTCATATGGAAGTTTAATGACTTTTCTTTCAGCTAGGTTAACATTTGTCTTATGAGACTGATAAATGTAGTTCCTTTACAAGCAAGTTTTCCACAGCAACAAAATCCCACTTTGATATTTCTACTACAGCAGCCACCAGTTTTCACTTCAGTATTTTTAGAGTGTACAGAGTAAAGCATTGGAGCTGTCCAACATAATAGTTTGTACATTCTCTTCTTCCTCTGAAGAGTTTTAAAAGGGATTTTAGACCTTGATGGCGAGAATCCCAAAACAAGAGTAAAATGAATTTATTTTATTGCAAACAAACGTCTAAAGTTAAATTTCTCCACCTACTTTTTTAAAGAGAAAAAGGAATCAGCAGGCTAAGGAGATACACCCATTTGAGAATTGACATGATTAAAAATTAGATATAAAATGGGTGACTCACAGTTTCATTAGCTTACAAAATGGTGGAGTAACTACTACAAGCACACTAGGTATACAGTATTTTGGGGGAAAAGGGGTTATACAGACACACAGCTAACTTCATATAGATCCCATTAGACAACTGGATTTACAACAAGTTTTGTTTAATAAGAAATGGGCAAAGCCAGCTTCTTTTCAGAATCAAAATGCAGAACAAATGGAAAAGAATTCATGGTGTTGTACCTTCACAAGTTTGAGCCTTCACAATTAATGCAACCAAGTTTTACACTTTAAGAGCTCTTCTACATGCACTCCACCTTCACTATTTAGCTCCAGGTTTCCTCTTTGCCCCAAGTTTTGCTGAACTCCAATGTTATAAAACCTTTCTAGTTCTTGCCAGAAACTTTTGCTTTCCCAATCCCTCCACCCAGAAACTGCATAGAGAGGATGGAGTGTAATATGAACATTACGTAGTCTCATGATATTCATGAGGGCCACTATGAGCCTCTACATGAATCTGGTTGCTAACATTTCTATTCAATTGTGACAATGACTCACGACTGTTTCCTAGAAATTGGGGGAGGGAGGAAAAAGGAGAAAATTCTTTAATAAAAAGACACCAGGTACAAAGCAACGTTTTACTTTTGTTGTGGTAAAAAAAAAAAAAAGTCACATTTTACAGATAAAATGTAGAACCCTGAAATACTGACACATTCTCTTATCGTGCACAATGCTGAGGTTCTCTTACGAATCACTTTAAAACTGCAATTAAAAATGTACAAAAAAAGAAAAGAAAAAAAATCAACCCACAAAGCTTCTAAAAAAGGAACCCGCAGGCACTTCCTCTTGTGGAATGTTTAAAAAGTTAGCCTACTAAAGAAAAACAGTCGACTTCTTGTGAAGGTTTTGGAGAAATATGTATCAGTTCGTTTATTTGGGTATTCAATAATATCCTTGGTGATAATGCTGACTCCATGGCTTCTGACCCCAGAATTGCTGCAATAGATGGATAAATAATTAATTTTGAACCATAACCAGACATTACTCACAGCTCACTTTCCTACATTAAATATATTTACAAGGAAATTAGATGACAGCTAACTAACCAGGGAAGAACAACAACTTTCCAGTTGGCAGTAATATCTGAACTGTGTAAGAAACAGGAGGCATCATATTGTTTAATGTAATGCCATATTGAGAAGAAACCAAATATACTGACAGCCATTATAATCAATAAGCCACAGCTGAAATGCAAGATATCCTAGACTTTGAGACAACTTTGCACATCATTTTCACACATGTGAGTGAGGGAGTCAATTCCTAAGGACTTAAAGAAAAAAGTCTCAGAAGTTACTTACACCCTGCTGCCACTGGTTGTAGCCCTGAGATTGGTTTTTGTAGCCACGATTATTTCCCCTTCCTCTGAAATTCTGTAACAAGAAGGTGTTTTAGAACACGACTACATTGGTTGTAGGCCACATTCCAGAAGGGTATGCATGAGAATCCAAGACTTACCAGTGCACCTGTCATGGCACAAACCTTAGAGAGACACTGAAAAGCTCTTAAAATGCGTACATTTCTCTCCATTGTTTCAGAGATTTATATTTGGTGAGGGTAGGTTTTGAATTTGATAGGTTTGATAAGCCAGTAGCTCTCAAACTGCTGCTGCTGGTGGTCTGAAGAACTGGCTAATCCAGTTTTGGCTTGTTTCCAGCTGGCTAATTCTATTAAGACAACTATAAATACAAATATGTTCCTATTCTTTCATGTAAGCAACTGTTGCAGTCGCCACAAGAATATTATGTGATCAGGCAAAGATATGGTTTATTTAATAATGAATGAGAGAAAAGGGTGGTGCACAGAGTTTGGGATGCAAGCCACACTATGGAAGTGTACTTAAGAATTTTCACTATATTGGAAGAAATGCAGCATTCTGGTTTAAAATCAGTGTTTGGGAAGTTTGTCAAGTAAGTCTATTAGCTTGGGCTCCATCTGCTGGCTCTTTAACAGTCCAAGATAATCCAACATAACTTTTGAATGCCTGCACTCAAGTCTGTCCATTTGAAGGAGTAGCAATTAAGTTCCTGGTGCTGTTAAGACCACAAACAGCTATTATGAGATCCTCAGAATACTTAACTGATGCATCATGCACTAGATCAACCCCCAAAATTGGATACATTTGTCCTCACACATCATACAAGTGACATGGCCACTCTTAAACCATGAGCAGTGCACATGTTGTGTTGTAGTGCTTGAAGCAGTTAAAATTCATATTTCCTTTTTGCATCCCTTTTGTTACTAAACTGTCTCCTTCAGTTACATTTCACTTTACTTGCATTAATGTGAGGGGAGCCTTGCATATCTGTACATCTTGGGAGATACTAGGGACAGTGTACATGGAACAGTCCCTCGTGTTATTTTTCATGTCTTGGTAGTCTGGATATGGTAGCTCCTGTAATTTTGAGCCTACATATGCCTCCACATATTCCACAGAACAAGTACATTCATTTACTGGGTTACTGTTATTAAATTTGTGAAAATACTTTCTTAGGCTAGGTCCACACTACCCGCCTTATTCGGCGGGTAGAGATCGATCTTCTGGGATCGATTTATCGCGTCTCATCTGGACGCAATAAATCCATCCCAGAAACGCTCCCCCGTCGACTGCGGAACTCCTGTTCGCCGAGAGGAGGAAGCGCTGTCGACGGGGGAGCTTACCTGCACCACGTGGACCCTCAGTAAGTAAACTTAATTTGATCTAGGAAACGTCGACTTCAGCTACGCTATTCTCGTAGCTGAAGTTGCGTTTCCTAGATCGATCCCCCGCCCCAGTGTGGATCAAGCCTTGGTTATGTATTTTTCAGAAGCATTTTACACAGGTGCTGTCCCTTTCACTTAAAAATTCTATGTGAACACTTCTATTAAACCAGTTAACTGTTAATGTAGGAAGCGTGTGCTTCCTACCTTCCCTCCTCAGGTGTGGCAGGGGCAGCAATGAACTGCCTTAACTGCTGTTGGGCACCAAAGAACTAGTGGTGGAAAAGCGGATAGTGAAGTGCTTAGACCAGTGCTTGTAGCTTTCAAACACATGGAAAACATCTTGTGGGAACATAACAAAAAATTCTGCTGCAGTGTGCTTGGACTGCAAAAACAAGAGCTCTAAATTTCTTCTGATTTAACAGGAGCAAGCAAAGGCTTAAAATCTTGCCAATTATACCAGATGCACCAGCTCGAAGAATGTTTAATAAAGGTTTGGTACCATGTGTGTTAGCAAGTGCCAAAATTACCTAATGTAGACAGGCCTTTTAAACACAAACTCACCGTACCACTATCACAGGAGAGTTGTTTTTTAAACTGTGAATCAACATGCTTCAACCTGCAAATTTGTAAATTACCACTGCAACCTTTCAAATAAGAAATTGCCTTAAATGCCTGGTAAGTCAGCTTTAGCACACCTACAGAATGCATTACCTACCTGGTTGTAGTTCCCCCTGTTGGGCATTCCACCTCTGTTATAGTTTCCTCTGTTTGAGTAACCACCTCTGCTTGGAAAGACAGGGCCACGAGGGTATGGATAGCCAATTGCCCCACCGCCACCACCGCCACCACCACCGCCACCTCCTCTCTGAGGCATATTGCCACCTCTCCTGTTGTATCCACCACGGTTCCCAGGGACTGTGGAAGAAAAAACAAAAACACGCATTTGTTCGACAACTCTTTCTTATATAAAAACTATTGTCTGATATAGCCGACATATCTCAAATCCTAGGATTTACACGCACTACATTTTTAAGGAAGACTTGTTTTGCCTAATGGATTTGGATGCCAAGCCCACTGGCTTCAAATGAAAAAGAATGCCTGAATAGGAAATTTTTGATACCTATCTAATTGATTAAAACATCCAGAGACACCAATGTACTGCAAAACCAAACACCAAATCCAAATGTGAAAATTCAGCAACAGCGCCCTTGACAAGCCATATGAATACAGTATAGGATCTCTAGCTCCCTCTTAAATTAGTCCATAATTTAAGTTACCCCATATACCGTTCATTAGCCCATTCGTTTATAAGCCAATCCCACAAAATGGATAAGTAAAAATAGCAAAAACGGCATGACCCTTTCATAAGCCGACCCTATATTTCAGGGGTTGGAAAACTTTGGCTCCCAGCCCGTCAGGGTAAGCCAATGGCAGGTCGGGATTTTTTTTTTTTTTTTTTTTTACCTGGACCGTTCCCAGGCACGGAACCCCTCAGCTCCCTGTGGCCACGGTTCGTCATTCCCAGCCAATGGGAGCTGTGGGAGTGCCACTTCAAGGAGCTGAGCAGCTCCGTGCCTGCGAATGCTCCAGGTAAACAAAACGACAATGTATTAGATATTCAATTCAATGATTCCATAGAGTTTAAAGTCATCAAATTTTGGTGTAGACCCGTTTATAAGTCGACCCACGCTCTTTGATGCGTCATTTTTACCAAAAATATTTGGCTTATGAACAAGTATATACGGTAGTTGGCAAAATATTTTGCCAATGTCTTGACTTCCTCTTCAAGTATATTTGGAGTTGAAGTCAAGCTTTCCCCAGCATAAAGGTAATGAACCAGCTACAGTCAAAGATTAACACCAAAGCCAGAAATGCTTATAAAGTTAACAGGTCTGTTTCTAGGCCTACCTCCTCCCCTGAAGTTGCCACGCATGTTGAATCCTCCACGTCCTCTCTGGCCACCTCTGTTAAACTGATTTTTACCACTTTTTTTGTTACTCTTCTTTGAGCCAGTGTTCTGTTTCTTTTCAGGAGGAAGAGATTTTTTACTTTCTTCTTTATATTGTTCCAGGAGCTTCTCAGCATCCTCTTTCTGTAATTCTACATAGGTTATTTCATCAAAACATTCTGCTACCTCCGGCAGTGTGAAGTTTCCTATAAAGGAGAAAACCCTGGATGTTCAGAATACCCATTGAGCTACAATTAAACCCTTTACTCACTCCTCCTCCAAGAGCAGGGACAAAATTCCAGAAACCGAATCACTGAATATGAAGACAAAACTGAGGAGCGGTAAGTGAAGCAAACAGTTCACCAAGAAGTTGCTAATACTATCCAAAGCTAGAAAATATTCTGCCTATTAATTTTTTGAAACCTGCACTCAGAACAAACATCAATGTCTGCCAAGCATGTTTAATGTTTTTTTTTTTTTTTTTTTTTTTTTTTAAAATAGGGCACTTTATGCCACGACAGCTTTGTGCATCTGCATGGAGCATATCAGCATGACTGAGTAGTGTTAAGGACTGCAGCAGAGGGAACACACAATATAGTGTTGTCTTACAAAGCTACAATAGTCTTCCAGTTTCTAGGTTTTAGTGTAACTGTTTTAAGGTAAGCAAATTTGAAGTCTAAAAATTTACATTATCCCTTTAAACAGATACTCAACATCCTAAAACACAGTATAGGATTATGTTCCATGCCTTTCATTTTGAGAACTGCATGCTCTGGAAGATCTTTTCCCTCCACCTCTGCCTTCTTTTGTGTTCTTTGCTTGTAGTCTTCATCTTTTGGGCAAACAACAACTGCTTTGCGCTGGAAGCCTGCAAACAGGCACATTTTTCTCCTCTGCGCAGCTGCAGACACATTTGTCTGAAAAAAATGCAGTAACTTACTACACGTAGCTGTCATTGTCAGAACTAAAGGAAGTTAAACTTATGGTGTATAAATTTCATCTCTACAAGAGCTTGCAATGACTTTTACATGTAAGTGGAAGGAAAGATGTAGCATGGTGCAACTTTACAAAAATCTTACACTCTTTGGATGCGAACACTATTTCCCTCAACACCCCACAATTTTGGAGAAAGCTTAAATTATGACATATGAAGGGATTAAAAATGCTTGTAGTACAGTTCAACCTTTGGCCTCCTCAATGGAGGTAAGCAGGAAAAGCGGAAGAGCGCAACAAACAGCTGCTAGATTCTAAACCTGAATCCCACTTAGTTATTGCCATTCTAATTTAAAAATTAAATTTCACACACTGTAATTTATACCTGATCCAAAATGAAGTTCCGCTTTTTACGAGCGGCAATCTCAATGAACTTGCCAAGACACTGCGGAGCTCTCTGCAACAGTGTGTTAAGTTTTCCAGTGTCAGCCATCTGCCGCTTAAAACCTGCAACCTACAGAAACATATTCCAAAGTTATAGTAGTACTCCTCCTGTTGCTGACCTATTCCTTTGTTAAGTGCTTTTATCTGGCATTGAAGGCTTAATTCTTTTAAGCCAAGTGAAGCACTGCAAACTTATTTGAATTGGTGTTCTTAACAATATCTCACAAAAGAACAGTAATTCTTTAAAAAGTCTGCTATGGCAAGTGAGCAATATTCCTCTTTATAATCACTACAGACATCATGCAAAAATAATAATTACTGCATTACAATGCATGTCGGAATTTAGAGGTGTAACCCATCCTCAAGTATTTTTGTCCTGTATTGCTTTTTAAGACATTTCATAACTAGCAGGTCAACCAAAGAAATCTGATTTCTATTAAGAACATATACTACATAAGGTTTAGAAGCCTGCTGTAATTCATACTATATTTACTTTGTTTAGTCAAAATTTCTTAAGTCTCCCAAAACCCAAAGAACTGTTCAATACTTTATTTGACATTTAAGATCACAAATTGTATGGGAAAGAACAAAAATCCAAGTGAGCTTTCAACTTTTATAAATGTACTGACAGACCTCAGTCCTGCCACTACTTACCATCATTTTGTCCATAATAGTATTTGTTCCAAGGATATTGTATTTTCCAGGGTTCTCTGCTGCATGTTTGGAAACCCATGTAGTCTTCCCAGCTCCAGGCAAGCCAATCATCATTACCACCTATTATGACATGGTTTAGATTGTTATAGTTTAAGTGGAATGCCAAATATAGAAGCTGTGCTAATTGGCAACTTATCAAAAAATGTTGCCATAATTATGCCAATTATTGCTTTAATTGTTTCATTTAGTTAAAATATGGAGAAACATCAGAATGGTCCAAACTGGTAAACTTTACAGAATTTAACAACTTTAACATCATCCATTACTTGTTTCGAGAACTAGTATCCACACAGATGGCCAAAACTAGTTGTGTGTAGTAAGATTTTCAATAGGATTACTGCAATTAGATTAATATGCTTTAAAAAACATTAGTTCTTTTGAAGAAAACTATCACACTTACTTCACAGTCTCTCTTTTGTTCAGGTCCCTTTGGTCCTCTAACCCGATCTTCTAATGGAACCTTCTGAATGAAGCTATACTCTTCAGGTACGGGAAAGTAGGGTTCATCCTTCTGACCAAAGTTGAATTCAATTGCACAGTTATGGCAGAGAACATGTGGGAAGAGTGGTCGCCCATCAAGAACTTCCTTACTGATTTTGAATGCAACACCAAGATCCTGCCCATTCTTGGAATATGAGAGTTCCACTTCATCGCCTTCAAAATTCTGTTAATATATGAAACAAAGTTTAACTTGCACTAGTATAAAGACCAAATTAGTAGGAATCCAAGTACTCTGTATATAATCACTTCAAGTTTCCTTTTATCAAGACTTCATGATGGAATCTCAGTTTCCATTTTTTGTCCGCAATACAAGTAACCAAACTTAATCTTATTTAAAGTTTTGCTAGACACAAGAAAAATGCAGCCCTTAAGGTAAATGTAGATAAAAGTTATCAAACTTTGTATAATGTAAAGGTCTTCCATACAGGCTTTAACTCAGTTAAACATGCATCAAGTAATGTACCAACACTAAGAAAATTAACCAGAATGTTTAAGATACAAGTATCTTGCTCCAGTTTTTTAGAATCAGGTCAGCCTTTCCCACGTAACTAAGCCAGAAAATTCAAGTTTCAAAAACATAGAAATAGTGGAAAACTTACAGCAAAACACGCAATCACATCATTTTCATCAAACTTCTCACCAAAGTCTTCAGTCTCACAATTGCATGTCTTTATTCCTTTTAGAGAATATCCATAAGAAAATTCTTCTTCACCTGGTGAAAGAAAAAGACAACTTAAAAGCTACAGTGACTAGCTACAATCTTGTGTTCTAGATTAACTACTTTTAAAGGAGTTGTCAACATTCTAAAATAAGTTTATACTCATTCAAATGAACTGTGCTGTGTCTCATTTTGCATTTACTTCACCACAGGCCATTATCTAGGAGTTCCAAAATAAGGGGGGGGGGGGGGGGGGAATGCAGCTAGACATCAAAACAAATAAATCAGATATTCCAAATTACTCTAAGGCCATCTGTTTCCCAGCATTTTGTTCTTTTAAATATTTCTAGTTAAAATTTACATCATAGATTGTTACATCCTTGAAGTTCTCGGCCTTCTCTACTCACTCCAGTAATGAGCTACAGTTCCTGAATTCTACCTTACGAACTGTCAAAATGGACTACATCTTTAGTTTTTAAAACACATTTGACTTTTACTGAAATGAATTAGATGGCAGCTAAGAACTATCTTTAAGAAGGAGCCTATACCATCACCAGATGCTGCTCCAAATTACTATTTGTTCAATAGTGAACATTTCAACAAGCACAGTAGACACAGGTATTAAAACTTCCTTAAATTCTGAAGAATAGTTTGTGCACCAGCACACCTTTAAAAATATTAGTTTACAGCTGCTGCAGCAGAAACAGATGGAACTCAAACATTATCTACAAAGATGGCGCCTCACCAACAATGGTGGGTGTTTAAATATTTAGACAGCAGAATACTAGGAGAATAATTTCCTTTCATCCAGTAGAGTATTCTTCCCTCCTACCCACTTTCAAAAGTGAAAGAATTTTGGTAGAATCACCACATAATTCTTTATTTTCCTATTAATAATTCTGAGAGTAATACCCTTTTCATTCTCTGGACTTGTGCCAACATACTTAGCAATCTGCTCTTCAAGTTAGTCTTGTGCCAGGTTATATGCAGAGCAAAAAATATACAGAATTATTCTACACAGCTGATGCTTTTTATCATTAAAAGGAAAGCACAGCTCTTGCAAAGTCAAGAGCCCTTATACCTTGGCCCAAGAAGTGTATCCTCCTTTCAAAGCCACTGTCTTCACAGAATCACTTGATACAATGCCTATCTTAGTGTGTTTAGGAGGCATCACCAACAGTATTTAAAAAAAAAAAAAAAAAAAAAAAAAAAAAAAAAAAAAAAAAACAAAAAAAAAAAAAAAAAAAAAAAAAAAAAAAAAAAAAAAAAAAAAAACCAACCCTATACAGATTTAGTTACTCCATAAGAAGTGAGGTGGTCACCAAAAAAAGGCTAAATGCCTTTTAGCTAAATTTAAGTAATACTGACTGACATATTTTGAAGTCTTACCAAGCAACATTCCACTTGTATTCAGTGACCAGCCAACCCGCACTTCATGTATGTCAATGTCTTTTGTATACAGATGTTTAACAGGAATCTTCTCTGTAACCTGTTTTTAAACAAAAATTGATTAAAAAGTGAAAAGAAACAAGACAGATTCCTGAAGATAATATTTTGCATCACCTCTTAATACAGGCTTCAAAATATTAAGTACAAATAAGAGCATACCACATTTTCAGGTATTATTGGGGGGAGTGTTGGAGTGGGGAAAGAGTTATGTAGTCTTGAGTTAAAACTTTCTGGAACTACAAGTCAGCTACCAAGTACTTATATCTTCTGGCTAAGAATGTAAAGGTGCATGTGATTTCAAGAGCTTTGTTTATGGAGAGGTTGGGACATCTGAAGTATAAGGAGCCCTTCTAACTTTAAAATTAGTATTATGTTGAACAAAAAATTCACTTGACTCTTCTGCATGGTAAATATGTCAGTACTCTGCGTGCATAAAAAAGTGAACATTATTCTAGCCAATATGGTACAGATTAAAGTGCAGTATTACATGAAGAAATTAAGCCAGTGTTTTGGCTGTAGTGATACAAGGACAGTTTAAAGCTTAACAGTATTTCTTTTATAGCAAGGGACTGATAGCAAACAGCTCTTTAGGCAAATGTTATGAGTATCAGCTTTTGCAGAACCTATGGTTTGTTTAAAGACGTATTACTCTTATGATTACAAAGAAGAAGAAAAAAAAAAAAAAACACCACCCTTAAGTCCCCATAAATGTGTAAGACAGCTAGCTGCCATATATTTGCTGCTGTTCAGAGCTTTGCCAAGCTGTATCTAGTGAAAACTAACCAGAATCCTCTGCTCTTCAAAGTCATATAAGCAGAATGACACTGACGTCAGACAAGACAATTGGAGCTGCAGCAGTAATGGCAATGTCAGCAGGCACCAAGAATAATTCATTAAGGGAGCCTGGGTAAAAGGAGATACCCACCTACCAACCCTTGCAGCAGCCAGGAGGCCTAAGGGCACTGCATGAAAGAACAAAAAGCAACTAGAATTGTGAATGGGGTGCATGAAAGGAAAAGGCCTACGAATTTAAGGCATAAGCTGGAGGCAGTAAGTCACGACAAGGACCAATACCTGGCAGTAATTTCAGCACCCACCCCTTTCCCGGGAAGTGTTGGCTTCCTACATGGTTGTGGACCATCTATAGCACTACAGCTTCTTTCCCTTTCCCACCTTGATCAATACTGGCTTCAGCTAGGAGACGGAGTCCTGACTATTAGTTGTCTGGTAAAGTTACCAACTCCTGTGGCGTAAGCAGATGACTGGGTATGGCCAGGAATGAGATTGCTGGGTTAAATTACAATTAAATACAGTACCATTTTATTCCTTTAGACTGTAGGTGGCATGAAGCGCAATTCTCTGGTCTTGGCTAGTTGGTGTCAGGTAAGTTTTTCAAGCCTTGTTTATAGCTACGATTCAAATGTAAATCTCTGCATTTTGTAGAGTCTTTGTATAAAAGGAAGCATTTTTGCCAATTAAGTTTGTTATTTTTCATGTTTTAAATAAAAAAAATTGTTCTTCTGGTCTCTAGAGAAAGATTAAAAATCCCTATGCTCTGGATTTATCCCATCTGATCTAGCTACAATTGAATGGAATTATATTTTTGTAAAATTCCAGCTATACCATGATGAGCAATAAAGTTTTTACACATGCTCAAGATCATTCCCCACTAAAACAGTAATAATCTGATTTACCTTCATTTCAAAGCAGACTTTGCCTGTTGAAACTCCATAGGAAGCTCTCCCTCCAGCCCAGAGAAAGGCAAAACTTTCCATGGTCAGAGAGGAAGCACTAAAACGGTCTCTTGAGATTTTAAAATGCAAGTCGCAGTTATCTGTCAATATAATAAAAATCATACTGTTTACTGCTATTCATATGTATGTTTGAAATTTAAACAGATTAGTTCATAACAAATGTTGTTAAGTATGGTGTCTAATTTTGGGAACTTAAATAGGTGATTTGACTTTCACAAGTGCCAAGCAGTTGATTGCAAGTGGGCTCAGAACTCATGAAATTATTTAGCTGCCCAGATATGACTTTAGATGCAACTTTAGGCACTCATGTTAGAAAATTTTGGTATACAATTTATTAAATTTAGTTACAATTAATTTCAGAAAGTTCTCAGTATTGTTTTCAGTATTTATTTTTTCAAAGTTATTCCATATGAGGCATGACCGGAACACAGCTCTCCTGCTCCTGGATATGGACACTTCAATGAACCAAGTGGTTTGCTAAATATTGGTAGGGTACTTTCCCAGCCCAAAGTTTCAGATAGCTGATCAACCAGAAAGCCCTGAGGAAGCCTGATGAGTGTGTTCTGAATCAGTTTTACACATTTATTGAAGTTTCCCAATTTCCTATAAAAATCTGCTGCTAGTGAGTCTACACACCACTGTTTAAAGTTTATTTCTAATTTCTATTTACCATGTGGTGTAACAAAGTTAACTGTTTACAGGCAGACATTAAAAATAGCTTTAAACACCGATAGGTGCTAACAGTTTATACAACAGGCTCTAAAGAATAATATTAACAAGATACAAACAAGTACCAAAAGCTCTATATATGTGATTGTCTACATTACTAACACGTAGCCATATTAATTTCAAGCCAATTAAAATAAAAAATACTCCAAATCAGATATAGGTAGCTTACACAGGAAGAGCATGGCAGCAGATGATCCTTCAAAATGAGAAAAAAGTGCCACATGGGAAAAAAACAAAAACAAAACAAAAACCACACTACTACTGCACAGTTGGAACCTTAGTCCCAAAAAGTATGTCAAAACTGAAGCCAGTAACAGCATGGAAGCCTCTAGAAAACAAAAACAGCAGATCTAAAGCCATAACAAGCCAATGTACCATGGGAACGTGAGGTGTGGGATGCAGCCCTTGAAGTGCCTAAGAATGTACTAGAAGCCACAGCCACACTAAAATTTAGCGAACAATATATTATCCTGCCCATGTACAAGACTTGCCTTCCCACTTTTATTTAGAACAGCATCTAAGCGTTAAAAGTTAACAGTAACCAGTCTATGAACAAAGGAACTGTACTGTTTTACACGCTGCATCTTGTGATATTCTTAAAACTAAGAAGTCTTAACAGGACACATATACTTTAGGTCTAAGATTTAAGGAGCTTAGTATTACTAGAATTCTCATTTTGTTTGTATGGAATGACCCCCTTCTACCACCATAATGTTTGCAACTGAAATTTATTTTGTACTATTACTAAATACTTTTCATCCATAGTTCTCAGAACACTTCCAATACCCTCCACACATTATTGCATACGAACCAGAAAGTGAAACTGATTAGAGATAAACTTGCATAGTTTTGCTTACCTGTTTTGTAAAAACATTTAAAAAATTTTAATTTAGAAAGTTACCATCACTTTGTATGGAAGTGTCAGGAATATATAAACTGGATCAATGTTGCTCAGAAGCTGACACAAATAGAAATTTAATGTAATCTAAAAATTGTGGTGGACTCTAGGAAATACAGGCCACCAATGCACATGTAGTGTTTCCTCATGCCACTGCTCATATTAAGTTGAAATCTGTGTAAAAATGACTGCACTTCAATGGCATAACTACTTGTGTTCAAGAAACTAGACCACTACTAGTAGTACAATAAAACCACGGCTATTATTTAGGCACTCTGAAAGTTCTATCATTAAAAGACAGCTGCTTACGACTAGCAGTTTTCAATTAAGAATGAAATCTAGTCTGTCAAGAAACACTATCAAACTGAATTAACTGCTAGGCACTTTCCAAAAAATAAATAAAATTTTAAGTTTCATAATCTACATCTAAACCGTATTCTCTGTTGATGTGACTGTCAATCCAAATTTTCCCAGTTTTAAAGTTTCTCCACAAAGAGCAGAAACTGAAGACAAAATGGTGTCAAAGTATGCAGAGCAAACAAGCTGGAATATGAAACATTTCTATAATTTTCAGCAATAGTAATCTTAGCGTTACTTGCAACACTATGTATGCTACTTTTAGACAAGTGTCATCTAGACTGTTCCCTTTAATGAAAGTGAAGGATATAATTTGCAGCTGTCTAACAGACTGGATAAGGTTTCTTTTTAAATTGACATGGTAACTGTCCATTGTGTCAAGGCACTGTAGAAAATATGGTACTGCTTTATACAGAGACCATTAAACGCTAGTGATGTGTCATATCTGGAAGAATTAGTCCCGTTCCCCACCCCCACTTTACCCTTAGTGGCAGCACCAAGGGCTCACAAATTGGTAATTCTCTCCCCTTTATAAAATTTACTACTCTGCATAAGTCAATCACACACAGTTGGAACTGGACATATTAGTGCTGAACTAATTCTGAGACTAATGCACAGCTGACATTACAAATGACTGATAGGTAAGACTTTACAGCTGTACAAAGTTTGTACACAAGTGGGTAAGAATTCTCCATGCATACCAACACATTCCTACTTTGCACTAATGACTAACGACCAATTAGAAGTCAACTAATGGTTTGCTCTAACTTATTAATATCAATGCAAAGACTGCTTATTGTAGAATAGGGCTTAAGCGAACCAAAAAGCAGTTACTTCATCACAATATGTACTCTCTTATCACTGTATTGTTTAATCTTTGAAGTTGTGGTAAGCTGCCTCTTCCCTCCCAAGTTAGAAAGGCTGTACAGTAGAACAGAGCCTGTACATACCATTTCATAATCAAGTTCTCAATTTAAATCAGCCTACTGAGTTTCTTCACTTGGTTTATGCCCTCACTGTACATCATTCTCCCAACTTTGAATCTCATTTGTTAACACCTGTTTAGTAATTGGCGAACATTTTGGAAGGTCTTAGTTATAGATTTGATATACCCCTTTGCAATATACATCCTGAAACCCCTCCCCCCACCCCCAGCAAAACCAGGGGTGATATTTTTAAAGTTTAAAAGAAACACCATACAGGGAATAAAACAAAGTAAAGCCTTTCAGGCTCTCTTCATATATCATAAAAAGCAGAAAAATGGCACAAGCCCATTCTGAAGTCCTTCACAGGTAACTTTTACTGGTGAGTCAACCTGTATGTTCCTACTACAGTTCAGCAAGCTAGTTTTAAAGGGGGGGGGGGGGGAGAGGGTGGCAGGGAACTTGTCACTGGAGTCAAAAAAGCAGATATACTTACAAGTATCAAGACAAACCATTGTGTCATCAAACTGTTCATCTTCCTCTTCAACAGGTGGTTGAGGAGATTTGGCCCTAAAAACCAACAGAATAAATTTTGATACATTTTCCTTAATAATGTTTTTTACAAAGGGTAATTAATACCTAGCTCTTAGGGCTTTTCATCGATAGACCTCTAATAATATTTAGTGCTTTGAAGTTTCACTACCTGCTGTACTTGTTTTCTTCAATGTATTCAAAATATCCCCGGCCATGGTCTTCACGTGGTCTCTTCACACCTCGCTTTTTATCACCAGCTTTTTGTTGTTCTGTTTTAGTATCTCCTACAGAAAGTAATTTAAATGAAAAAAAATGTTTAAGGTAGGTCCTGTGGAGAAATGCATTTTAATTTGTACACGTTAGTATTTCCCTAAGCGTTAGGTTTCAAATTAAAATTTAAGAGCACACCACCTAGCTGCCAGAAAATTATACCAGCATCCTGCATAGAGATCTCTTAAAATTAGAGAAAAATAATAATAAAAAAAAATTATGCAGAGTGGTCCTATCTGCAGCACTACGGTTCTGACAATGATGTGGTCTGAACATTATTGAAAGTTACGTCATGAATTGTCAGATCTGTGAAAAATAATGACCTCATTTATACTGTCCCTGCACAGAGAAGACACCTGCTGCGTTCAGGGCACAGGAAGGTTAAGCAGAAAGGAGACCAGTAACTCAGTGCATTAAGTAGATCATTTACATCTATCTTCCTTCCCCTCCCCCACTCCCTCCCCGTAGGGCACACTGGAGCTGCGCACAAGGGCACTACAGAACTGCAGCGCCTCCCTTTCCGCGTGGCCAGGCGCAGCTTGGCGGCGGGGGCCGCTCTGCATGGGGCCTGGCCGCAGGGAAGGGGATTCCGCCTCCATTGTACCGAACGTTCCAAAAACGCGATCCCGAGGAGCAGCCAGGCCGGAAGCAACGTCACGCCGCGAAGCGTTCGTTTGCACAATACAGCGCGCCCCAGCGGCCCCTCCGTAACCGCCCCTCCCCCACGGCGCAGCAGCCCCTTCCCCTCGACCCCCCTCCTCACCCCCCGCCACGCTCGGAGACTGGCGCAACGGTCCCGCCCTCGCGCAACGACCCCACCTGCCCGAGACCCCCGCCCCCAGCGCGGGGCCCGGCGCAGCCGCTGCGGGGAGACATGCGGCGGGGACAGGGGCGCGCATCCCATCGCCAGCGGGGAAGGGCCCGGATCCCTCACCCCGGAAACCGCCCCCCCGCGCCCGGCCCCTCAGCCCCGGGGAGGCCGCTGCGGCCGGGCCACGCACTCACCCCCGACTGCCTGGGCCCCGGGGCGGCCGCCTCCGCCGCCGCCTTCCGCTTTCTTCTTGTCCTGCTGCTGCGGCTGGTACTTGGCGGCGGCGGCGGCCGGGTCGGCAGGAGCCGTTGCCGGGGGTCCCGAGGCGCCGCTTTTCCCGGGCGCCTCCTTGGCGGGCCCCCGCTGCTGGGGCTGCAGGAGCGGCGGCGGCTGCTGCTGCTGCGGGGGCTGCTGCTCCCCGTGCCCGTTGGCGTCGCCGGCCGCGGCCTCCTCCTCGTCGGCGAGCTCGTCCTCCCCCTCCTGGAAGCCCTGGTCGTCTCCGTTCTCATCCTCCTCTTCCTCCTCCTCCGAGCCGCCCGCCTCCTCCTCCATCGGGCCGCCCCCGGCCCCCGCCCGCTCGCCGTTCTCCTCGCCCAGCTCCATGGCGTCGCCATCGGCCGCCTCCATCCCTTCCTCGTCGTCGTCCTCGGCGGTGGAGGCCGCGGCCTGGTCGGGGCCTCCCTCCTGGCCGATCTCGGCCGCCTCCCCCTCCATGCTGCCGTTGCCGGGCTCGGCGGCGCTGCTGGCGGGGCCTCCCCCGCCGGCCTCCTCTTGGTCTAGCGCGGCCTGGAGCCGCTCCATGAGGTCGGCCTTCAGGCCCTTGTCGGAGAGACGCCGCTTTTTCAGCTCCTCCTTCAGCTCCGACACCTTCAGCTTCTTCACGTTGACGGGCGAGCAGCTCATGGCGGCGGCGCGGTGCCTGGCGGCGCTGGGCTCGGTCGGACGGCGGCGCTGGGTCGAGGCCCCGGTGGGACGCGGGTGGGTGGGTGGCGCGGCTGGTTCGTGCGGCTGCGGCAGCTGCAGAGCGGACCCGCCTGGCGCCAAATCCTTTCACCGAGCTCGCGAGGGAGAGACGCGCCTCGCGGGGCCGCGCACGCAGCTCTGCCCGCCCCGCCCGCGCACGCAATATACCCCCTCCCTCTCCCTGTACCGTAAATGCCGCCGAGCGCCTCTCCAACCCCACTACCGTAAATACCCGCCCCAGCGCATTCAACCTTGCCTACCCCCAGCTTTTCCAGCGCCACAAAGGGGCAGGTATGAACCCTTCACGGGGCAGGAGGAACACGACTAGTGCTCTTAGCAAAGAGCTACTGCTGTTACTTGTGCCTGTACCACTGGCTGAGTATGACCTTGGGCAAGTTCCTTCCCTGCTCTGTGCCTTGCCCCCCCATCTGAAACATACAAAGATGGGTGGGTATCATCATCCTTAAAGCACCAAGGGCCCTGGCCCCGAAGTGCTATATCAGTAGTAGCTATCAGCACTAATTGATAATGATTATAGCCAGGAGCAGTGGAAGTGTGGCTGACTAGTAAACTGCAGCCTGCAATCCTGCAGTATCCATTTAAACCTAAGGGGGAAGGGAGGCTGTAGTCTCCCCTTCCAAAAGGGTGAATTGAAGTATTGTGTCCCTGCCCCAGGAAGCTGTGTTGTCCCTATCTACATCATCCATTAGAAAAAAAAAATATATAGTGTTAGTCTGTGGAACTGAAGGCTCCAATCTTGTGAGCTGATCGATGTGCATGAACCTCTGTGCCTGCATGGATGTCATAGAATAATAGAAGATTAGGATTGGAGGAGACTCAGCAGTTCATCTAGTCCAACCCCCTGCTCAAAGCAGGACCAACCCCAACTAAATCATCCCAGCCAGGGATTTGTCAAGCCAGGCCTTAAAAACCTCTATGGATGGAGATTCCACCACCTCCCTAGGTAACCCATTCCAGTGCTTCACCACCCTCCTAGTGAAGTGATGTTTCCTAATATACAACCTAGACCTCCCCCACTGCAACTTGAGACCATTGCTCCTTGTTCTGTCATCTGCCACCACTGAGAACAGCCGAGCTCCATCCTCTTTGGAACCCCCCTTCAGGTAGTTGAAGGCTGCTATCAAATTCCCCCTCACTCTTCTGCAGACTAAATAAGCCCAGTTCCCTCAGCCTCTCCTCGTAAGTCATGTGCTCCAGCCCCCTAATCATTTTCACTGCCCTCCGCTGGACTCTCCAATTTGTCCACATCCTTTCGGGCGGGGGGGGGGGGGGAAGCAAAGCTGGATGCAATACTCCAGATGTGGCCTCACCAGTGCCGAATAGAGGGGAAGAATCACTTTCCTCGATCTGCTGGCAACATGCCTACTAATGCAGCCCAATATGCCGTTAGCCTTCTTGGCAACAAGGGCACACTGCTGACTCATATCCAGCTTCTCCTCCACTGTAATCCCCAGGTCCTTTTCTGCAGAACTGTCGCTTAGCCAGTAGGTTCCCAGCCTGTAGTAGTGCATGGGATTCTTCTGTCCTAAGTGCAGGACTCTCAGGGCCGGCTCTGGCTTTTTTGCCGCCCCAGGGGCAGGGCGCCGGGGGGGGAGGGCGGCTGGAGCCCCGGGGCGAGGGTGGCGAGCCCCAGCGGGGGCTCCGCTCTCCCCCCGGCGGCCGGGGGGAGGGCGCCGGGGGGGGAGGGCGGCCGGAGCGCCGGGGGGAGGGCGGCGAGCCCGGCTGTGGCCCCGCTCTCCCCGGCGGCCGGAGCGCCGCGCCGCCCCCCTCCAGGTGCCGCCCCAAGCACCAGCTTGGTTGCCTGGTGCCTGGAGCCGGCCCTGAGGACTCTGCACTTGTCCTTGTTGAACCTCATCAGATTTCTTTTGGCCCAATCCTCCAATTTGTCTAGGTCACTCTGGACCCTATCCATACCCTCCAGCGTATCTACCTCTCCCCCCCAGCTTAGTGGGGGGAGAGGTTAGTCAGTTAGGTTCCCTAAAGGGTCTGCCTGCACAGATTGGCTCACAGGATCAGAATCCAAGTGCAGACTCCACTGACCACACCTATTCAGTATGCAGAGTTCACACAAGCATGCTAGGAGCCAAGCTCCTGGATCTAAGACCTTGTCTACACACAAAAGTAGTGCCCCCTTAATCATAACAGCATAGTTATACCATTAAACCCTTTTTAGTGTGGGCAGTTATACCAATATGAAGGTGCTTAGACCAATATAGTTTAGGCCTTGTCTACACTAGAAATGTTATACTGGTACAACTCAGGGCTTGTCTACACTAGTGCGTGGGGTCGATCTAAGTTACGCAACTTCAGCTACATGAATAGTGTAGTTGAAGTTGACGTACTTAGATCTACTTACCGCGGTGTCTTCACTCCGCTTGCGCTCCTCATTCTGGTGGAATACCAGAGGCGATGGGAGAGCACTCAGCAGTCGATTTATCGCATCTATACTAGACACGATAAATCGACCCCCGCTGGATCAATCGCTGCCCACCAATCCAGCGGGTAGTGTAGACAAGCCCTCAGACAGTTATGGGTGTGATTGTTTACTGATACAGTTACGATAGTATAACTCCTAATATGGACACAGTTATACTAGCATAAAAGCTAGCATATACTAGCTTATACTGGTATAGCCGATTTTCTTTCCTGAACAAGAATAATCAATCAATCACTCTCTCCCTCCCCCTCTCTCTATATAAAGCTTTTATATCAGTGTCAGTGCATCCACTCTAAGGGTGTTGTTTAGTTAAAATAGTACTGGTATAATTAAATCAGTACAATTTTTGTTTTTATAAAACCCCTCAGATTACTGTTCTGTCTTCAGATAAATTGAATCCATCCTGGTGGGAGAGGACTCTGTACCCACCAACCCAGTTGACTCTGTCAAAAGGCCCTTGACACCATCCCCCTCACAGACATGTTGAGGTGGCAGCAGCAAGGGCTGGCTCCTTCACACACACAGTCTGTAAAGATTAGAAAAAGATCAGGGCTACCACAACCTTTTCCCTAGTATTGATGAAGGTTAATACCTTTTACATCAATTTAGCAGCTCTAAGTCAACCCTAAAATGGGTGCCTCGTATCAATCTGGACCAGCTAAAGAGGTAAAGGTGTTTGGCCTTTCCCCTAGTATAGATGCAGGCTTTGTTTGGTCAGGGTTAGTCAACAGAGATAATCTAACCTTAATCTTTTCATCTAGACAAACCCAGGTACTCTGCTGAGGTAATATTGGTGTGACACTACTGTTCCGGGCAAGGTGGTGGTGAGGGTTCAGCATTAACCTATTAAAATGAAAGGGCAGTTCAGACCTTACAGAGGCTATGTCTACACTACAAATTCCTTTGATATAATTTAAGTCACTCAGGGGATGTGAATAATCCACACCCCTGAGCGATGTAAATTATACGGACCTAAGTGCCACTGTAGATAGCGCTATGTTGGCGGGAGAGCAGTAGCTATGTCTTCTCCTGCCAACATAGCTACCCCCTCTCATGGAGGTAAGAGTTATTAAATCGATGGGAGAGCTCTCTTCTGTCAGCTTAGAGCATCTTCACCAGAAGTGCTACCAGCACAGCTGCATCAGTGCAGGTGTGCCACTGTAAATGATGTCATGTAGACATAGCCAGAGCTATTGTTTCAAATGCCTTCCTGAAGTTTGCAGACAACACTGCATCAGTTTACAAGCCATTTTCCAGGTTCCCTTTGCAACCAGGAAGGGTAGAAACTTTTTAAAAATGAATTAAGTTCTGATATCACATGACTCTACTGAGCGGGGCCTTACACACTAAAGCCATATTCATGTCCTAATCTGGCTGCCCATCGAAACACAAATCATAGCTTCCACCAGGACTTTTACTCCCTAGCCTCAGATCCAAGCTTTACATATTGATGGGCTCCTTCTAGCCTAGGCTCTAGATCCTGCCTTACTCCACCCATCAGCACATACATCTATATTTAAAAGGTACCCTCATTTTGACTTAGGGGTATAGTCGTACATTGAAGACAATTGTAAAAAAAAGCATCTGCATTTTTCAAGAGATCTGCTCCCTTTATGTATTCAATCATGTCTGCCAACTTTAGTAGCACATTTTTACTGCTTTACACTTGTGTAACCCTGGAGAATCAAAACAGCTAAGAGCTTTCATGCACATCAAAAGATTTACTTACCCCAAAACATTTAAAACTACATGTCTAAAGTTAGGATCCTAAAATAATAGTTAGACACCTAAATAGAAAGTCTAGTTTTACAAAGCCACTTAACACATGCAGCACCCATTGGGAGGTGGGTTGCTCAGCCCCTCTGATCATTGAGCCACTTTTACTTAGCCCTGGTCTACACCTAAAACTTAGATCAATATGGCTACATTACTCAGGGTTGTGAAAAATTCTGACCTAGGCCCCTGTACAGACACCACTAGCTACTGCCTCTTGGAGTGCTGGATTAACTATAGTGGGGGGAAAAAAACCCTTCCAACACTGTAGCAAGTGTCCACACTATGGCACTGCAGCAACATCGCTGCAGCTGTGCTGTTGTAGTTTAGACATGCCCTAAGTTTGGACCAGTAATAAATGCAGGATCAAACTATGCCTACAGTTACACCCGTGCAAAACGATGTTCAATAGATTTTCACAGGTGTAGCTGAGGGCAGGTTTTGGTCTACACCATCTTTATTACTGGTGATTATGTCTGAGGAGAGAACCCAGTTTGATTTTCAAATCCCAGGAGATTGTCTCATTGGCAGTTAGAAAAGTTTTTTCCTGTAGAAACTGAAAAAAAATTATATGAAATGATTGAGACAGACAGAACCCCATGTAGCTTTTTTTGTCCTTTTAAGAGTAGAACCATATTGATGCCAGATATATTATCATACAGTCATTTTGTTAAAGCAAGACAATGTTTTCCCAAACCAAGAGACTCACTAGTCCTGAGTCCTGTAAATGTTTCAGAACTTTAGCTTTTTTTGGGGGGGGGGGGGGGGGGGGGGGGGCTATAGCCCTATTTTAAAAACAAAATTTTTTATTAATGGGGAAATATGTTTTCCTCATCCTTCTTTTCTGCAGCTCAGGCAGGTGAAACAACTCAGGCAGCCATCCCCAATTTCTGGCCTGCCAAGCACAGAGGTTTTTCCTTATCCAAAGCATTTACATTTGGAAGATTATGAACCTCTGAAAATAGGGAGTTCTAGTAGAAACTGTTCTGCAACCATAAAACTTACAAAGTTACTCAGATAGCATGACTGATATAAAAATCCAGCATCAATGCTAGTCACAAATTTCTGTATTCTAGACCTTATGTCCCATACCCTTCTGTTGCATGATATAAGACAGCCCTGTGTATTTAAACTGAAAAGGTGACAAGCTTCTATAAATAGAGATAACCATCATACCCCAATTTCTTTCTGTGTCTATTTTCCCCTCTACTTATTCTGTACTCATTTTTAAGGTTAGTTATTTTTTCCTTCCCAGACACCCCTCCAAAAGGTACTTTTAGAGGCTTTTTAAAGCTTATTTCACTCCCTCCTACAGTTTAACTGCTGCCTCCTCCCATTTGATATTACTATGTACACATTTATTCCTTTAGTCTGGTTTTCCTTATTACTTCATTTGTCAGTCTTCACTTCTCCTCATCTCCTTTCCACTAAACTCCCTTGGTCTCTTCAAATTCCCCTCTCCCATTGACTATGGTCCTTAGTTTTCATTGCTGTCTGCCCTCCATGTTCCTGGAAGGTCTCCTTCCCCACCTACCCAGCAGGAAACATGGAAATGGAAGAAGTAGCAGGACATATCCAGTAGCTCCCACACCCTCATGTACTGTTTGTTAAGCAGTTCTTGCTTAGAGAGTCCAATCAATCATTCAATAGACTAACAAGTTTTAGACTGGGCCCTAAGTGAGTGGAAGCTATGCTGTCTGCTCAGCACCCTGTCCCACGCACAATTTGGATTAGACAGACCCACATTTATTTATGTCACTGCCTGGCACATGGCAGGGGTCCCATAAGTGTCCAGTAGCAATTCAAACCCTTCTTACATCTTCCATACAGTCAGACAACAGGGGAACTTATCTGTTTGGATGGCTACCATTTCTTAGTTCTGCTCTCTCCCATCTGATATTCTCACCTTTACCCTGCTTCCTACTGAGGCATTCAGTGATCACTGAGCTATGGAGTCTGACACCGGTCCACTTCTTTCAGTGTCTGAGTTCTAACTGATCAGCATTGTTATAATGTGAGCCTCTGCAGAACATAACAACTGGTTCCAACTGGTTCTTGCCAGAGCCTTTTAAAGGCACAGTTCCCCACACCTATTACCCTAATTTCCTATTCTATCTTTGTACCCTTCAGGCCTCATCTCTGTACCCCTCCCTCACTCCCCCTTGTCCTAAATTGTCTAATTTCAACTGCCTCCAAATACTGATAGCAACATTCCCTTTAAAAGGAAAAATATTGTTCCCCATACATCCTGCTTGCTTTTAGAATAGCAGGAAGCTCCTTCCTCCCCCCTTACTAGAATTGTGTAGTTTCTGTTATGGGTGTAACCTTCTTTCCCTGTATTGAAGTACAGGCCACATTTTCCCAGTCACTCAGAGCCTCTGACATGAGGCTGATCAAATTATGACCAAGAAAAGTTTGCCAGTTTTTCTTCAAGTAATTTGGGCCTGGTACAGTCAGGAGAATGAGATCCAAATCCACCCATCGGGGTGACCCAAGTTTCCCCTTTTCCCTTTATGCAGGAGGGCTCTGCTGCTCTTCCAACTTCTGTAGCTTTTCAGGAATTAAGTGTCTCCCTTCAAAGCCCTCAGTTATTCATGCTCCTGCCAGCCACCACGCTGTGTCTTTAGTGTTTCCTCTGCAGGCAGCATTAGCCAGCATTATATAGCTCTCAGCCTCCAGGCGGCCAAAAGAGCCCAGTAAAGTTATACAGGAAAGAAGTTTATTGCTTAAAAAAGGAACGTTCCTTCAGGAATGCTCCTGACAGTGGCAGGTGCAGGGTGCTGACTAGCTGGAACCAGCACTTGGACTGCAGAATAGAAGAGTCCTGTTAGAAGCCAGGAAAATGCAGAAGCCCCATGCAGTATTAGGGCCTGTATATTTGTTCAGAGGACCTGGGGCCAGATTTTCCACTGGTGCTGCGTAATAACTCCCATTGATTTCAAGTGGAGCTGAGGGGGGCTTGGTAATAGTGAAAAATCAAGCCCCTGGCTTTAATTTGCACCAGTCTTCCCATTGCCATCACTTCCCTTTTTGTACTTCAGGGCCCAATTGCACTTGGCTTTTGCCACAGTGGACTAAAATGAAGCTCTGGATCTGATTTTTCAAGCTATTCCACCCAGCCCATTTCTGATAGATTAGAGTGTGGAATGGCTGCAGAAATGATCAATGTTTCATGTTGGGAGAACCATGCCCTCTTTATACAAGTCAGGGTCACCATCACTCATGGCATCCTGTCAGAGGGCCATCAGGGCACCACCAGCATCAGCTGGTCCTCTGCCACTATAGAGACAAGAATGTTTCCTTTGTGAAATAATCTGTTTGGCTCAACAATTCTTCATGCTCTGGAAATAGGCAGAAGACTGACAGAGACTGTTTCTGGATTCAGAGCCTTCTGCAAGGTTCAAAGACTCAAAAAGCTTACAAGGCTCGCCTTGGAAATATGTATGTCCCTTCCAATTATTTAACAATAATGGGCTTCTTGTGACTTTACTCAAAGCCATGATACAGTAGCTTTAACTGACAACTTCATATTGTCCTAAGTACTATCACATAAGACTTCATGTGATGCCACATAACTCAGTGGAAACAGACACTAAGTTTCTTTAGGTCTTTCTGTAGTGATATTTCTACATGCTAACTGGGGCAGGGAGCCAGACTCAGATGAATTATGTGGAATAACCTTGATGCTTCCTAACTGTAGGATCCATTGGTAAAACCCTTCAACGGAATGGCAGTCTGGTGAGATAAGGTGGAGGCAGAAGAATACACAATGGGTCAGTTTCAAAAATACAGAACTGCCTTCCTGAGATCACAGACAGCATGAAATAGTGGAGAAGTAGTAATTGTTTCATCCACTAGAAAGGGTGTCTAAATACCTTTGAGGTGCTGACCCTATGAAATTAAAAAGCACTGGACATTGTGAAGGGTTAAATAGTCATTATTAGGCTTCAGAGTCAAGTGTCAGCTATGTTGTATGTCACTGTTCATGATTTTAGAAGAAACATCTGGCTGCTATGCTTAGCTAGTGTGGCTGGATTTCACAGAAGCTAAAGATGTAATGTAAGATCTATGAAGTCATCTAATTAAGCTCCCTCCCTAATACAGGAACAGAATTGTTCCCTGAAGCGTATTATGGAGTGCTTTTTTTGGGTCTCTTGTAAAAAAAAATTATATATATATATATATATATATATATATACACACACACACACACACACACACACACACTCCAAAGCATTTAGCACGCTGTTAGCACTACCTACCACCAACTAATAACATTGCCCAAACCTCAGCTGTGGGATTGTCTAGACTGAGAAAGTAAGAGGTGTTTTAAAAATGTGTGCATTAATACATGTTAGCCAATGGGTTTTAAAACTAGCTGTTTTCCTACTCTACATGTGCTCAGTAACTCCGGCAATAGGATTCCCACAGCTTCATATATTTCAATAGAAGGAAACTGATTTTTTTCTAGCCAAGTTTCTTTTTCTTAATTTCCCCAAGTTCCAGAGATGTGTAGGGCTGACGTAGGCAGCCTTACAAACTACTCTCCTGCACAGTCCCTCATATAGGGGGTAGAATGTTCAGAGTGGGAAAGAAAGTAGCTAGAGTACAAAAGTATTCTGATTATTCTGGGCTGGGCAACTCTACAAGGCTGCAATAAGTTAGAGCAGCTCTCAGGGGAAATCACAACCCAAAGCAGCCCAGAATTAGGGAGGAGCAAAATCACCTTATTCCCAGCTGTACTTTCCTGAGTCATCTATGCTGCACTTTTTGATAACTGAATCTCAGAATCTGGTCCATTAATCCTAGTTACCTTCCACAACAGGTGTTGGAAGAAAGAGAGACCTGACACATCACACAAACTTCCTTCTAATGGTGATAAAAGCATGGATGGTATCAATAGGTAACAATATTACTATAAAAGGGAATACATATTTTGCACCATAATATTCCTTTATATATTAACCAGAAACCCACAAGATACCTGAGAGAGCTTTTACAGCCATTTGTTTTGAAGGTGGAGAGAAAAGAGAAAACATAAATTCACATTATAGATTTATCAACAGAAATACTTCTGTCAACACATGATAACTATCAATAAGTAGGTACAGGGGACTCATTAGAAAATATAAGATCAGAAAACTACCAAAACAAACAAGAGAAAACCCCTACTCATTTTATTCTTTGTCAAAACAAAGAATGTTTTCACACACAGCAGCAAATATCAGAACAAATTAACTTTCACCTAACCTTGCTGTTCCAACTCCATAGTCTAAGGATACTTCTAGGAGTGCAGTCTTAACAGAGGGAAGGTATCCTGCTGTAGCAGTTTTTTTAAACCTGAGTTAGATATCCCATCAGGTCATGCTTCTTTAAAGAAACAGTACAAGCCAAACAAACAAACCTCACAGCATCTCAAAAAACTGGGCATAAATTTTTATGATGGATTTCCCTGAAAAGTAGTACTGGTGTTTCTAAATCTATTAATTAACAATTGCCCATGCCCATTCTCGGGCCCAAATTTATAGGAAATTACCCTTTCAAATAACATCAGGCCAAAAGGTTTTCTCCAGAACTATCAGCTCTCATTATTTACTCTTTAAAGCCACCTTATTTACTGCCTCAGATCCCTGTGCTTGTGCTGAGTTCATTGCAGGGTCAGGGCCTAAATGAAATTTTTGATTTTGTGAGTCCTCCTCCACCCAACATAAAACTCCAGCTGTCTGTCCCTGCATATGACAGAACAACTGCATTTTGCTTCCTGGAATCTTTTCCAACCAGGAAGGTAAGGGATGACCAGCTATTAAATAAAAAGCAAGACTAGAGCAGTATGTTACTCCCAGGAGAGCAGTGACTTAGCTATCCTGTTATCAAGTATAGTATACAGAAATAAAATAAAAAACTGGTTAAGGGTGCTATGTGACAACAGTACATGTACCTATCACAACAAACCCAAGCACTTACTTAAAAGCAAGGAAGTTAATAGTTAAAGAAAAGAAAACTTTACCCCAAAAGGAAGAAAAGGCAGAGACACTATGAAGTCTACTACAGACCTTGCTATTGCCAATACATTTAATGTGGAAGGTGATCAGATATTGTGGGGATGGGAAACACTATGAAGCCCTAATATAGAGAGACAGATAATCAAGGCGATAACTAAACTCAAAATATAAATGAGACACAAAAAGCTTCTGAAAAAGAAATATAATATAAATGATGACACACTGATCAGCGTCAAATGCAATGAGTGCACAAGCACTCAGAGAGCAGTTCTTTGATATTCAGGAAAATAAACACTTCTCCTTAATCTTTTATTACTTTTATGTAGCTCTGGGGCAAGGATGGACCCTTTACAATGTCCAATGCTTTTTAATTCCATAGGAGTTAAGTGCGTAAATATCTTTGAGGAACTGGGCCACGGTGACTAGCTCTACAGATCACTCTCCAAGTTGTTAATCTTGACAAAAGGAGAGTTTGTAGGTAATTCCATACTTTAGCAACTGCCAGTAAATCAGAAATCAGTGTTAGTGAATCTGGTCCATTGTTTATTTGAAGAACACTTGTGATGACATGTTTTTGGCAGTTTCTCACTCATTTGTTTTTGCTCTTTTAGTGTCTCCTTGTACTTTTTTGTGTTTATAGCTTTCCCCATATTCCTCTTTCTTAGTTTCTTTGCATTTTTAAAATTCCTTTATATTCCTTACATCACTAATTAGTTTCAGTGGTTTGTTACCCTTATAGTTAATCCAACTATATCATCCCCTTTTCCTTGCACATTTAGGTTCCAGGTTTAACTCCGGATCAGAGTGGCAATGATCCTAAATTTTTAGCATTGAATGGCTGTACAGTGGCCTATATGAAATGACTTGGAGGTTTAAGTCCATTTCCTAGTGAACAACTATCGACTCACAAGAAAACACCAACACAAATAACACTCACGTTGGGAGTCTCAACAGAGAGAATTTAATAGACAATGGGGCCTGATCCTCCTCTTACTTACACTGATGTAAATCAGGAGTAATTCCATTGAAGTCACGTGAGATACACAATGGTAAAACTGGTATAAACTGAAATAAGAATCAGCCTCCATGCGGCCTAAGGCCCTAATCCTGCAATCTGCCGCCACAGGGGCAGTCCCCTGTGCCAAGTTGCTGCTTGCAGGATCAGGGCCTTAATTACCCCCCTCACCTCCAGGTTAGTGTTGAAACAATGATGTGCGGGAGACAGCATGAGGAAGTTTGAATTTCAGTTGTAGTAGATAAACAGCATTTCAGTTTCCAGGCCATCAATCAAGACCTTTCAGGAGCCCTAAAATCACTTAAAAAATTGTTAAACAAATACATCCCCCCCACCCCATTGCTTTTCTACACTTGACTTGCCAACATTACTGAATGTCAACCAGTTTTCTTGAACTCGTTTTGCATTCCTTCAATCTGCTTTTTTAAACTAACATTTTAATGTTCCTGCCCTTTCTCCAGAGCTGGTTGTTTGTCACAACAAAAAGTGGAAAGTCTTAATTTTAGTTTAAAAAAGGAAAAGCCCTGGCACACAATATTTTAATTTATATTGAGCTGCTTGTCATGGGAAATAATAAGAGAAGTCACATAAATATCTTATATGTCTCATGATCACCAGAACTGGAGTCAGAAAGCCCACATTCCCTGCAGGGACCGCTATTGAAGGACATGAGCGGCAACAGGATATGCGGTGCGTTAGGCTGCAAGCAATGCAGTCACATAGAGCAGTTCACAGGGTTTAATAAAGTTGTATTTGCTCAACATAACCTGCATTCAGTATCATTCTTTGTGAATGAAACACTGTATCTATAATACAAATTGTTTTAAACTATGTGATAATACTTTACTAATAGTTTAAAACCATAACTTCCCCCACCCCCAAATTCTGATATTCTAGGCATATGGAGCCAAATTTGTAAAAATTCGTGGTGGAGCCTTGCTCTGTAACAGGCTGGTCACCATGGCAAAAACCCTTCTTTTTTACAAAAAGTTGAGTTTCTGTCATGGAAGTCATGGCTATGACTAATGTGCAGCCTGAGGCCTTCTCCATTTTGGGGATTTGCCACTGATTTCAGACATCATTTGCAGCACAGGCTGCTGGTGTAGATAAGGAAAGCTGTGATTTGCACTGGTGGAGTTATCCCTTGAACTCTAAGGGCTGGTCTACACTGGGGGGGAGGATCGATCTAAGATACGCAACTTCAGCTACGCAAATAGCGTAGCTGAAGTTGAAGTATCTAAGATCGAATTACCTGGGGTCCACACGGCGCGGGATCGACGGCCGCGGCTCCCCCGTCGACTGCGCTACCGCCGCTCGCTCTGGTGGAGTTCCGGAGTCGATGGTGAGCGCGTTTGGGGATCGATATATCACGTCTTAACGAGACGCGATATATCGATCCCGGATAAATCGATTGCTACCTGCCGATACAGCGGGTAGTGAAGACATACCCTAAAGGACTACTCACGAGTAAAGTTAAGCACTTGGATAATTGTTTGCAAGACGGGGCCTTACCCATCAGCATTTCAGACCTAATATTATGATTACTAGATCCTCCACTTTCTTCCTTATTGCTTTTTCAAGGCTCAAAACCATTTTGTCACATTATGCTGCTGACAGGATGAAAGTTGATCTTTTTTGTCTTCTATCCCATATCCAGCTTTTCTCTATTTTATTTTCTCCAGTTTCTGTTCTTCTTTCCAACTTTTCTCTCTTGTTTTGTCTAATTTTTCCTCCTCTGTTTCGGTTTCATTCTGTTTTATTGTCTGTTCTCATCTTAGGTTTTGCTCCCCTACCAAAGTGCTGTTGTCTTGCTAGACACTGAACTTGCTCTGTCTCTCCTGGTCTCAGAGGTCACCTTTTGTACATTTGCTCTGGATTTCTGAAGCTCTAGATCATGGACACATGGATATGTAGACGGCTTTATTTATTTATTGTTTAATATTTATTATACATGTAATTGCAGCCGGAACCACAGCCAATGGGAGCTGCAGGGGCAGTGCCCGTGGACGGGGCAGCACGCAGAGCTGCCTGGCCGCGCTCCGCATAGGTGTCAGAGGTGGAACATGCCGCTGCTTCCGGGAGCTGCTTGAGGTAAGAGCTGCCTGGAGCCTGCACCCTGAGCCCCTCCCATGCCCCAACCCCCAGCCCTGATCCCCCTCCCGCCCTCCGAACCCCTTGGTCCCAGCCCGGAGCACCCTCCTGCACCCCAACCCTTCATCCCCAGCACCACCCCAGAGTCCGCACCCCCACCTGGAGCCCCCCCCCATCCCACACCTCAACCCCCTGCCCCAGCCCGGAACCCCCTCCTGTATCCTGAACTCCTCATTTCTGGCCCCACCCCAGAGCCTGCACCCCCAGCTGGAGCCCTCACCCCCTCCCACACTCCAACCCCAAATTTCATGAGCATTCATGGCTCGCCATACAATTTCCATACCCAGATGTGGTCCTCAGGCCAAAAAGTTTGCCCACCCCCGCTTTAGGGTTCACACAGGGAGGGGTGACACACACACACACTCCCGTACACCTCTCTCACACTGGGGGGGTGACAGACCTACCCGACCCTCCCTGCCTGGTGCTCTCCACCCTCCATGCTGGGCTGAGCCCCTGAAATGGACCCGCCTCTCCTAATACCTGGTGTCGCGTCTTCCCGAGGCAACATGTGGTGCGGGCACACAGGGTCACATGCCCCCCCCCCCCCCCCCCCCCCCCCGGTTTCTGCCAGGGTTCACACGAGATTGTTGCAAGCAGCAGCCTTTCAGCACTGTGTAAGAGAGAAGGGACCGGAGCTGCTTCCTGCCACAGGTGGGGAGCGGAGGGGAGAAGGGATGACCTGGCCCATGTTTTTGCAGAGCTCATCTCTTCTCCCCCTTCCCCGTGTGGCTGAAAGGAGCTTGTCCCTTCCTACCCACACAGTGTTGAAAGGCAGCTAACACGTCCAGGCTGCTGCTGGCCACCCACATAACCCAGCAGCATCCTATCCCCTGGCTACAGCACGGGCAGGAAGGGGTTAAGCGCTAAGGCTGCATTGTGCACCAAGACCCAGGGACACTGACTGCAGGGGCTTCAGCGAACTCGGCCAGAGAGGTGGCTCAGCAAGGGAGGATGCCTGGGGGACGGAGCAGCCCCGCACTCCTGGGGGCAGGACCCAGGGTCGGGGGGAAGGATGGGTGAAGAGGGTGCTAAGCCCCTGCCCCGGAGGCTTCTGTGGAGCCTACAGGTCAGGGCATGAACAGGCTGGAAATCGATTCCCCCACACACACACTCCAGAGCTTAGCTGATGAGCAGAGAGGCTTCCTCATGCCAGCGCTGTGCAGGGCTTTGGCACATGCAGGGCTTGGCTCCTCCTGGCCAGCGCCTGGGCCAGAGGGTCTTGGGCTTTCCCAGGGCACCGGCCCAGCCAGAGGCAATGGGGGAAGGACAGAGCCTGCCGGCCAAGCTATTGGGGTGAGCTGAGCACTCTGACGTGCCGCGCTGGGGGGGATACGGATGAGCAGCGGGGCTGGAGGGGGGTGAAGGGGCAAAGCAGGGAGAGGACTGCAAGAGGGGGAGCATGTAAAGGGCCGATGGATGGGCAGAAGAGGCGACATGTAGCCGGCAGCTGCCACCTGGCACCTGCCCGCACTCACCAGCCCTCGCAGCGTGTAGCCAGTGCCGGCTGGGAACTGGAAACAGCGCACAGCCAGTGCTGGCTGGGATGGGAGTGGAGCCCTGCTGGCCGAGAGCTGGCATGCAGCGTGGGCTGTGCTGATGGACCAGCAGGGAGAGCGGCCGGCCCCACGCGCTGCATCTTTGCCCCGCCACCAGCCTTGCACCCCCACCCCCACTCACCACTGGTGGGCAGGGGCTGGTGAGCAGGGATCTGGACAGCAGCAGGACCCACCAGTACTGATGAGGGGAAAACAGAAAATACAGGACAATTTGCCCATTTTTAAGAAAACGTCGAGACACCTGCAGGTGGGCTTAAATATGGGACTGTCCCTTTAAAAATGGGACATCTGGTCACCCTAATGTTAGTTAACAAACTCACTTTATATTGGAAATGCATATATGTATGATGATTAGGTTCATCCCAACTCCTGCTGTGATGTGGAGTCCAGGTGCATGCACCAGGGTCTGTCTTAGTTGGTAACATTTAAAAAAGTTTTGCAAGGGACAATTGTCTAGTTGCTCCAGCCACTGGAGGATTTTGTGTGTACTCTTATGAATTTCAGAATGTATATAGTGCTTTATAAACAATTATTTATTTATCCTTTCTCCATGAGTCAGGTAAATACTATCATCCCCATTGTACAGAGAGGGGAGACCAAAGCAGAAACTTGACCACGGCCACAGAAGGGATAAAGTGGTAGAACAAGGATTAGAATGCAGGAGTCCCTTATCTTCAGGCCTGTATCTAGTCCACTATACTGCGTTGTCTGTCATGATGTTGAGCTGCCCTATGTTATGGCCAGAAGGCTCGTTGGCTGCCCAGCAGAGGAGTTGGCTCAGCTACAGGCTCAGAGGGAATTTGTGACAACCCCAGTGTCATCAGTAGCAGCCTGGCTGTCATTACCCCTCAGAGCCACAAATCGGAATGGAATCTTCCCCAAAATCAAGATATACCCTGGCTGCTTGCTGATAGCACTGGGGTGGTCCCAAATGTGACCACAGTTTTCACAGACCCAAAGGCCAGCCTTGGGGGGCTCTGAATAACCTGTGAATTTTAGAAGTCAATAACAGATTTTCAACTCTAGTGCTCTACTTTTCAAGACTATCTTTATAAAGAAAAGAGATGGAAATTGACTCTTAAAAAAATTAAATCTAAGATTCTTCTTTGCATTTCTAGGTTTCTCAGGTCAGTGGGGAGGCTAACAGCTGCAGGCTGATAAATGTTCTCAGATACTATGGTAACGAGCATCAGCTGGATAGACAGAAAGATAAAGATAGGTCTTTAAAAGTCAGCTCTGTTTCCTCTCTCTATAGCTATCTGTTTCCCCCAAAGGAGACTCCACTGAAATTATATCAAGGACTGGGTCAATTGGGCATATAGACCCATCTTTGCTGGGGAGAACTCCAAATACTCTGGTAACCGGACCTCTAAAATTATTACAGGAATTGTGACTGCCAGAATTATTCAGGAGAATATAGCTTCTGATGGTAAGAAAATGGGAGATAGTTCTCAGAATCACAAAAGATCAGAAAAGTCACATGTATTATCTCCATAGCTACCAGAACTATTCATCAGCAACTTGGCAGATATCTGTTAGCCATTTTTAATCTTTTCCAGATACACGTCTCAGTGTAAAGATTATTAATAATCATGCAGATTTGCTCTCTGAGCTCTTAAAACAGAAGGCATTTCACCTTTATTCAAAAGGAAGAACATGTTATAGCAGTACTTCACTGTACTAGCATGTTGCAGTGCATCGTAAAAGTTTTGAATGAATGGGTGTCAGGACCAGGAGGTGAGTGGTCTGACTTACTGGTCAGAGTCAGAATCAGGAACCAAGCGAGGGGTCAGAGCCAGAATCAGGGTCAGGCTCAGAGAACCAGGGATCAAACAAGAGTCCAGCCCAATCAGAAAGTCTCTTGGCTGCTCAAATAACTTCCTGTGCTTCTTTCTGGCTTAAATAGTATGGTCAGCCAATTAATGGGGCTGGTCATCATCCCCAGTCAGGATCCTCTGGGAGGGGTCAGAGTTTTGCTAGCCCCTCACTTCCAGTAGTTCTGGGTGAGCTGCTTGGTGGTGGCCAGGGTGTGAGAGTTGTGGGCCTGGATTTGAGATCTGTGGAACCCTTACATCAGACTAGAAATTAGCCCACTGATCTTTTCACATGGTTTGGAGGGGGTAGCAGGTTTCCCCACATCTTTGTAGAGGCAACCTCTTTGTAATTAAATTTGGAAGTCAATATTTCCCCTGGTTTCAGGTCTCATTGTGACCGTGGGAGGGAGAGAATTGCAGGCAACCGAACATCTGTTTTAAGAACAATCCTGCCAGGACAGGGTAGGATGGTTCCATGTGGTCAGCCACAATATGCTGGCAGGTGAAAGGGACTGGTATGGTTCCCGAGTTAGAATGTGCTACAGAATGCATCATATGCCTTAGCTGACTATGCAGGGCATGGCCCCTGGTTAGTAAGCCACGTTTTTTAGGGCCATGGTGCATTGGCTGGCATGGTAGCAACAGTCCCTTGTGATACTCTCATGAGTGCCAGGTAGAGATCTTGCATTTCTGCTTTCCTGATGGAAGAAGCCCTTTGTGCCTAGTGTACCCTTTAAGCAGAAGTCAGAATCCACCCTATGCTATAGGTTTACACTACCAGCATGATGCCTACTTTTAGAAGACTTCTGCCACTGTAATGTACATTCAGGTAACCATGGGAAAGCCTAAATAAATATTAAGTTACACTTTCCAGCATGGCAATTTCCAAAAAGCTGGATTAGTCATGGATTAATGAATACTCATTTGTATCACAATGATAAAAACTAAGGCCTACTTTGTTCTATGAATATTCAGGCACAGTGTCTGCTAGCAGCTTCACCTTTGGATGGCTGCAGTCATATTTAAAGAGATGTACAGCAATGTCATATCCCCTTTTCAATGTGCTGGATCCTCAGGTGTGCGATCTCTCTTAGATGCCACTGACTCCCTGTGATGAGGTCTATCAGGCCTACTCTTCCCCCTGCTGGAGACATCTGCACTCCAACACTCCTTGCCCAAGGAAAATCCACCCAGACCAGATGACCAACAAGACAGTCCTCCAGAGCAGTGGCTCTCAACCTTTCCAGACTACTGTACTCATTTCAGGAGTCTGATTTGTCTTGCGTACCCCCAAGTTTCACCTCACTTAAAAACTACTTGGTTACAAAATCAGACATTAAAATAGAAAAGTGTCATCACACACTATTACTGAAAAATTGCTTACTGTCTCATTTTACCATATAATTATAAAAGAAATCAATTCCAATATAAACATTGTACTTACATTTAAGTGTATAATATATAGAACAGTATAAACAAGTCTGTATGCAATTTTAGTTTATACTGACTTCGCTAGGGCTTTTTATGTAGCCTGTTGTAAAACTAGGCAAATATCTAGATGAGTTGATGTACCCCCTGGAAGAACCACTACTCCAGAGGCCTAGAAGGACTAAGAGGAAATACTGACTAATCAAGAACCAGCAGGCCAGTTGAGAAGGTTTGCTTGCATTCGCTTGAGGACAGAGCTGGCTCAGACTGGAACAGGGGAGGCATGCTGCAGAACCAGGCCTGGCCCTAAGTGCTTGCATTTTTAAGAGGTTTTTTTTTTTTTTTTGTTCACAGGTGCAGACAGCTGAATCCTGAGTCACTATTTTTGTTTAGAGATTGATGCCAAGCTTACAGCACAGGCCACCCTTCCCTGAGCGGGTGGCCAAACTTTGCAAACTAAGGTCTGGTCTACACTACAGAATTAGGTTGATGCAAGGCAGCTTATGTTGACCTAACTACGTAAGCGTCTACACTACAATATTGCTCCTGCCGATGTAACTTGCTCACTACGCTGACTTAATAACTCCACCTGCATGAGAGGCATAGCACTTAGTTTGACGTAGTTAGGTCGAACAGTGTCAGTGTAGATGCTGCATTATTTATGTCAACTTTAGTGGTCTCCGGAAGGTGTCCCATGATGCCCCACCATGACTGCTCTGGTCACTGTTTAGAACTCTGCTGCCTGGCGGTCAGGTACACACACCCCACCTCTTTAAAGCCCTGGGAATTTTAAATTTGATTTCATGTTTGCGTGGCATGGAGAGCTCACGTAGCAATTGCCCAGCTGACCATGCTGGCTCCATGCTGCAAATGCGCTCCTGCCTGGAGTACACAGGAGGTGGTGGATCTCCTGGGTCTGTGGGGAGAAGAGTCTGTGGAGGCACAGCTCCAATCCAGTCATAGAAACGTCTACATCTATGAGCAGATTGTTCGGGGTATGGGGGAGAAGGGCTACAAGAGGGACACATAGCAGTGCCACGTGAAAGCCAAGTTGCTGCGGCAGGCGTACCAGAAGCCAAGGGAGGCAAACAGCCACTCTGATGCAGAGCAGCAGATATTCTGCTTCTACAAGGAGCTGCACGCCACCCTTGGTGCGACCCCCCTCAAGGGCCCTGTTGATACTTCCGGGGAGCTGGAGTCACAGGCCATCATAGTGAACACCGTGGATGAGGTTTTGGACGAGGAAAAGGAGGAGGAGAATGAGGGACTGGCGACTGGGGGATCCAGTGGTGCTGTGAGTTAGGACCTCTTTTTAACTCCTGAGCAGTCAAGCCACTCCCAGCAGTCCAGCACGGGTGAGCCTGATGCAGGGATAGGAACCTCTGGTAAGTATGCAGTTTGTTTTGATATTGCAGGGACACATCTGTCCATTTATTCTTTTTTAATCATGCTGCAAGAGGTAGTGAAATAACCAACAGAGGTAGAGTTGTTATCTGCTTCTTAACAGTTAGGCAGAGGGAGCTCTGCAGAATAGTTTGTTTACGTGGACTGGGATGGCCTGTGAATCCTCCATAGAGGTCTCAGGGAAGCTTTCCTGGAGGTAGTCTGCAGTCCCCTGCCGAAGATTTCTGGGGAGGGCTGCCTTATTTCTTCTGCCACGGTAGGACACTTTCCCGTGCAACTCTGCAATTACTTCAGCAGGCATGATTGCAGCACACTGACTAGCAACATACGGACCCAGTCTGCAGCTGGACGCATGCAGGAGCTGTTCCATTTCAGCCTTTGTTACCCTCAGGAGTGAGATATCAGCTAAAGTCACCACTTCCTGTGGACAACGGTGCCAGTATTCAGTTCAACTGCCCTAACCGCATACTCATGTCTGAGAGATCCCCCCCTTTATTGTCTCAGCTGCCCACCCCTACTCCTCTGGGCCATACTCACCATGGCTGGGAATGCCTCTGTTTTGGGAAGGGTTTGCAATGCCACATGGGGGCAAACAAGTTGCACAGGGGTGACTGGGAACCTTGGTTCAACATCCCATGATGCAGTTTTCTCCATCCCATCATTCTATGGGCATCTAATTACCTTGTCAAAAGCCCCACAAACCCACAGGTCCACCATCTCTGTGAGAAGCATGGATCCTACACTGCTCTTCAGTATTGTGATGAGCATTATGAACACTAGATGGTGGTGAGATGCGCAGTGGGATAGTTACCCATGGTGTACTGCTCTCTGCATCGATGCAAGTGCTGGTAGTGAGGATGTGCACTGCTGACACAAGGAGCATAGTGTGGACATACTAAAGTGATTTAATTACTGCAGCGGCCATACGTCGACGTAACTTAGGTCGACTTAATTTTGTAGTGTAGACATGGCCTAAGGCAGGGAGTGGCTGCAATTCCATGTGTGGCTGCAATTCCAGAACAGCCCTGCCTGCTAGTACCAGAAGTGGAGTCGACTCCCTCTTTTTCTGTAAAGGGGACCCATGGAAGAGATAATATGACTTTTAGCTCAGCAGCAGCAGCAGGCCCAAGCAGAGGTGCAGTGGCTTTTCCTGGAAGGGCAGCAAGCCACCCAGCAGCAGCAGCAGCTGTGCTTGAACCATTGCAGTAGCAACAGCAGCAATGGCAGCAGCGGTTTCAGGAAGCAATGCTGGTACAGGTCAGTGGCTGCTCCAACTCTGAAGTGACTTTGTCATCCCCAGGTATTGCCCTTTCCAAATTGGGACCTGCTGATAACACTGAAGTGTATCTTCTTACGTTTGAGCAGGTAATCCAAGCCACTCCATGGGAGAAGACCATGTGGGTCACGTGAGTAGCCCCTTTTTGACTGGGAAAGCCCAGGTGGTCTACCAGGACCTAGATGATGAAGTTGCAAAGAACTATGATGCTCTGAAAACCACTGTCCTTGACCAACTAGTGATATTACCGGAGACATACCAGCATCAATTCTGGACAGAACCAGGGTCATGACCCCGGGCTATGGCTCAGTGGCTAAAGGACTGGGTCACTCATAGGTGCCAACTCTGTGGGTGTTCCAGGGCTGGAAGCATCCATGGAAAAAAATGGTGGGTGCTCAGTACCGACTGGCAGCCAGCTCCCCCCTCTCCCCAGCACCTCCCGTCCACCAATGGGGCCCACCAATCAGCGCCTCTCCCTCCCCCCCTGCGCCTCCTGCCCACCACAATCAGCTGTTCCTCAGCATGCAGGAGGCTCTGTAGGGGAGGAGCAAAGGTGGGACATGCTCAGGGAAGGGGGCAGGAAGAGGCGGGGTGAGGGTGGAGCAGGGGTGGGAAGAGGCAGGGTGGGGGTGGGGCTTTGGGGGAAGGGGTGGAGTGGGGTGGAGCCTGGGGCAGAGCCGGTGGGAGCACCCCCCCAGCACATTAGAAAGTCGGCACCTTTGGAGCCACCCACTAGGTCCTGCCAGCATCCTACTCTCCGGTTGAGATTCTGGAGTCAGTGGTACTCGAACAGTACCTAGATATTTTGCCAACCACCATTCAAACCTGGGTATGTGAACACAACCCCAGCACTCTGACAGTTGCTGTGTAGCTCACTGAGGACTTTATGGCGACAGGATAGTTCAGCCAGAACAAACATCCCAGGTTTGGTGAAACCAGCCCCAGCCTCCTGAAGAGTCAACTGGAAAAGGGCTAGGAGGGCTACCCTTCCAGTGGACCCAGAAGGTGCCCCAAAACACCACCCCAAGAACCATAAGATGGGAAGTGCACAAAGTCTCTCCCAGAAGCAGGGCAAGGAACTGGCCAAGGGGCCTCCCCAATCATTTCTTTCCACTGTGGGAAGCTGGGGCATGTCAGACACGCGCACCTTGTCATGGAGTGTGATTTCACATAGTGTGGTTGTGTAGAATGGTGAGGTCTCTGGCCAAACAGATGAAATGTGTTGCTGGGAATGTGTAGCTCCCGTGGTACTTGGGGGCCAAATGATGACAGGACTAATAGGCTCTGGGTGCTCCCAGACCTTGGTCAGGGAGACGTTACTGGATCTGGAAGAGTTGTGAGATAATGACCTAGTGCAAGTGACCGTTGTCCACAGGGACACTCATAGCTATCTTACGGCCTGGGTGCATTTGAATATAGGGAACCAGGCTAGAACACTTTGTGTTGGTGTAACCCCCAACTTGCCATGGGAAGTGGTAATCGGAAGGTATTGGCAACATTCTCCTCACTACTGCTGCATCACCCAGGGGCGGCCAACCTGAGCCTGAGATGGAGCCAGAATTTACCAATGAACATTGCCAAAGAGCCACAGTAATATGTCAGCAGCCCCCTATCTGCTACCACCCTCCAATCCTCCAGCGCCTCCCGCCCACTGGCAGCCCTGCCAATCAGTGCCTCCCCCTCCCTCCCCATGCTTCCCACCCGCCACAATCAGCTATTTTGCAGTGCGCAGGAGGCGGCGCTGGTGGGGAGGGGGGAGGAGCGAGGGCATGCCAGGCTCAGGGGAAGAGGCAGGGGCCTTGGGGAAGGGGGTGGAGTGGTGTCAGGACCTGGGGCAGAGCAGGAGGTTGAACAGTGAGCACCCCACAGCACATTGGAAAGTTAGCATCTGTAGCTCCAGCCTCGGAGTCAGCACCTATGCAAGGAGCCACATATTAACCTCCGAAAAGCCACAGCTTGGCCACCCCTGACCCAGAGAATCCAGATACTGCTCCAGCCTGATTGTCTGACATCTTTCCATTTGCCATGTCTGAACTTTGTGAAGACTCATCGCGACCCAAGAAGACTTGGAAACAGTGACCATTAGCTGAGAAGGCCTGGTGGCTGACAAACCAGCTGGCAGCTCAACAAAACCAGCTCAGGACAACCTTCTTCCTGATATTGACCTTCTGATTTGGCTCAGAAACAATGAGGAGATAACACCCTTGGAGAGGCATACACATAAGAATAGCCATGCTGGGTCAGACCAGTGGTCCATCTAACCCAGTATCCTGTCTTATGACAGTGGCTGGTACCAGATACTTCAGAGGGAATGAACAGATGAGGGCAATTCAAGTGATCTATCCCTTATTGTCCAATCCCAGCTTCTGACAGTCAGAGGTTTAGGGACACTCAGAGCATGGAGTTGGATCCTTGATCATCTTGGCTAATAGCCATTGATGGACCTATCCTCCATGAACTTATCTAATTCTTTTTTTGAACCCAGTTATATTTTTGGCCTTCACAACATCCCCTAGCAACAAGTTCCACAGGTTGACTGCATTTTGTGAAGAAGTACTTCCTTATGTTTGTTTTAAACCTGCTGCCTATTAATTTATTGAGTGACCCCTAGTTCTTGTGTTATGTAAAGGGGTAAATAACACTTCTCTATTCACTTTCTCCACAACAGTCATGATTTTATAGACCTCTATCATATTCCCCCTTAGTCATCTCTTTTCTAAGATGAACAGTCCCCGTCCTTTTAATCTTTCCTTTTATGGAAGCTTTTCCAAACCCCTATTATTGTTATCCTTCTCTGTATTTTTTCCAATTTTAATATATCTTTTTTGAGGTGGGGTGAACAGAACTGCATCCAGTACTCAAGGTGTGGGCATACCAGGGATTTATATAATAGCATTATGATATTTTCTGTCTGAATATCTATCCCTTTTCTAATGATCCCTAACGTTCTGTTAGCTTTTTTGACTGCTGCTGCACATTGAGCAGATGTTTTCAGAGAGCTATCCACAATGACTCCAAGATCTCTTTCTGGAGTGGTAACAGCTAATTTAGACCATATCATTTTGTATGTATAGTTGGAATTATGTTTTCCAATGTGCATTACTTTGCATTTATCAACATTAAATTTCATCTGCCATTTTGTTGCTCAGTCACCCAGTTTTGTGAGATCGTTTTGTAACTCTTTGCAGTCTGCTTGGGACTTAACTATCTTGAGTAGTTTTGTATCATCTGCAAATTTTGCCACCTCACTGTTTACCCCTTTTTCCAGATCATTTATGGAAAAGTTGAACAGCATTGGTCCCAGTACAGATCCTTGGGGGACCCTGGTATTTACCTCTCTCTACTGTGAAAACTGACTATTTATTCCTGTCCTTTGTTTCCTATCTTTTAACCAGTTACTGATCCATGAAAGGAACTTCCCTCTTATCCCAGGACAGCTTACTTTGCTTAACAGCCTTTGGTGTGGGACCTTGTCAAAGGTTTTCTGAAAGTCCAGTACACTATATCAGTGGGATCACCCTTGTCCACGTGCTTGTTGATCCCCTCAGAGAATTCTAATTGATTGGTGAGGCATAATTTCCCTTTACAAAAGCCGTGTTGACTCTTCCCCAACATACCATGTGTGACAACCTCTCCCCATATTCACCATTTTATAAGGTTATGATATACAGGTCTGTCGCATCTTACGCGTATTTAACATGCGCGATTTCAGCTTTAAGCGGTTGGCAAAAACAAAAAAAAAGAGAAAAATAATTTTAATACTGTACTTGTAGTGCGGGTGATTCCGTCTGCCATTCAACTCAATGTAATTTTGACTATACATGGTTTTCGCTTTACGCGCTAACTGCGGAACGGAACCCCCGCGTAAGATGAGACTCGCCTGTATTTTGTACAAAGTATGCCTTGTGAGGTATCATTTGCAAAGTCATAATCTGCTGAACATTATTGACCTGGTAAAATATGAGTGGCAACATGGTATGTAAAGTTACAAGACTCTACTGTATAACATTGTTATAACGTGCTCCAAGGTTAAGAAAAGCAGGCCCAAACCAGTTTTTCAGGGACAGACACACTAGCACCTGAGCCAGGTGCTAAAGGGCTATCACCTGCTTAAGCAGCCATTTTCCTGCAGGGGGCAGGGATAAACAAAAAATTTACATTCCATCACAGGGATGGTTTAAGCCGCACATCCACAAGAGACTGTTTTGTCACCATGACTCAGAAAGGATATTTCTAGCACAAGAAATTGAGTTATAAAAAGGGAGGGAAACGCTTGATTTCACTCTCCTCCTTCATCTGTGTTCATGACGTCAACAACTCTTAAAGAACTAAACTTGTGGGGGAGGGAGTCCTGGCTGGGAGGCTCTTCAGCCAGTACAGATTGCTGTAAACATATGGTGAGACAAAACCTTTTTGCTTTTAAGTTCACTTAGTTAAGTTAGGTATTAGCAAATTTTCCACATAAATATGTTAAAACTGTGGTGAGCTCAAGAAATGTTATTAATAGATTCCTAGGGACCTCCCTGAGGATCTGGGTCCCCAAATACAAGAGCCAGCAAGCACTGAAAATGTGCCAATAGAAAAAAATCTTCCTCCTCTCTTACGCTAGCAAGTAAGGAACTTACTGACCTACTATGATATGGTCTCCATCCAGCCAGGGTGAACACATCTTATGAAACAACAAATCCAAACCAGCCAGAAGTAAACCCAGGAACATGAGACTTATGTTCCTGAGCCACTCCGCAAAACCATGGAACAGGAGGTACAGGCCATATTAGACCTTGGAATCATTGTGGAGTGCAAGAGCCCCTGGTGTTGCCTGGTGGTTCTGGTTCCCAAACCTGATGGGGGCCACTCGATTTCTGTGTGGACTTCAAGAGGCTTAACTCGGTATCACAATTTGATGCCTACCCAATGCTATGCATTGATGAACTCATCGGCCATCTTGGGAAGGCTAAACCTATAACCACATTTGATTTAACAAAAGGGCATTGGCAAATACCCCTGGACCCAGATTCCAAAGGAAAGACAGCACTTGCCACACATCTTGGGCTTTTTCAATTTACAGCCATGCCCTTTGGATTGCACAGGGCCCCAGCCACATTCCATATGGACTATGTCCTATGCCACCATAGCCAGTTCACAGCAGACTATTTGGATGATATTTTTGTACAATTTGGCAGTTGTATCTGCTACACCTGGCCTCTGTGTTGCAATCACTGAAGGAGGCAGGATTCACTGCTAATCCAAAAAAAAGATATGTTTGGGATGCAGGAAATCCAGTGTCTCTTAGGGAATTGGCTGGGTTCAACCACTGCAAGATTACACAGGAAGGAAGATCCCCAGTTCCCACCAAAAAACAGCTACAGGCTTTCCTGGGTCTAGCCAGTTATTACCAAAATGTTGCGCCCCACCTCATGACACTTGCAGCACCATTGGCAAACCTCGTGAAGGCCAATGTTCCCCAAGCAGTCCAGGGGATAACTGAGTATAACAAGGCCTTTGCCTAATGAAGGATATCCTCGGTCAACAACCTGTGCTACGGTGTCGGGACTTTTCATTCCCGTTTTATATTACAAATGGATGCCTCCACAGTTGGACTGGGAGCATGCTGTCACAAAACTTTCAGAGGTTGGAACAGCCAATACTATACCTAAGCTGGTAGCTGCAGCAATGAGAGACCCGGTATTCTATCACTGAGAAAGAGCACTGGCCATCAAATGAGATGGGGGTGGGGGCATGAGGCTACTACCTGATAAGGGGTGCCTTTGATCAAGTAACAGACTATGCACCCCTTAAATGGTTGCAGATGATGAAGGACATTAACCCTCACATTATTCTGGCTGCCACACTCCCCTCTTCTATTTTCTTTGTATGTGCTTTCTAGGCAAATTGATCCAAACTGTGCACCTTAGCTACATGACCATCCTTCCCCTAAATTATGCTTTCAGTTTCTTTGGTTGATTCAGTGCAAACTACCAATGCATCTTTAGAGACTGAGATGAAACAAACACCAATACCAGCTGATACTTTGGTATCACCGGATCATTTATACAGCAGGCAAAATAAAGTGTTGATTTCATTATATAGTTTAATAACCAGCCACACACAGTTTAACAAATTGCAAACCCTGAACAGTAAGAAAAAAATTTAAATGGCTATCATATACTGTAAACAAAACCAATTTTAGGCATATTTATATAGGCATCCCATCAGTGATAGTAAATCATGGTGCACTTAAAATAAAACTGGAAGAAGTGTTTAATCTCTGTGGGTTACCAACCTTTAATCCAAGGTGGATTATTAGATTTGTATTTCAACACTACAAAAGTTTAACGATCAATTTAAAACGTGTATGTGCATTGGTTAGTCATTTGCCTCCTGCCTGTATAATACACATGATCACAATATTCCTATATATTTACCTAGTTCTGTAAATATTTGCTTACAGGAGTAATTTTACTCATTCAAGTAGTCCCACTGAAGTCAATAGAACTGCTCATGTGTTTTCAGGACTGAGCACAATTTGATCACCAGAGACAGTAGAAATCTGTGACAGAATCCCTGACCCACTCTAATTTTGTGGAATTACTGTATAAATTCTCCAGAGATTTTGTTTTTATTTCTATTCTGTTTGGCCCTATTCAAATATTTTAATGAGATACAATTATGAGACACAAAAGGTGACTAATTCATATAGCTTTATTAGGGTATTAAAGTGAACTATTTCTGCTAGGACAACGCTTATAATATGTCTGGAGTGTCCATTAGCAGCAGTTTATTTCATCTCTGGCTTTAAAACCACTCCTACACTATGGGTGCTACGGAGGTACAACTGTGGTGCAGTAGCTATGCCGCTGTAGTGCCATGGTTTAGATGCTTCCTATAGGGAGGGAAGTGTTTTTTTCTTAGCTGGAGGAACGCTATCTCTCTGAGTGATAGTAGCTAGATTGATGGAAGCACTCTTCCATTGACCTAGCTCAGCGGTTATCAAACTGTGGGTCAGGACCCCAAAGTGGGTTGTGACCCCATTTTAATGGGGTCACCAGAGCCAGCGTTAGACTTGCTAGGGCCTTGGGTTGAAGCCGAAGCCTGAGGGCTTTAGCCTGGGGCAGCAGGGCTCGGGCTCTGCCCCCTCTTCTCCCTCCCTGCTGAGCTCATGTAGTAATTTTTGTTGTCAGAAGGGGGTTGCGGTGCAATGAAGTTTGAAAAACGCTGACCTAGCTGCAGAGGTTAGGTTGGAATAGCTACAACACTCAGGGGGGTGAATTTTTCATAGCCCTGAGCACCGTTACTATATTGACCTAACTTTTATATGTAGACCAGGATTAAAGCCTGGTCTACATTATAATAGCTATACTGGTAAACCTTTTGTCTAAAGTGACTGACTTTTATTCCAGAATAGCATGTCAATACATGGAGCTATTCTGGAATAGCTATTGCAGAATAGTTTATTTTTCAATAGCTGTTCTGGTCAATTTCCTCATGTAGGCAAGCCTTAAAATTGTTTGAATATGCAAAATAATATCAGATAGAATAGTCTACCTTTTGCATACTTACACAATGATCTGCCAAATGAAAAGACTGTCAGGACATTGGAAAAGCAAGTTAATTTACTAGTTTTTAATAAGAGGATTCATCCTGAAATGGTTTATAATTTTAACCTTTAAATGGAAGTGGTAAAAATTAGCTTATAAAAACCCAATTGAGATGAATGAGGAAGTCCACACTTCACTAAGGACTTAATCCTGCACCATTCAAGTCAGTGTGAGTTTTTTCCATTGATTTTAATGGAAACAAGATTTGAGCTCTTGGAGCCTGTCCCAAATCCCATTGAAATCCTTTCATTGATTTCAATACGCATTGGATCAGACCCTCAAACCCAGATCCTGTACCATTAAAGTCAATGGGTCTTACAGATTGACTTCAGTGGAACCAGGAATTATCTCTTTGTACTATTGTTTCAGTCTGTCTGCAGAATCAAAAGAACATTGCTGCATAAAATTATATTCTGGAAAAATATCTTGCAAAAACAGATGGTCTAGCTTTTTTAAAAAAATAAATGAAAACCTAACTTCTGGGGAAAACAGTAAAATCCATGGGAAGAGCTTAAATCTATGGGTTTTCTTGTGCCCAGATTTGTTGTGTTCCTGATGATCACCAACATAGTGAGTGCAGCGATATATTGATATCTAAGAACGTGTTAATAAAAGGCCTAATAAAGAACAAAAAAATTCCTCTTCCATATGCCATGAGAATGAGTCTCAATAATTGTATGCTATATGAGTGATATTCATGTTATGTAAAAAGTGAGTCTGACTCATTTTTTACTATTTACCCTAAAGTACCTACCCTCGAAAGAGAGAGAAGAGTTTTCACTGTCATAATCCAGAGTTAGGGGCACCCCTGACCTCTTCGGTGGTCTCTCTTTAACTGCATGCCCTTCCAGGCTTCAAGCTTTTTTCTCCTTGGTGTGGAAACTTGCGATTCTCCCATTTGCAGACTGCGTGCTGGGATGCAGCCCCCTGTGTACCAACTGTGATTGCTCAGCAGACCTGGCCGGGTTCAAGCCCTGCAAATCTTCCCTTTGAAAATTGTGACGGGTGTGTTAATACAGTGACTTAAAAGAGTCTTTTATTGTTTAATCTTAACATTAAGAAGAAAGCACAAGAACAAAGGGTTTAACATCACAAATAGTTTACACATGTATCTTATCTGACTTCCTAAAGCTGTCCTGGATAACCCCCCTCTGGGATTGGGGCACAGTCTGCACCCCTGCAGTCTCTGCCTCTCTCCCCCTCATGCTTTAACGGTTGGCTCTTTATTTATCCATCAGTTCTTCGCCTACAGCCCCCAACTAAAACCTCTCCAGCGCATCATCAAGGATCTACAACCTATCCTGAAGGACGATCCCTCACTCTCACTGACCTTGGGAGACAGGCCAGTCCTCGCTTACAGACAGCCCCGCAACCTGAAGCAAATACTCACCAGCAACTACACACCACACAACAAAAACACCAACCCAGGAACCAAACCCTGCAACAAACCCCAGTGCCAACTCTGTCCACATATCTATTCAAGGGACACCATCATAGGACCTAATCACATCAGCCACACCATCAGGGGCTCGTTCCTCTGCACATCTACCAGTGTGATATATGCCATCATGTGCCAGCAATGCCCCTCTGCCATGGACGTTGGCCAAACCGGACAGTCTCTATGCAAAAGAATAAATGGACACAAATCTGACATCAGGAATCATAACATTCAAAAACCAGTAGTAGAATACTTCAGTCTCTCCTGTCACTCAATAACAGACCTAAAAGTGGCAATTCTTCAACAAAAAAACTTCAAAAACAGACTCCAACGTGAAACTGCAGAACTGGAATTAATTTGCAAACTGGACACCATCAGATTAGGCCTGAATAAAGACTGGGAGTGGTTGGTCATTACAAAACCTAAACCTATTTTCCCCAATACTAATTTCCCCCTACTGTTACTCACACCTTCTTGTCAACTGTCTGAAATGGACCACTCTCATTACACTTCAAAAGTTATCTTTCCTCCCTTGGTATCCTGCTGTTAAGTGAATTGTCTCATTAGACTGACCTCACACTTGGTAAGGCAACTCCCATCCTTTCATGAATTTATACCTGCTCCTGTATTTTCCACTTCATGCATCTGATGAAATGGATTCTAGCCCACGAAAGCTTATGCCCAAATAAATTTGTTAGTCTCTAAGGTGCCACAAGGACTCCTTGTTGTTTTTGTCTTTTCCTGTGACTTTTAAATTTGGTGACACCAGTTTATGTGCCCCCACCGGGGGGTGAAGGATAGATTTAAAAGCAGTTGGGGTTTTTTGCTTTGTCCTTTAATTATCAGTAAGTGGGGTGACTATCAGAAGTGTCTGTTCACTTTCCTTTCCACATGCAGCCTAACCTATGCCTGATTCAATCCCTTGTGTTCATGTAGCAAACAACAGAATAACAATCAGACAGATGATTATCAAATATTACAGCCATCTTCCAAGTCCTTTAAACTCCCGTCCCATTATGGTTGCTTAATTGACAACCTGAAGTTGATTACTTTGGCTAGCTTTCTGTATCTATTTGTATTCTTATATGGCCCCCTTCACTGTAATATTTGAGTGCCTCCCACATATTAAAAAGCCACATATTCAATAACAGTATATATCATTATCTGTCTGTTTCTTCCTTCCTTCCAAGTCTGTACAAGTAATAGTTTGATTAGTTTATAGGATTTGTTTTCTTTTGTTTGTTTGCTTGTCAAAGTTGGATTATGTTGTGTGTCTGGTGTGAGTATGAAGAAGTTATTGAAGGAAAACTATGCTGAAGGGATGAGCTTTGCATTTAGTTATGAATCTCTTGTAAAAGTAAGCTCCATTGTCTAAGTCCGGCTCCTGTGAAAGTTCTGCCTGCCTCAGTCATGAGCTTCCTGTGTGGGCTGACAGTTTCATTGTTTTGGTAAAACAGATGTTGTAGGAGGTCATAGAAGGAGAGGCAATCATTCAGGTACTTAGGCTTTGATTATTAGTACAGGAAACTTGAACTTGACTCTATATTCAATAGAGCATCAATGCAGAAAGTGGAGGTGTGGTGAAGTGCTCATAACAGCCTCTGTTGCTAAGCAGATGGACTATTGCATTTTGTTCCAGTTGAAGTGTTCTCAAGGGCTTAGTTTCTAGCTATAATGAATTACAATAATCAAGCCTGGAGGTTACCAATACATGGATCGCTGTGTCTTAGAGGATGGGGCACAGTCATCTGGATAGTTGCAGGTTGAAGTGGAGGTTTCTGCTGCTATGGCTACTTGGGCATAGAGTTCAAAAGGCTCCCAAGGCTGAGGAACCTCAGTAGTGGCTTTTGACAGTGAGGGATGTGAGGGGTAAGTTCATTCAAGTGCTTCCCTCTGCCTTAGTGTCACCCCTGTTTTGTCTAGGTCCAGCTTTTGCCAACTGGGTTGCTTTTATCCAAGTGCTGATTTTGATAGGCATGGAGAAAGCTGGGAGATAATGGTGTTCATGGTTAATGTGAGGGAGCGGGAATGGTGTTCTCTGTATATTGCTGACACTTCAGCCCATGTTGTCTCACCAACTCTCCCAAGGTCTTCATGTAGATATTGAATACTGGGGAAAGGATTGAGTCTTGTGGGACTCACAGATGAGACATTTGAAGGTAGAGAAACATTTACCCATAACTCCTCTCTGGGTTCAATCGGAGGCGAAGGATCTGAGACACTTCTTCGTGGAAGTGGGAGAGAAGTATTTGGAAATCAATAGGCTCAAGTGCTGCTGAAAGGTCCAGCAGTATAAGTATGGATATATATTTAATTTGTCACTGGTGGGCAGGAAGTTATCCAACAGGGCTGTTTCTGTACCATACCCTCACCAGAAGCCTGACTGAGAGGGAACTGGAATTCTGACACCTTACAGGTGGTGCTGTATTTTTTTTTTCTTCTTCTTTCTAGCTTCTAGTTAACTTGCTTAGAAAAAGGAGATTAGATAATGATCAATAGTTTGGAAGGCCTCTAGTGTAAAATAATAGTTTCTTTAATATTGCTTGTATAAAGAATGAAGGAGGTATCTCTTTTTTATGAATACCATATGCACTACAGTTTATCTGCTTGGTATTATTCTGTGAGTCTGCATGAAGTTACATCAAAGGAGGCTGTTGGGGGAAACAAACAGGAAACGAAACAATGATAGTGAGAATATCCAGGATCGTTAGGAAAATGATGAGGGATCTATTAACTGGGGAAAGCCCACCTACCTGGCTTCTGCCAGGCTATCAGGTTTATTTTTCCCAGGCCTTTGCCTAAGATCAAATGGACACTAACCCACTAAAGCCCCCTGTATCAAGAGGAACAAGGAGTTGGTGGGCAGAAGCAGCTGTAGGTGAATCTTTGACAGAGAAACAGTGTTAGAATTTTTCATGCACTGTTTGTCTCTCTCAGGCTAGGAGTAGGGATGTCTAGCTTGAGTGAAACTTACCAAAAACATGTAAGGAAAAGAATCAAGTTTAGGTAAGACCCAGACATATAGGCCTTTTGTTGTTTTATTACTTTTCTCTGCTTGCTAGGTACTTTGGGTGAATAAAACAAAACATTTTGAAGAAGCTATTTTTAAGTCACTTTAATCAGCAGTTAGTAACAGGGTCCTGGAGAAAAACTGTTTAGAGGTGCCAAACACAGTTGGGCCTTTTGTGTTTCTAAAATTGATAAAGAATTTAGTCCAAATGTGGTAGGACTGTGTGGTTCCACCCAGAGACAGGGAAAGGTAGTAGCACCTGTCAAAGAGGGGCACTTGAGAGGGACTAAAAAAAAAAAAAAACTAACACTCAGCTCGCCCTGTACCTGTGACAGCTTGTTTGGGGGTGAATGGTAAATTCCCTATAAAAGGAGGTATTGACAGTCTGCTAGTAGAGGTGTTAAATGTTCATTCTTTTACCATCCAGAAATTGCAGGGGTCAGTGTGAATGGAATAAATCCTTGAAAAGAGGGTGTTCTTGGTGGCCTAAAAAGGTGATCGCCCTGAAATAAGATGCCATTGATGCTCTTCTGTGTCTTATCCTTCCTTGCATTTGCACAATGAGAATAAAAAACCCACCAAGCCTATTTAGCTCTTTATCCTTCCATTTTGGGTTACGATTAAATACAGAGGCTATTTGTGAATGCCTAAAGTAAAGCAGCAATGAGCCATGTGGTTATGGAGCAATTAAGAGCTTGTTCTGAGAGTCCAGTGGAAAACAAAGCTTCTCCCACGTCTCAAGATTACTGTTGTCATACCCTGATTAGAGAGGGGGCTGGGGCTTAAACTGTGTGTCAGTTCCCTGCCATACCAGTCAGTCTTTCTCACCAGCCCATTCCTCGAGACACAGCCCATCTAAACCTGGCCTTACAGGTAACAATCAGTGAACTCTTCTTCCCGAGTTCCCCAGAGACATCTCTCTGTAGTGTCCAGTCCCTCTCACCGGACACTCACAAAATTATGTTCACTGACTCCAAAGAGACAATACTCGCACCAGCCTGTTGGTTTAGCTGAGGACTTACCCTTTACTTCAAAGTTACAGCATTGAGATATTCTTAGTTCATAGTAAAACTAAGTTTGTTAATAAAAAGAGCAAAGATTTAAGTGGTACTAAGCAAGAGAAAAAGGCAGGATTACAAACAAAACATGTTTCTAGTGTCCAAGACCCACTTTATCAAGCCACAATCTTTGCCTAAACAGCTCTCTCACTTATGTCAAGTTACCAGCATCTCTAGCCCTTCTGTCAGGAGGATCCAGCGTTCTGAGAACTAGAAGGTGCTGTCTTCTTTATCCCCTAAGTAATGGATAACTAAAATATCTTTTTGCTCCTCTTCTATTTGCCAGAGTCTATTGCCTTTGTCTTAAGAGCTAGGAAAACCTCCTGCGGGTTCAGACTCTGGTATGTCCCTCAGTGTGCTCACCAAGTTGTTACCTGTGCTGCTTGTTAACTTGTTGCTTTGCTTGCCTTATATATAAATGTACTTTCATTGTCTATGGCTTACAAACCTTGACCCAGACAGGTAAATCCACATTCCTTTGCCCAAGACAAGCTTATTTATCAACTCTCTCCACAACATATTTTAGCAACATATTTCCAGCACACATAACATAACTCTTTATACACAACCCATAAACACACCAAGCAAGGATATTCTTGACCAGCATGTCACCAGTTCTTATACCCTATAAGACACTGACTAAATATTCTGACAACACTGTGTTGAATGTGCCCTTTGCCACCTGGCATAAAGGGACTCTTAGGGTTACAGCATCCCAGGTCAGGACATAAGTATGTGCTTATGGCCTAATAGGGCTTAAGCACATGCTTAAATATTTCCTAGAATGGAACCCAGAGTAGGCAAAGGCCATTTGCGAATTCTAGTGGCTCCTTTCTATGCTTTCCTAGAATTTGTATATTAATAGGAAGGGAAGGTATCTATGCTGTGTAGTATTACTAAAGGGGATTCACCATGACCTTGTACAATTGTATAAATTTGTCTTGTTTATAATAATGATTTTAATGCAGGCACTCTATCATACCATTACTGGACTTTGCTGCAATTGACCAGTGTGTTCCCACCTTTCACGTTACTGCTAACCAGAATCCCTAAATCCATTTCATAGTTAGTAATTTCCAATATTTTATCCAGCAATGTGTAGGTTGCCTTATTTTTAGATGCAGAATAAATAAATTTGTTCATGTTAAAATTAACCATCCGTTTCATAGATCCTAAAGCTTTAGGTCAATTAAGGTATAACTATTTCCAATTTTTATGCCATGAACAGCTTTCTCCGTACTGTGGCCACACCATAATTAATGGAGGAGGCGAATGGAAAGAGAATGGAGAAGGGTATCAGAAATTCAGTGACCGAACTAAGCCAATGGTAGTTATACTTGTGTTAATTTCTCCTGCTGAGATATTCCCTGTTGGTGCTGGTTATTTTGAAGGGTAGCAATGAAGCTCTTATCATAGTCTGAAACATCATACTCTGGTTTTACAATCCCATTTTGGGTATTTCCTTCTCACACAGCCAGCTTCTCTCAATGGACCTGGATCCACCAAACGATCTTTTTTCCCCTTCAGCTATTGAGACACAAGCTGTTTCCTTCCCAAATCTGTGTGATCACTAACTTGTCTTCCAGGAATGAAGACTGTAGTACGAACTCCCTGCTTTGTTTTTTAGGGGGTAGAGTAGGTGTAAACCATAACATCTAAAGACAATACACAATTAAAAAACACATCATCTTGCTAATATATGTCTGGCTTAACTGAGGATGTAAATAGGTAAGCCAGTTCTGCACAGAATATAGGTATTTAATTTTATTATTGCCTCTTGTAGTGGTTACTAATTCATTTTCCCGATGAGGGACAATGCATAGATTTTTTTTTTTAATTGTAATTGGTCCAACAGAGGGAGGTTCCAAAGTCAATGTCTTATATGACAATTATTCAGAATGAAGATTTTGTGCTTAAATCTAGCAGCCATTGTATTCTGTTTTATAGAGGTTTTTATACTATGCTTGTCACCATTGCATCTGAGTGCCTTCCAGTAGGATATTAAGCAGTGTGAATAACATCTGTCACATGTTTGTTCTCTCATTCTCTTCCTGGGGGAAGGAGAATGAGCAGTGGAGTGTTTTATTTTAGTAAGGTGGCTTTTCTGTGTGTTTTTAATATACATGTTGCTAAGTATTTATGTTATAGAAGGCAAGGTCAAAGAAATGTACTTTGCACTTGGAGTAGGAGGCATTTTGTGATGGTCCTTAGTTCCTCAGGGAGATCATGCCACCATATTCTTGGACTAGCCCCCACAAAAGTTCTGTCTCCCACATAGATGAGTTTTAGCCTTGTTATGGAGCAGTCCATTGTACCAGAGGACATGATCTTCATCTTGGACCTTTTAGACAGTATTTTAGAAACCCTGGACCCAGGCCATAGAGCACTTTGAAAAGGGCTGAGACCTTGAACTTGATAGTCTACAGGAAGCCAGTGTAGAGACCAGGAGACAGGTTTGATGTGCTTACAGTAGCCTGTATTGCTCAGAAGAATCTCTGCAGCATTCTGTACTACTTGGAATATCCTAAGTGCTGAGGGCTTCATGCCCAGATATATTAAATTGTTTTAGTCCAGTTGAAAGGTGACAAAGGCATATCATCATCCACTGGGATGAGACAGACTTAGCCAAAAGTTACAGAAAAAGCTACTTCTGGGGGCTGTCATGTGGGAGCTTAGCATCAGTGAGGAATCCACAAGGCCACAGAAGGTATGTCTACACTGCAATAAAAGACCTGCAGCACAGCTGTGGCTGGCCTGGGGCAGCTGTAGCTGCAGGGCTATAAAATTGCACTGTAGATGTACAGACTTGGGCAGGAGCCCAGCCTCTGGGACCCTCCCCCCTTGCAGGGTCTCAGAACTCAGCTCCTGACCTAGCACAAACCTCTCCACTGCAGTTTTATAGCCCCACAGCTGGAGCCCCATGAGCTCAAGTCAGCTGACCTGAGCCAGCCAGTCTTAGTCTTATATGGCAGCACATCTGTACTACAGACTACTACATACCATTGGGAACATATCTACTTAACATTTTGTTCAGCATTCAAAATACAGTACTAGAGTCTGTATGGAAAGTACCTCCCAGGGTAAGTGTAATAGGGCCCTGGAATGTGGGAACCACTCACAGAGGGCTGTTTGTGATGCAATCTCTTGGGCACAAATGGATAGAGTTAAGAGTATAACGTCAATAAACTTTAGTGGATTCAGTTCTTATATTAACAATGCAAGCTTCTTCCATTGCTTTCCCTGCCATTATTTCCTTAAGAATTTGAAACTATTTTTTCCTTAAAAAAAGCTTTAAAGGGTACATTCTTTTCAGAACTCTTAAAAATCTTGTGTATAGCAGCTGACATTCCAAGCTGTTCAATTAGTTGCTCCGGGTTTCCTTTAGCATTTGTCTGTGCCAAAACACGATTAGTAATTTCAACCCACTCATACTCTTGAGTGAGATGTTTGTGCATTAAGTTAAAAGGGACATAGTCACATAGTTTAGGTCCCAACACTTGATCATCACTATAATCGTTTCAATTTTTCTACATGTCATTTTTCAAGGCATATTGCCAGGAAGCTAAAAAAAAAAAATCACTATTTTAAGAGACATCCAGCACTGTGTTCTGCTCTTGTAGTTAGCTGAGAGCTTGAAGCCTTGAACATTCAGGAGAAAAACAGGTGCTGACATTAGGCCACAAGTTACTTGTAAGCAGAAGGAAACTCTAGACTGGAACAGGAAACATGAAAGAAATCTCAGTTTTACCATACCTTTCACCCAAGCGGTTGAGAGTCCATTCACAGGATGGGACTAAATGCTGTTGCTGAGCTAAATAGAGCTGTAAGTGACAAAAGACTCTGCAGCTACATTAAAGGAAGCAGAGCTAATGCTTGTGGAAACAAAGGATCTTTTAAATCTTCAGTATAAAGCTCTCCTGAATGAGCTATTCTGGCCATTAGTGAAGTCTTCTCTTGGGCATTGCACATTGGAATGTTGATATATTTGGTACATGAAGGGGAGCCAGGTTTTTCCCTTGCTTGCTTAATTTGCTTTTACATATTCTTGCAGCCCTTATGTTTGTGAGAAATGAAAACAGGCCTGCAAGGAAGAGCTAACCTCAAAGGCCTAGTCTGCTGAGGAGGCCAAAGCACAAACCTCTGGGGAATCATTGACTTGCTGGGATGATATCAAGGCACAGGTCTGAGTGAAGTCTTTGTCTCACCTCCTTATTCTTGCAAGGACTTATTCGAGGTTATAGGCTACTCTGAGAAATAAAAGATCCTTGAGGAGCATAATGTTTCTGCCCAGTTTCAAACCAGGGATTTCACAGTCTATGGGAGTGGGTTGGATTAAAATAAATAAACAAATAAATAAAAGAGTAGAATAGGATTTTTAAAAGGCATGTGTTAAGTGATGGGTGAGGAACCTCCAGCCCAGATCTGGCCTGCTGCTTCATTTCATCTGGCCTGCAGCAAGTCTCTGTGCCGTGGGCCTAAAGCCCCGAGCCTCAGTGCCCCCCACACCAGGCTGGAGCTGCAAGCACCAGCATGTCCCTGTGGCCCCTAGACAGAGGAGCGATCAGGGAAGCTCCGCAAGCTTGCCCCACCCACAGCACCAGCTCCGCAGCTCCCATTGGCCAGGAACCATGGCCAATGGGAGCTGCGGGGGTGGCAGTAGCCCACACCACACAGAACCACCTGGCCCCTCCACCTATGGGCCAGACATGCCAGCCACTTCCAGGAGCAGCACAAAGCCAGGGAGCCTGCCTTAGCCCCGCTGTGCCACTGACCAGGAGCTGCCTGAGGTAAGTGCCGCCCAGAGCCTGCACCCCAAACACCCTCCCACACCCCAACTCCTTTCTGGAGCCCACACCCCAACCCCCTGCCACAGCCCTAAGCCTGCTCCCACACTTCCAACCCCTTGGCCCCAGCCCAGAGCCCCCTCCTGTACCCCAAACCCCTAATCACCAGCCCCACCCCAGAGCCTGCACCCCCAGCCAGAGCCCTCACCCCCTCCTGAACCCCAACCCAGAGCCCACTCCCCACCCCACCCCCATTTCTGGCCCCACCCCAGAGCCTGGGAAAGCTCTGAGCCACCACACCCTCTCCCCCACAGTGCTGGAGCTGCAAGCAGCTGCTTGCTCCGCTGCAGGGGAAGCCCAGAGCCTCCATGCCCCCCTTCCAGGACTGTATGTGACCCCCCCCCCCCAACTAATTTTCTATATGGGTCAATGACCCCAATAGAAAAATTTCCCCACCCCTGTGCTAGGCGAATGTGATAAGCACTCTGACAGATACTGTGCTGAATTCAGAGGCTCCAATGAGTCGTATTAAATTAGGCAACCAGAGGGAAAAAATGCCAATGCCAGGGAAAGAGGAGTAATAGAAAAAAAAATGAAACTGCAGAGCTGGGAATGGGGAAAGGAGGCAATGGGAAAGTCCCTGTGTTAGTTTTGAAATGATGATGTCTCACCATTCCTTAGTTTCAAGCATAACTGCTTGCAATGGGGTGCACTCCTCTCACAAGCTCCACCTGGTCAAGTGTGTTCAGGCCCGCACTTTCTCTCCCCATAGCCCTCCTTGGGCTTAGGTCCTTAATTAGTCCCATAGTCTATCACTGGTCTCAGCACCATACTTCCTGGCCCTCTCTGGGTGTTTCAGGCCCCAGCTCTCCTGCTGAGAGGAGAAAAGGTTCAGTTCCCCTTCTGGGCTGCCTCAAAGTCCAGGCCACTTCCCCTAGTGAATAATAGGGTGAGGGGGACCCAGGCTCACCCTCTACTCCAGGTCCCAGGCCAGGGACCCTGTAGATAGCAGCCATCCACCATGTCCCTTCATCTAAGCTACACCACCACCCTAATTTCCTGGACCACTTCCCCATGGACCCACACCATCTTCACCCTTACCTCAGGGCATTGCCCTGATGAAGTCTGAGGAACCAGCACAGAATTCCTTCTGACTCTCCCTGGCTTCTGGCAGCACTGCCCTGTCCAAGGTCCTGCAATTTCCTCAGCCAGCCATACACACCATCCATGCTCCTCCAGCAAGGAACTGATCTCCTACTGGTCCTGCAGCTTGTCTTATACTAGCCTGCTGGGCCCTGATTGGCTGCTCCCTTACGCCTCTCTGATTGACTGTGTCCCACATAGCCGCTCTAGGCAGTTTGGAGGACTTCTCTTCTGCCCTTTTCTGGGGTGGGGTGTGGCAGGGCCATGAGGCCTCCAGCAGGGGGCCTCCGAACCTAGTCTATTCCATATTGCAGCTCCACTGCAGAAACCCTCTTAGTCATTTCCCCAGTGTGAACTGAGAGTTCTATTTTGGTGGGGAGGTGGAACCACTAATAGTTAAGGTGGAGGCAAGCTTTGACTGATGTCAGAGTGCAATGTTTGTTTGGGATTCTTCCTTCTTCTCCTGTCCCAAGAGTCCCTTTTTGTCTCTGTCCTGCCACCCTCTCCAAACCACTTCCCCAAAACTTTCATCAACTTCAGCTGGAATGGGTTCACATGCCTAATGAGGTCAATAATTTCTTTTTTAGTAATACTTAATATTTCTGTGCACTGGTAGCATAGATCAGATAGACCACAACATTTCCTGCTGCATTACAGAGGCTGTGGATGAACTCCTAGGGAAACAGATCCTAAAGACAAAACCTAAAGACAGACCAAGTGCCAGCTCATGCCAAGACCCCAGGCCTCACTGAACAGTGACAAATACATAGCTGGAAACCACTCTGGCTTACCTGTGTGTTTTGTATAGCTAACATAGGTATTATACTTGTAACAATGTGTTTAGACTTTATGAAATGCTTGTAAATTGCTGCAAGCATTAATCTCACTTATGGTATCTGTAACCCATATTATAAGGTAATACTTAAGTGTCTATTTTGTAACTATAAAAATGTTTGCTCTGAAACTGTAAATCCAGTCAGGAAAGAAACATCACCAAGTGTGAAATACTGGTTTGCACCCATGAGGATGGGTTATCTCTAGCCCATCAGGAAGGCCTATTGAATCCAAATGGGCCATTGTAAGCTATCAGAGAACAAGGACTTTGTTGATTACTCCCAGCACGTGAAGGGGGATGTCCAGAAGGACTCATCACATCAGCTTGGACTCTATGGAGATGGGGATAAAAATCTCTGACCAGAAGGAATTAAAGTATTTTTATGCTGTTTGGACTCTAAGGGTAAAGATTCCTAAACATTAGCAAGAGATCCCCAGGATTAACCTGGGTTAGCCTGAAAGGATTTATAGAGTTGACTTATTTCAGCAGCTCTATTGCCATCTGAAACCTAAGACTGCAGCTCATTTGTGTGTGTGTTTACCTGTTTTAACCTTGTAAATAACGCTCATTTCTTTTTCTTAGTTAATAAATCCGTAGTTTACTATAGGATTGACTACAAGTGTTGTTTTTCAGAGTGTTTCAGAATGCCCAAGGGTACTGTCTGTGACTCCATGTTAAGGCTTTTGTGATGCCATATAAAAAGGGAGATGACTGTTTGCACTAATATAGTCACCACTGTTATAAAATTGCAATAAATCTTGTACAAAGTGTGCCTTGTAAGGTATCATTGGAAGAGCTGTGATCTGTTGAACAATGCTGTCTTGTTGAAATGCATGTATTATCACTGGTATGAAGTCATGAAACTTTGCTATGTGTTTGTGTCTCAAATATGTTGTGTTCCTGGGTAACACCTACAAAACAGATTTACATTGAGACTAGCCAGCCATGTGCTGATGGGCCATTAAGGAGAATCAACTCTTCCAGTGGGCCCCTCCTGAAGATGCCTCAATGAGCACAGAGACAATGTATGCCTCATGACTCAGCAAGGCACTAGAACATGTGATTCACGACTCCATGTTTGAGACAGTATTTTTCCAGGTATATGGAGGTATAAATTGGAGACTGTGACATCATCTCTTTGCCTCATTCCTGCCTCTCATCTCTGGCCTGTGATTTCTAACAAAGGCAGCTTGACAATTGTATTGTGCCTGAGGAGTTTACACTTGTTACTTGGTTGGTGAAATCTACATACAGAACTCACAATAAGTCTGGGGGTTTGTGCCCTTCTTCTTAACAGTCTGCCCTGTTGTTGGTATTCTTGCTTGTGAGCCACTCCAGACAAAGACACACATGGAGAATATTATCAAATTGTGTGATCAATGAAGGACGCTAAGAGAGAACAAAAGAAGATGGTTCTCTCATGTCAGATGGGAATATTGCTCTCTTGCAGTTTGCAAGAGAGCAATATTCCCATATGACATGATAAATAGATGCACTGATTAAAGTGGCAAAAGAAGATTGGCTTGAACAACAGTGGATTGATATACAGAATCCTTTGTAGCAAATGCCATTAGGAAAGCCTACCAAACCATCAAAACTCTTTTGAAAGATTTCCTTGGCAGGAAAAAATACCATTTCACCCGACATTTGGGGTAAGTATTGCTGATAACTGTATAATATGATCAAAATGAACTCTAAGTTGGAAGTGAAAGAGGCAGAGGGGATCTACTTGAGAAGCTTGACTTATCCTGATGAACCTCCTCCTCCAATCTACAAAGTTGAAGATGTGATGTGGACACTGAAAAGCAATAAGGTCCCTGGAATGGATAACATACAAGCAGAACTAATTCAAAGTGGTGGAAAGGCACTCATCTGGGTATACCATACGCTTGTCAATGTGATTTGGGAGTCTGGTAAATGGTCCAAGACTTGGACACAATCCCTGATGGTTCCTATTCCTAAAAAGGGAGACCAAGCTATCTCATTATTGACACATCAGAGCAAAATATTATTGCACATCATCCTGAAGAGAATTGCGCCCAAGATAAAGAACTTTCTGGCTAAAGAACAAGCTGGGTTTGGGCCCAAAAGAGGTACAGTGGAGCAAATATTCAATCTGTATGTGCTGTGTGAGAAAGTGATGGAAATGATGGGAATTTGGCCCATCCCTCTGTGGATTTTGCTAAGGCATTTGACAGCACATGGCACAAATCTCTTCAGGCAATCCTGCAGCTGAGTGGAATTGGTGAAAATGTCATAAGTCTGATACAATCTCTCTATGGAAATGCAATGGCTTCAGGGTGTGAGCAAAGTAGTTGGTTTGACTTGAGGATAGGTGTCAGACAGGGTTGCATGCTATCACTGACCCTCTTCAACTGTTATCTTGAAGAAATTTTAGGGATGGAAACCTACAGGAGGGTGTACCTGTTGGTGGATGAAAAAATAGTCATCTGTGCTTCACTGATGACATTCACCAGATGGGATCATTGCAAGAAGAGGTGCAAAAACTGCTACAAAGAGTAGTGGTGGAAGGGGAGAAATTAGGTCTTAAGATATCACACAAAAAGACAAAGACAATGGTGGCAGCTAAGTCTGCTGAAAAGGCAAAGATATTCCTACCCAAATCTGAGGAGGCCCTGAAGTGCATTGAGCACTTCAAACACGTAGGTAGTGTGGTAAACATCACTTAGAGATCTGACATAGAACTGGAATCACAACTGTTGCTCTAGTGACACTCAGACACATTTGGAGAAGCAAAGGAATTACCATGAAGTGTAAAATGAAATCGCTGCCATCTCTTGTCTTCAGCATCTTGCTACACGTTTGTGAGATATGGATGCTTAGGCTGTGTCTACACTACCACTTTTGTCGGTATAACTTTTGTTGCTCAGGGTTGTGAAGAAAACACACACAGGAGCGACATAAGTTACACCAACAGAAGCACCAGTGTAGACAGTGCTATGACGCCGGGAGAGCGTCTCCGTCTCCCACTGACCTAGCTACTGCCGCTCATTGGGGGTGGTTTAATTATGTCGTTGGAAGAGCTCTCTCCTGTTGGAATAGAGCGACTACATGAGAGATCTTATAGCGGTGCAGCTGTATCGGTACACCTGTGCCGCTGTAAGCTCTGGTGTAGACATGGCCTTAGGAAACAGGACATTGAAGGCAGAAAGTCTCTTAAATTGAAATTCTACAGGCAATTGCTGTACATTAGCTATACCTTGTACCCCAAATGTACAGCATAACTGGAGTGATACCTGATATCATCAAGATGATCAAAGAAAATTTGAGTTTGCAGGACATGTGGGTGGAATGAGCTGAGGAAGATTGCTGAAGCAAGTTTGCAAGGACTGGTGCCAGGTGCCAGGGGCAGGAGGGTGCTCATGGCAAACATGGTTCGATGATGTGGCTAACTGGGCAGGATGCGTTATGGTGTTTTTCTCAAAGCTGTGTGAAGACCAGGAAATATGGAGGAAGATTGCTGGCCAAAGACTCCCATCTGTTGTGTTCACTTTTAATTGTGATGTGACTCTGTGGTGCTTTGCACTAAGAGAGACTGTATGTATGTATGTAATATTTAGAGTAATTTGCCCAAATGTTTCCAATCCATTCATAAGCATTCAAAAGCATCTACTTTACTCAGAGAGTATAAGATGTTGTCCCAGTAGGCTAATTATATGTTGTCTTAGGACTCTTATCAGGCCCATTTTTTTTATTCTACATTATGTTTGAGTAAAAGAAAAAGACAAAAATAACTGGTGCAAGGGGTACATGGTGTGGTCATTTCAGCAAATAACATGTTATAGTATTAAAAAAACATAATTTGTTTTATCAAGCAATGAGGTCTGGCTTCTGTTCAATTTTATAGCTGAACTGGCTGTTCTAAATTTTTACTATTTTGCATGAACTCTGAACGCACCATAGCTGTATGTTTGTTTAGGAAAAAATAATCACCCACTTCTGCTTTGCTGCACTTCAGCATTAAAAAAAGCAGTTACTTAGGGCAAAGACAAGGGTCTAGTTCTGTGACTTTCATAATGAATGTGCTTGATGCGAAATCCTACATGAATACTATGGATGCATCTCAGTGAATCCTTGACTTAAACATTAATATTCCTAAATAATCTTGTTTTCTCATTTAAAAAAAATAATACTCCAAAATAACAAATGACACACCACTTTCAGTGCAGCTTAATTTTATTCTTTTATCTATATTTTATATTTTTCAACTTTCACAGTTGATTTTGAGTTTGAAAAAACATGAATTGCATACATGTCTAAGTTCTCAGTCAAAATTCCAACCTGGATTTCCCCTCAATGTCAGTGGATATATAGAATATTTTAGCTATCTCCGTTTTTCTTTTTTTAAGAATAAAATATCTTTTAATTGTTTGATGCATAGATGGAGATTTCTTTCATTGCTACTGTCATAACTATAAAGGGAAGGGTAACAGCTCTCTGTGTACAGAGACTCCAAATCCTTTTACCTGTAAAGGGTTAAGAAGCTCGGGTAACCTGGCTAACACCTGACCCGAAGGACCAATAAGGGGACAAGATACTTTCAAATCTTGGGGGGGGAAAGGCTTTTGTGTGTGCTCTTTGTTTTAAGGGGTGGTTCGCTCTTGGGACTGAGAGGGACCAGACATCAATCCAGGTTCTCCCCATCTTTCTAAACAAGTCTCTCCTATTTCAAACTTGTAAGTAAAAAGACAGGCAAGGCGTCTTAGATTTACTTTGTTTTCTCAACTTGTAAATGTACCTTTTACCAGAGTGTTTATCTTTGTTTTGCTGTACTTTGAACCTAAGACAGAGGGGGGTCCTCTGAGCTCTTTAAGTTTGATTACCCTGTAAAGTTATTTTCCATACTGATTTTACAGAGATGATTTTTACCTTTTTCTTTAATTAAAAGCCTTCTTTTTTAAGAACCAGATTGATTTCTCCTTGTTTTAAGATCCAAGGGGGTTTGGATCTGTATTCACCAGGAGTTGGTGGGAGGAAGGAGGGGGGATGGTTAATTTCTCCTTGTTTTAAGATCCAAGGGGGTTTGGATCTGTGTTCACCAGGGAATTGGTGAAAGGTTTCTCAAGGCTTCCCAGGGAGGGGATTCTTGTGATGGTGGCAGCGGACCAAAGCTAAGCTGGTAGATAAGCTTAGGAGTCCTCATGCAGGCCCCCACTCTTGTACCCTAAAGTTCAAAGTGGGGATACAGCCTTGACAGCTACTAAATGCTATTTTTTAAAAAACTGATACCGCGAAAGGGCAAGATTGTATAATTCACAGCACAACATTATTCATTTGAGGAGGCTACCCCAAAAGCAAACATTTTAAGGGGAGAAGGGGTTCTTGATAGAAAACTCATATATTAGGGATTTATGATGCAGACAGAATGAAGGGGGATTGCTTACTACTGAAATCAATGGGACTATGTGGCAATAAGAACTATACTTCATAGTGTTTGCAAGACCAGGCCCAGGGACTTTTCTTCTGATCATCGCTGGTGCTGATTCTGCTTTTAAATCAGCATAATTTGTAAAGAGTGTATGAAGGTTAACATAAATTTACCAGTATACTGATGGCAACAATAACATAACGCTAAACATAAAAAACCAAAATTCTACAATTAAAATCCAGTATCTGGGTGTAGCCAACCATTTGAAACTTTTACACAGAAGATAGTGTGCTGCCTTCTCTGCCCATTGTCTATTGGCCTGTAATCTCCCAAAGAAGATAAAACATAGTGGTCAGATTCCAAGGAACTCCCATTTAAAATATTTTATTCATTTTTATATTGTTTGGTTGTAGTTGCAGTGTTTGTGAAGAGTCATAAGCATTGGGGCTAGGGAGAAACACAGGGAAGGGAGTTCATTTATTTATTGTTGTTGAAATTAATGGGAGCTCTGGTTTTCAGTGGTTACTAAATTAGACCCAAAAGGAGATTCCGCCGCGGTTGCTGCACGGACATGGAACCGTAGGCACTGCAATGTAAACAACAGTGACCTATTTTTGCTTTGCAGTGTATGTGGACCTTTAACTGCACCCCAAAACTTTGAAAGTTTGTATTCTGGGTTAAGGCAATGGCTCTCAATCTTTCCAGACAACTGTACACCTTTCAGGAGTCTGATTTGTCTTGCATACCCCCAAGTTTCACCTCACTCAATAACTACTTGCTTATAAAATCAGCCATAAAAATTCAGAAGTGTCACAGCACATTATTATTGAAAACTTGCTTACTTTCTCATTTTTACCATATAATTGTAAAATAAATCAATTGGAATATAAATTTTGCACTTACATTTCAGGGTATAGTATATAGAGCAGTATAAACAAATCATTGTCTGGGTGAAAATTTAGTGTGCACTGACTTCCCTAGGGCTTTTTCTGTAGCCCAGGGGTTCTCAAACTGGGGGTCGGGACCCCTCAGGGGGTCGTGAGGTTATTATGTGGGGGGTCACGAGCTGTCAGCTTCCACCCCAAGCCCCGCTTTGCCTCCAGCATTTATAATAGTGTTAAATATATTTTAAAAAGTGTTTTTAATTCATAAGGGGGGGTCGCACTCAGAGGCTTGCTCTGTGAAAGGGGTCACCAGTACAAAAGTTTGAGAATCACTGCTGTAGCCTGTTGTAAAACTAGGCAACTATCTAGATGAATTGATGTACCCCCCTGGAAGACCTCTGGATACCCCTGATTGAGAACCACTGGGTAAGGCACAAGGTGGACAGTCGGGTGCCCTGGGGTCCCTGCAGCTCTGTGACCTTGAACAAGTCACTGCCTCTCCCTTGGCCTGTTCCCCCAGCTGTAAAGTGGGCTGACCTCTACCTTGCTCTGCAAAGTCCCCAGAGGGTTACGGCCACAGCCGTGAGGCTGCGCTCGGAGGATGACCAGGAGATGGGGGGTTAGCGCGGGGCAGGGCCCTAGCTGAGCTCTGCTCGATGCGGCCTGACAGCACACAAGCCCGCAAGCGCGTCTGGCTTCCCTCCCCCCACCCCCGACACACACGGTTCTGGGGGGGCTGCAAGGTGTGGGCGCCTCCCCAGGACGGGGGAGCCGGGTGAGGGGCGAGTGGCGCCTCCGGCCGCCCGGGGGCCAGGTCTTGTCAGCAGCGGGCCCCGACGGTGCCTCCGCGTCCGCCTCTCAGGCTGAGGAGGCGCTGCCGGGCACCGGGCCGGGGTCTGGCTGGGGGCGGACGA